>NC_091772.1:72941109-73248367 GCF_029378745.1 Bos indicus
TCTGACCTCCAAGCATTAGTCCTCCCGTGTGGGACCCTACCCATTTCTCCGTGTTTCTGACCCTAAACAGTTAAATGTGCTTCATCTAGGTGGCAAAGGTGGGGGAGAGGGTGAGGCAGGAGATAGATGGGCTTTAGGCCAGACAAACTAGCCTCTTGTTTGCATTTCCTGAGACAGGAGGTAGGTGGGCTCCAGGTTAGGCATTTATAATAAGCCTCCTGCTTGCACTTCAAAATAGAAATAGAAACAGAAACAGGATAAATGACCAGGCTTTGTTTCCTGTGGACATTTGAGGATAACAATTATGGTAGGGACAAAGAGGGGCTAAACCCTGTTTGAGAAAAAGATAAAAAGGTCACATATGTCCCCTCCTGGGGGCAAGGGAGATGATGCACATGCGCAGGAAGACTCCTTGGGGGTCAAAGAAGAGGGGGCACCACCCCATAGTTCAGTTCAGTTCAGTCGCGTCTGACTCTTTGGGACCCCATGGACTGCAGCACACCAGGCTTCCCTGTCCATCATCAACTCCTGGGGCTTACTCGATGTCAAAGCCCCTTCTCCCTATCCCCCAGAGGCCTCTGGGCTGGAATCCATCTTGGAAAAAAAGTTGCACACGCATGTTAGTGAGGGTGCTAGGGCAGGTCAGGTGTGAAAAAAGAAGACAGATAATTGGCCAAAGGTAAACAAAGAACCGGAAGAACTGCCCTATTTGAGTGAACTTAACCCCCTCTTTCCTGCTCCTCCTTACTAGGGGGCACACCCACACCTTTCTCTTCAGGGGTGCCTTGCTTCTGTTAACTGTTTCTCTGTCTGTGCGCTCTCCTACTTGTACTGTGTTATTAATAATAAACTTTGTACTTGTTTTTACAGTTTTTGCCTTCTTGAGAAATGGCGTTTTTCAATGGGCACAAGGGCCAGGGAAATTTTGCTTCTAGCCTCTAGCTCCTGATGGTCTAGTGGTTAGGATTCCTGTTTTTCTTCCAGGCAAAGGAGGTTCAGTTCCTGGGCAGGGAACTTAGATCTGGCTTCAAGCCACCTCTCACCACAGCCTCTCCGAGATCAAGGGATTTTGAGATCATATTCCACTTTCCCATCTCCTGTAAGAATCCTTCAGCAACATCTCTTCTGGGGTGGGGGGCTCACCATTATGCAAAGCAGAGGAAAAATTTCCCCCTCCAATTTGAGGTTCTGTGATTCGGCCGGTGAAGCCTGTGGAGCCTTATATTTTAAATTTGTAGAGAAGTGATTAGACAAAGGATAAGGGTTTATGGCTTTTAAAAAGTGGCAACCTGTGGGAAAGTAAATATATGGGTGAAACTAAAGGAAGATAAGGATTGTTTCAGTCAGGTTTGTTTTGTTAGTTCCTCTCACTGATAAGAGTCTATCTAGATTTGTCTCTCCTGTGATTAACTTTTGCTCTTCCTGGTAGAGAGGAGATTAGGGACACCTCCACGAAGGGAAATTTTTAAAAAATTAATTTATTTTAATTAGAAAGGTGGTAACGATGATCCTACATATAGGGCAGCACAAGAGACACAGATGTAAAGAACAAAGGGAAATTTATAGGGGAATGCCAGAGAGCTTTTCTGCATCTACTTCTCAGTTGTCTTCAGCTGGAAATAATCCTTATGCCAAAGTGGCAATATTTGGGGGTGGAATGAGCTCATCACTTACATTCCTATAGATTGTTTGAAAAGGTAGCCCATGTATTTGATTTTTAAAAATACTGCATAAAAGAATGTTGACTGAAAAAACCAAACACAACCTAAAACCTGAGAGTTGTTTTATCTGGCGGACATTCTTGGAACTTCAAGCCCAAGCCCGGGATACAGCATCTCAGATAAATGCTGAGAAAACTGTTGCAAAGAAGAGAAGAAACCAGGATATATAGAGATTTTGCAACAACCATTAGGCAGTCAGAACAAAAGGTTCAGTTCAGTTCAGTTCAGTTCAGTCACTCAGTCGTGTCTGACTCTCCGCGACCCCATAAATTGCAGCGCGCCAGGCCTCCCCGTCCATCACCAACTCCCGGAGTTCACTCAGACTCACGTCCATCGAGTCAGTGATGCCATCCAGCCATCTCATCCTCTGTCATCCCCTTCTCCTCCTGCCCCCAATCCCTCCTAGCATCAGAGTCTTTTCCAATGAGTCAACTCTTCGCATGAGGTGGCCAAAGTACTGGAGTTTCAGCTTTAGCATCATCGCTTCCAAAGAAATCCCACGGCTGATCTCCTTCAGAATGGACTGGTTGGATCTCCTTGCAGTCCAAAGGACTCTCAAGAGTCTTCTCCAACACCACAGTTCAAAAGCATCAATTCTTCAGCACTCAGCCTTCTTCACAGTCCAACTCTCACATCCATACATGACCACAGGAAAAACCATAGCCTTGACTAGACGGACCTTTGTTGGCAAAGTAATGTTTCTGTTTTTGAATATGCTATCTAGGTTGGTCATAATTTTCCTTCCAAGTTGGTCAAAGAAAACTAGGTATCTCAAGTTAAGGAATTTAGCACTTTCCTATAGATGGGGAAACAGTGGAAACAGTGTCAGACTTAATTTTTAGGGGCTCCAAAATCACTGCAGATGGTGATTGCAGCCAAGAAATTAAAAGACACTTACTCCTTGGAAGGAAAGTTATGAGCAACCTAGATAGCATATTCAAAAGAAGAGATATTACTTTGCCAGCAAAGGTCCGTCTAGTCAAGGCTATGGTTTTTCCAGTGCTCATGTATGGATGTGAGAGTTGGACTGTGAAGAAGGCTGAGCGCCGAAGAATTGATGCTTTTGAACTGTGGTGTTGGAGAAGACTCTTGAGAGTCCCTTGGCCTGCAAGGAGATCCAACCAGTCCATCCTAAAGGAGATCAGTCCTGGGTGTTCACTGGAAGGATGATGCTGAAGCTGAAACTCCAATACTTTGGCCACCTGATGTGAAGAGTTGACTCATTGGAAAAGACCCTGATGCTGGGAGGGATTGGGGGCAGGAGGAGAAGGGGATGACAGAAGATGAGATGGCTGGATGGCATCACCAACTCGATGGACGTGAGGGTTAGTGAACTCTGGGAGATGGTGATGGACAGGGAGGCCTGGCGTGCTGCGATTCACGCGGTCAAAAAGAGTTGGACACGACTGAGAGACTGAACTGAACTAAACTGAGGCTCAACTGAAATCATTCCTTTGATAAGCACTTCAGCTATCTGTGTATTTATCCTGCATTTTCTCATCCTGAGATTCCTCAAGATGACTGCTAGACGGCTGGCAGTCTGTTTCCTCCCTGAGTTCCCTCAGGGCTCACTGCCTGAGGAGCCTGTCATCTAGTGGCTAGATCCTTTGTCTACTGACCTGACAGGCAATATTTTATTTCTCGAGAACATACAGTGAAAATGTACGAGCTTACTTCCTCCGTCTCCCAAATCTGCTTGCAGAGTTCGTGTATGCCCATGCCAGCACTATATGTATTATCTACCTCTCCCTTTTTTACCTATAGTAGCAGTCCAACCACGTGGTGTTGCAACATTGCTTATTTCACATAACTTATTCATTCATTTAAGAAATATTTACCAAGCTCTTACTATGTGCTAGGGACTGTTCCCAGTAATGAGAGAAGAGCAGGGAGCAAACAAAAATGCTTGCTCTTAGAAGAGTTTATGCTGTTGTCGACTAAAAAATATGTGCAACATGAGAGTGGCAAGTTAAGTTTTACTGGGGGCAAAGCAAGGATTGCAGCCCGGGAGACAGCACCTCAGAAAGCTCTGAGAGACTTCGCTAAGGAGGCAGGAGGGAAGGACAGTATATATGTGATTTTGGTAAAGGGGGGAAGTACATGCAATCAAGTACATATTTTTTTGTAGAAACTTTCTGCTGGTCTCAAAGTTTGTGCTAGTCACGAGAAGCAATAGCCACCATGAAGGATCTCAGTGCTTCTCTAGATTGAGGAAATGTAAGAATTGGGCTCATAATATCAGCTCCTGAGAATATCTAACTATCTGAAGACCTGTCCTGCCAGTTTCCCAGAGCACAAGTTCCCTCATTTCTGCTCTCCACCCTGAACTCCTTCACGGGGTGTTGGAGGTCAGCAGCTGCAGTGGCACATGATTTAATCCTTGTAGAGGTTGATGGCAAGCACCCACGGCAAGTGCCAATCCGTGGTTGACACTTCCCAGGTGGTCCTAGCAGTTAGGAATGCAGTAAGAACCGCCTGCCAAGGCAGGTTAGACGTAAGAGACGTGAGTTCAATCCGTAGGTCAGGAAGATCCCTTGGAGGAGGACATGGCAACCCACTCCAGTATTCTTGCCTGGAGAGTCCCATGGACAGAGGAGCCTGGCGAGCTGCAGTCCATGAAGTCACACAGAGTCAGATACAACAGAAGTGACTTAGCGCGCATGCACCGCACGCACTGTACTGAAATGTTAGAGCAGGTAGGTAGCTAGGTATGAGCAGAAGAATAGGGGGGAGAGGCCAAGAGGCAGGACAATGTGGCCAAAATCTTGGCTCCCTGTCCACTGATGCCAAATAGAAATACGGAGATAGAATTTGAAGAAAATAGAAAAGAGTGGCTTTATTATTTTTGCCAGGCAAAAGGAATACACACTAGGCTAGTACCTCAAGAACTATGCCCTGTTCTCTTGGGAATAGGGAGAGGTTTTTATACCCTCATGAAGGTCTTGCTTTTTTTTTTCCTCTTGTGAAGTTTCAAAACGGCTACAGCTGCCACCAGGCAACTCAGCAACCAGGTCTATTGTCCCTGAAGTTGTCGGCCCCTGACCTTTTTGAAATGCACAATGATACAACAGAGTGTAGGGGGAGAAGGATGCCAGGTGCAGAGTACAGTTCATATGAAGTCAGAGAGTAATTAGTTTTGTGAAGGACAAGTCCAGCTACAAGTGTTTGGTTAGTAACAGCTAAAGAATAACCAAGATTGTTTCACTCTTCCAAGCCTCTTTGGCTTGTCTGTGCCAAAGGCCTTTCACTCATTTCTGTTTTTGCTGTAAACAGCAAAAGTCCAATGGCAGACAGAGAAAGGCAGGAACCTCCAGACTGACAGGAAACCACACCTTTTGGCTGATAAGTATCCTGCAAGCAGACAAAGAAAGGCGAGGAAAGGCAGGAATCTCCTGCATAAGCATGTAACCTGTTGCTCTTTATGCTCTCATTACAATAAAATTAGCTTCATTAAGTGAGCAGAGAAGTTCCCATCATGCACCACCATGACCCTTGTGATCCAAGCTGAATAAGGACAAAAACCCCTCCTCTGCTTGGTAAGTTGGAGCTGGGATGAAAATCAGGGACTATGACCTCCAAACTCCTCCTTCCCCAGTGAATATTCCACCCCTTCATTTGTATGCCCCTCATATCTGGCTTGCCAGAGAAATCCAGGGCAGCAGCTGCTCACCTGTCTCCCCGCCCTCCCTCTGAGGGCATTGTTCAGTCCCTAAGTCATGTCTGACTCTTTGCGACCCCAAGGACTGCAGCACGCCAGGCTTCCCTGTCCATCACTATCTCCTGGAGCTTGCTCAAACTCATGTCCATCAAGTCAGTGATGCCATCCAACCGTCTCATCCTCTGTTGTCCCCTTCTCCTCCTGCCTTCTATCTTCCCCAGAATCAGGGTCTTTTCCAATGAGTTTGCTTTTCACCTCAGGTAGCCAAAGTATTGGAGGGCGTATTCAAGCGCAGGCAGCTGAGACGGCGCATGAGTGAGCGCGGCTACCCCACATCTGAGGCCAAGGGCAGAAGCCGGGAGGAACCCATGCCCGAGGGGCGGTGGCCAAGAGGAGCTACCCCACATCCGAGGTCAGGGGCAGCGGCCGAGAATGCGAGGCTGTGACGGCGCAGGAACGGCCTAGAGGAGCTACCCCTGCCCGAGGTCAGGGGCAGCGGCCGGGAGGAGCAACCCACGTCCAAGGAGCGGTGGCTGCGCGGGTTCAGGAGGGCCTGCTGCTGCCGCTGCTAAGTCGCTTCAGTCGTCTCCGACTCTGTGCGACCCCATAGACGGCAGCCCACCAGGCTCCCCCGTCCCTGGGATTCTCCAGGCAAGAACACTGGAGTGGGTTGCCATTTCCTTCTCCAACGCATGAAAGTGAAAAGTGAAAATGAAATCGCTCAGTCGTGTCCGACTCTGTGCGACCCCATGGACTGCAGCCTATCAGGCTCCTCAGTCCATGGGATTTTCCGGGCAAGAGTACTGGAGTGGGGTGCCATCGCCTAGAGGAGCTATTCCACGTTCCAGGTCATGAGGGGCGGCTGTGAGGAGATACCCCTCATCCAAGGTAAGGAGCAGCGGCTGCGCTTTGCTGGAGTAGCTGTGAAGAGATACCCCACGTCCAAGGTAAGAGAAACCCCATTAAGACGGCAGGCGCTGAGAGAGGGTATCAGAGGGCAGACACAGTGAAACCATAATCACTGGAAACTAGTCAGTCTAATCACAGTAGGACCACAGCCTTGTCTAACTCAATGAAACTAAGCCATGCCCTGTGGGGCCACCCAAGACGGGTGGGTCATGGTGGAGAGATCTGACAGAATGTGGTCCACTGGAGAAGGGAATGGCAAACCACTTAAGTAGTCTTGCCTTGAGAACCCCATGAACAGTATGAAAAGGCAAAATGTTAGGATACTGAAAGAGGAACTCCCCAGGTCAGTAGGTGCCCAATACGCTACTAGAGATCAGTGGACAAATAACTCCAGAAAGAATGAAGGGATGGAGCCAAAGCAAAAACAATACCCAGTTGTGGATGTGACTGGTGATAGAAGCAAGGTCCGATGCTGTAAAGAGCAATATTGCATAGGAACCTGGAATGTTAGGTCCATGAATCAAGGCAAATTGGAAGTGGTCAAACAGGAGATGGCAAGAGTGAACATCGACATTCTAGGAATCAGCAAACTAAAATGGACTGGAATGGGTGAATTTAACTCAGATGACCATTATATCTATTCCTGCAGGCAGGAATCCCTTAGAAGAAATGGAGTAGCCATCATGGTCAACAAAAGAGTCCAAAATACAGTACTTGGATGCAATCTCAAAAACGACAGAATGATCTCTCTGTTTGTTTCCAAGGCAAACCATTCAATATCACAGTAATCCAAATCTATGCCCCAACCAGTAATGCTGAAGAAGCTGAAGTTGAACGGTTCTGTGAAGACCTACAAGACCTTTTAGAACTAACACCCAAAAAAGATGTCCTTTTCATTATAGGGGACTGGAATGCAAAAGTAGGAAGTCAAGAAACACCTGGAGTAACAGGCAAATTTGGCCTTGGAATACGGAATGAAGCAGGACAAAGACTAATAGAGTTTTGCCAAGAAAATGCACTGGTCATAAAAAACACCCTCTTCCAACAACACAAGAGATGACTCTACACATGGACATCACCAGATGGTCAACACCGAAATCAGATTTATTATATTCTTTGCAGCCAAAGATGGAGAAGCTCTATACAGTCAGCAAAAACAAGACCAGGAGCTGACTGTGGCTCAGATCATGAACTCCTTGTTGCCAAATTCAGACTTAAATTGCAGAAAGTAGGAAAAACCACTAGACCATTGAGGTATGACCTAAATCAAATCCCTTATGACTATACAGTGGAAGTGAGAAATAGATTTAAGGGCCTAGGTCTGATAGATAGAGTGCCTGATGAACTATGGAATGAGGTTCGTGACATTGTACAGGAGACAGGGATCAAGACCATCCGCATGGAAAAGAAATGCAAAAAAGCAAAATGGCTGTCTGAGGAGGCCTTACAAATAGCTGTGAAAAGAAGAGAAGCGAAAAGCAAAGGAGAAAAGGAAAGATATAAGCATCTGAATGCAGAGTTTCAAAGGATAGCAAGGAGAAATAAGAAAGCCTTCCTCAGAGACCAATGCAAAGAAATGGAGGAAAACAACAGAATGGGAAAGACTAGCGATCTCTTCAAGAAAATTAGAGATACCAAGGGAACATTTCATGCAAAGATGGGCTCAATACAGGACAGAAATGGTATGGACCTAACAAAAGCAGAAGATATTAAGAAGAGGTGGCAATAATACACAGAAGAACTGTACAGAAAAGATCTTCACGACCCAGATAATTATGATGGTGTGATCACTCGCCTAGAGCCAGACATCCTGGAATGTGAAGTCAAGTGGGCCTTAGAAAGCATCACTACGAACAAAGCTATGGAGGTGATGGAATTCCAGTTGGGCTATTTCAAATCCTGAAAGATGATGCTGTGAAAGTGCTGCACTCAATATGCCAGCACATTTGGAAAACTCAGCAGTGGCCACAGGACTGGAAAAGGTCAGTTTTCATTCCAATCCCAAAGAAAGGCAATGCCAAAGAATGCTCAAACTACCGCACAATTGCACTCATCTCACATGCTAGTAAAGTAATGCTCAAAATTCTCCAAGCCAGGCTTCAGCAATATGTGAACCGTGAACTTCCTGATGTTCAAGCTGGTTTTAGAAAAGACAGAGGAACCAGAGATCAAATTGCCAACATCTGCTGGATCATGGAAAAAGCAAGAGAGTTCCAGAAAAACATCTATTTCTGCTTTATTGACTATGCCAAAGCCTTTGACTGTGTGGATCACAAGAAACTGTGGAAAATTCTGAAAGAGATGGGAATACCAGACCACCTGACCTGCCTCTTGAGAAACCTATATGCAGGTCAGGAAGCAAGAGTTAGAACTGGACATGGAACAACAGACTGGTTCCAAATAGGAAAAGGAGTATGTCAAGGCTGTATATTGTCACCCTGCTTATTTAACTTATATGCAGAGTACATCATGAGAAACGCTGGGCTGGAAGAAGCACAAGCTGGAATCAAGATTGCCGGGAGAAATATCAAAAACCTCAGATATGCAGATGATACTACCCTTATGGCATAAAGTGAAGAAGAACTAAAAAGCCTCTTGATGAAAGTGAAAGTGGAGAGTGAAAAGTTGGCTTAAAGCTCAGCATTCAGAAAACGAAGATCATGGCATCTGGTCCCATCACTTGATGGGAAATAGATGGGGAAACAGTGGAAACAGTGTCAGACTTTATTTTTGGGGGCTCCAAAATCACTGCAGATGGTGACTGCAGCCAAGAAATTAAAAGACGCTTACTCCTTGGAAGGAAAGTTATGACCAACCTAGATAGCATATTGAAAAGCAGAGACATTACTTTGCCAACAAAGGTCCGTCTAGTCAAGGCTATGGTTTTTCCAGTAGTCATGTATGGATGTGAGAATTGGACTGTGAAGAAAGCTGAGCACTGAAGAATTGATGCTTTTGAACTGTGGTGTTGGAGAAGACTCTTGAGAATCCCTTGGACTGCAAGGAGATCCAACCAGTCCATTCTGAAGGAGATCAGCCCTGGGATTTCTTTGGAAGGAATGATGCTAAAGCTGAAACTCCAGTACTTTGGCCACCTCATGTGAAGAGCTGACTCATTGGAAAAGACCCTGATGCTGGGAGGGATTGGGGGCAGGAGGAGAAGGGGACGACAGGATGAGATGGCTGGATGGCAGCACTGACTCGATGGACGTGAGTTTGAGTGAATTCCGGGAGTTGGTGATGGACAGGGAGGCCTGGCGTGCTGTGATTCACGGGGTCGTAAAGAGTCAGACACAACTGAGCGACTGAACTAACTAACTAACTAACTATTCTTGCTTAAATAAATTCTCACTTTACTTTCTTAACCTCCTTGCTTGTCTCTGAATTCTTTCAAGATGAGCCAAGAACCTTAAATTCACTGGGAACCAAAAGAAACAGGCAACAAATAACTGTATAAAATGACATCAGATACTGACAAGAGCTGTGAAGAAAAATAAACCAGGAGAAGACAAGACAGAGTTGCTGGGCCTTTTTTAAAGAAAGCAGTCAGGACAAGTCTTTTTGAAGACTGACATTTGAGCAGATATTTGAAGGAAGTGTGGAAGTCATGGGACTATCTGGAGGAAAAGTGTTTCCAATGTGGAACAGCAGGAGGAAAATCCCCAAGATGGAAGTAGGCACGCAGGCCCACTCGCTCAGTTGTGTCTGACTCTTTGCCACCCCATGGACTGTAGCCTGCCAGGCTCTTCTGTCCTTGAGATTTTCCAGGCAAGAATACTGGAGTCATTTTGTCCTCCAGGGAATCTTCCTGACCCAGGGATGGAACTTGCGTCTGCTGCATTGGCAGGCGGATTCTTTACCACTAAACCACTTGGGAATCCCACGATAGAAGTTTGCTTAACTTAAAAACCACAAAGACTGGGTGGCTGGAGCATGGGCAAGAGGGAACATGGTGAGAGATCGTATGGGACAGGCATTCATGGAGGTAGTTCACCTTGTGGGCGGTGGTGTCTGTCGTTGACCATGGCAACTCTAGATTTTATTCAGTACACTCAAAAGTTTTTGAGCAGGGGAAGGATGTGATCATATTTACATTTTAAAAGGATCATTTTGGTTTTGGGGTAGAGAGGAGACTGAGGCAGGGCTGGAGGTCACAGCAGGAGCAAAGACAGAACTAGTTAGGAGACTGTTGCTGTATGAAATGGAAAATGTTGCCTGCTATGTGTCGACTGAAAAGAAACACACATGAGAGCAAAATAAGGACTATAACCTGGGAGACAGCATTTCAGACAGCTCTGAGAAGTGCTGGGCTGGGGGCACGCAGGGTGGAGTTCAGTATATATGTGATTTTGATGATGGGGAAGTACATAAAATCAGGCACAGATTCTTGCCGAAGGTTGCTGCTGCTAGTCTCATGAAGATTAGTCATGAGAAGCAGACATCCTCAGCAAAGATTTTAGTGCTTTTCTAGATATGATGAAATGCAAGACTTGGGCTCATAAAACCGTCTTTTGAAACTATTTAACTATCTGGAGACCTGTTTTACCAGTTATTCCCAGAGCACAGAGTGCCTCATTGCTGATCTCCATCTCTGACTTCTTTTTAGGAGGTGCTGAAAGGTCAGCAACTGCAGCGGCTCTTAACTGCAGCAAAGGAAGACAGCAAGTACCGACGGTAAGTGCCAACTTCTAAGTGACATGTGAGAAAACAAAGGATGCTGCAGCCATTAAGCCACTACCACCACCCAGGACAGTGAGCCCTGAAGGAACTCAGGATGGAGACAAAACCCTTGGCCACTGCAGTCACTCCAGCTGTGCACCTGAAGGAATTCAGGATGAAGGAAATCTGGATACTGGACCTAGGTAGTTAACGTGCTTATCAAAGGAATGATTTCAGTGTGCCCAGACTCTTGCATAGAAAGGGCAGACCCATACCTTGAGATGTCTGGTTTTCTTTAACAGTAATCTGTGTTGCAAAAACTCCAATATATCCCGCATCCTCCCTGTTCTCTTCAGAGAAGTTTCTCAAAGCTATCTGAGAGGGTGTGTCCTGGACTTAAGTCCTCAATTTTGTCTGCCAAAATTCTCAACTTTCAGGTTGTACTTTTTTTTTTTCCGTTGATAGCTGTATGCATAGCTTGAAGACCAGTCTATTGCTAAACTGTATCTACGTCTATTTCAGTCCTCCTTAATTCTATGATAATCCATTTTATGGATGTACTATAATGTACTTAATTCATCAGTCCTAGATGTTTAGCTTCTTCTCAGCCCTTCTACTGTTATAAACAATGAACTAATGAATATCCTTTATGTTCATGTCCCAAGATTATCTGCAGGATTATTCCACGACGTATAACTGCTGATCACAGGTTACAGTATGTTATTTCTCACACTGAAATTAAATCTGGTGAACTCATTCTCACCATGAACCCAAAGAAACAAGGGGTTTTGTTTAGTTGGTTGGTTTGGTTTTGGTTTCAGTTAAAAAAAAAAAAAAATCTTTGGGGAACTGGCTGGCCGTCAGGTGGTTAGGATTCGGAGTTTTCACTACCCACGGGTGGTGGGCATGGCCAAAAAAAAAAAAAGAATTCTTTGTCATACCACTGCTTCGGAAATTAAAGAGAGAGGCATGCGCCACCCCTCCCACATCAGTTTTCTTCTTTAAATATTCCCAGTCTAGCAAGATTCCGCCTGCGGCTCCGTCATCTCTCCCAGAATAGTCTCCATCTCAGGTGCCAGAGAGATAAACTGAGGCACAGGCAGGATCCGAAGCACAAGTCCTCCCCCCAGTTTGGCTGTCCCCTTTTCCCCCTCAACATTTCCTTCCCTCTCCCGTCCCTCCGGGCCAAGTTTCAGGCTGCCAGCCCCCAACCCGGGTCCCTCGCGGCTCAGAACTGGGACTTCCACCCGCTGCCCCTCCTCGGCGCGCTCGGGGGCTGCGGAAGGGGCCGCGAAGCCTCCTGGTCCCCTCCGAGCCGCCGTAGCGCGAGCCTCGGGAGTTCGGCAGCTCCAGTCGCCAAGGCAACGGGCTCCGCTGCGCTCGGCGGGCGCCTGGCAGCCCTGGGGAGGCGCTGCGGGCCGGCGGCCCGGGCTCCGCTGGCCGGCGGGACGGCAGGTGAGCAGGGGCCGGGCGGGCAATCGCGGCCCCAACGCTCGGCTCCCGGCGTCGCTTCTTCGCAGCGGGCGAGGGGCTGGGCCGCTGGGATTTCCGGAAAGGAGACAGGGCCTGACCTTTATCCTCGGCTCCCCGCCTCCTCCATCCTTGGCGCCTGGGAGGAGCCCCTCGAGCAGTTTAATTCCGTCGAGCGCGGGCGGGGAGTCGCTTTGCGTTCATTATGTTGGAGGTAGGGATGGGGGTGGGGGCAATTGGCTTGATTCAAAAGTTTTTTTAAAGCACGTCTTATTTGGGGGTCGAGAAAGAACTCCGAACTGCCGAAAATGTGCGTCTGTAGGACTCTTTGGGGGCCAGAGAGGATTAACTTCTTTGTACATCAGTTTTCCCATCTGCAGAATGGGGACAATCATAGCACCTGTTTTAAAAGGTTATTACAAAGTAAATAATATATTTCAGATCTTTGCAGCTAAACCCTCAATCCTCGGGAGCTATTATTATTACTACTACTACTAAAGAAGGTCCATTATCGAGCATGTGTTGTGTTCCAGGGCCTGGGCTGATCGCCAGGGGTAAAAATAAGTGAATGAGACATCTTGTCCTCAGGGAACTCCACAGTGTTCAGGTATAAATAGGAGCTCTTTGTGGTTCCAGCTATGATTTTTGGACATTCAGGGGACTGTGAATACACAGAGAAGGCAGTTAACCCAGATTTCCGGAGATGAGGTTGGGGAGGATGGTTAAAGAGCGATTCCAAAAGAAGATGCTTTCCGAAATGAGACGTGACAGCTACCTTTGTATTGGCCGGAAGATGAAGCTAGTGGAGTGCATAGTGTTCTGGGCAGAGAGAACAGACCAGTGCAAGGTTCTGGGGAGAAAGTGCAGGCTTTTTGGACATCTATTAGTGGTTAGAGACATTCTGGGAAGTGGAAGTGGTCTAGCTAGGTGTGTCTGAGAGAGAAGCAGGTGCCTTTCTGAAAGATTCTTGTGTCTCCCTGTAAGTTTGGACTTTGTCGTGAGGGTTGGTGGGGAACACCAAAGGATTTAAATCAGGGCAGTGAGTATGTGTTGTGTGTGTGTGTGTGTGTGTGTGTGTGTGTGTGTGTGTGTGATCAGAGGTGTGGTTTCCAAAAGATCAGGGGTTTTTGTTCTCTCTTGGTCTCATCACTCCTCCAGTCTGTTTTTCACGTTGCAGCTATTCATTTATGGTGATTCAAAATAAAATGTATTTATTGAGCATCTGTTACATGCCAGGCCCTGTGTAAGGAATCAGGTTCCTACCCTCATGGCATGTATTCTAGACATGTTCAAAGGTACATTCATAGAGACAGAAGTAGTCCAGTACAGCTAGAACTGAATCAGTACTGGAAGAGACCCATCCAGAGAGTGGTTTTTGTTTTTTTTTAAGGCCCACATCATTCAGGGTCACTATCTTGTACACTCTTGGCAGAACCATTCACTTAGAACTACACCAAGAAGAAATGGCCAGAGAAGTGGGAGGAAAGCTAGGAGAGTGTAGTAAGGAAAGCCCAAGGAAGAGATCCACTTTGTTGGATGCAGTTGAGATTTCAAGTAAACTAAGTTACATGTTAAAATGTGCCTTTTGCTTAAGTAAATATAGAGGTCACCGAGAAACCCAATTGAGCAGATTTGGTGAAATGATGGGGGCGGAATCTATAATATCGGCATCTTCCAAAGGTTCAATGTAATATGTCAGTGGAATGAGGAGCGAGTGGGATGTGAGAAAGTAACGTGTAGGCAGCTCCAAGAAGTTTGGCTGTGAAGAGAGGCGAGGAGAAGGCTGGAGAGCAGTTGGGGAATCAGGTGAAGTCTTTTTAAGCAGAAGACAGACAGGAGCAGATGTAAATGCTGATGGTAGAGCCAGTAAGGGAGGGAGAGACTGAGAAAATACAGGAGATTTTCTCAGGGGAAAATAAATGGCACAAACAACTTGCCAAAAATGTGAGAGTGGATACGATCCACAGCACAGATCCTTTACAAAGAGTCTGATGACGTGGTTTTTTTTTTTTTTTTTTCTTCTTCTTTCTGGACATATGGTAAGCAAGGTAATTGCTGAAAAGGAATGCGCCCATGTAATGCCAGCAGAAAAATAAAGATGTAAATGTGGAAAGTTCTATATTCCTTCTCATCAAATAGGAGACATTTATTGAAGTAGCACTGTGTTAAGCCCTCTCCAGGCACTAGTCTCAGTTGAAAGCATGCTTTTTACAACAACCCTGGGAGAGAGAGCGCCTCTACTGTAATTCCCAGCTTATGGATGAGGACACTGGGGGATAATGCTTAGCCCGGGTTACATAGGATTTGAATCCAGGCCTGAGCCCAGAGCTTTTGCTCTTAATCATTCCTTAAATGATATGATTGTCTACCTATGAGATGATGATATGCTGGAAAAAATCCAAGAGAATTGAGTTAAAAATAAGCAAGCTGTAAGAGAGACAAAAAACAATAGCTTTGTACCAGCAGTAGGAGTAAGAAAATGGAATTGTAGGTGAAATGGCAGTAGCAACATGAAAAATAAATAAAGACTAAACCTTAAAATAAAGGCACCCAGGCTAGTCAGATAGGACAAGAGTTGGCTGGAGGTTGGGGAGTATAGGTCAGGAAGTGTGTTTGTATGAAGAGGAAGTAATTTTTTCTTTGGGAAAATCAGGGTATTGATACCAGGAACAAAGCATGTAAAAAAACCAGATGTCTATTATGAGACATAATGAGAAAATATACAAAGATGTTGACTATGATGTTTTATAATATTGAAAAACTAGTAACAGACTGGCTAAATTATGATGTGGTCATGTGATGGGTGCGATCAGCCATGAAGAAGGTGGGAGCCATAGATATGAGAAGGATGTTTTAGTGTAAAAACAGATTTTACTTGGTTTCTGGTGTTTTCTAAGTGTGTGTGTGTGTATGTATATATATATATATATATATATATATGTAGGAAAGACGTCTAGAAAGATGAGTTCTTTATTTTATTTTTAAAAGATATTTATTTTTTATTTAGCTGTGCTGGTCTTAGCTGTGGTCCACGGGTTCTTCAATCTTCACTGTGGCAGGAGTGATCTTGTTAGCTGTGGCACATGGAATCTATTTCCCTGACCAGGGATTGAACCCACCCTCCGTGCGTTGGCAGCGTGGTGTCGTACCATTGCATAGTGTCACTCCCATAGCGTAGCGACTTACCACCAGGGAAGTCCCGAGATGAGTTCTTTAAGACAGTTTTTTATTTTGGTAAGCAATCCATAAATTTATCATAACCATATTTAAGTGTACAGTTTAATAGTGTTAAGGATAGTTACATCCTTGTGCAATCAACCTCTAGAATTTTTTCATTTTGCAAATCTGAAACTTTACGCCCATTAAAACAACTCCATGTTTCTCCCTCTCCCTAGTCTCTGGCAACCACCATCCTACTTTCTGTTTCTATGAATTTGGTTACTCTGGATACTTCATATAAGTGAAATCATTCAATTTTTATCTTTTTGTGATTTTTTTTTTCCCATTGAGCATAATATCCTAAGGGTTTCCCTGGTGGCTCAGTGGTAAAGAATCCGCCTGCCAATATAGGAGACATGAGTTCGATCCCTGGGTCAGGAAGATCCCCTGGAGAAGGAAATGGCAACCCACTCCAGTATTCTTGCCTGGCAAATCCCATGGACAGAGAAGCCCGGCGGACTATAGTCCATGGAGTCACATAAGACTCAGACACTACTTAGCTACTAAACGACAACAACAGCATAATGTCCTAAAGGTGCATCAGTGTTAGCATGTCGGCATTTCCTGCCTTTTTAAGGCTGAATGATATTCCACTGTATGGATATACACATTTTGTATATACATTGTATGTATGAACACATTTTGTTTATTCTTTCCATAGATGGACATTTGCATTGCTTTCCCCTTCTGGCTATTTTGAGTAATGCTGCTACAGACAATAAATGTGCCAGAAAGATAAGTTCTTTGTGTCCTGAGATCCATGGGGACCTTTTTATTCCTTTCCTTATTGCCTTAGTTTTCTTTTTTATGAGCATGAATGGCTTTCATAATCAGAAAAAAAAATAAACCAATAAGGATATATCCTATTTGGGGAGATGGGGGAATAAAGGTTGAAAAAAAAAAGGTCAGACCTGGGGCAGTGGCTGCAGGAATGGAATGGAGTGGGCTGATTTGAGAGAGCGTTCGGGAGAATCAACAGGACTTGACAACCAAGAGGTAAGGGAGAAAGGCGTGAAGGACAAAGCCTTGGGGGCCTGTGGGGAGAAAGGGCTTCGACTTGGGGACGTGAAGTAAGGTGAAAGTCACTCGGACGTGTCAGACTCTTCCGACCCCATGGACTGTAGCCTGCCAGGCTCCTCTGTCCATGGGATTTAGACTTGGGGAGGAGGGAGGAAATAAGGTTAGAGAGCCACCTGAGCCTTTTTGTTCAGCGGTTTAGACTCTTTCCTGATAGTAGAAGGAAACCATTGAAAAGAAGGGAAATGACTTAATCACATTCGAGTTATAGAAAGATCACCGTGGCCAATCCATTCTGCGAGCTGAAGCCAGAGTGCAAAATTTCCCTTTGTGTTACTTAGACTTGAACCTTTGTTAATTTCCTCTTATTTGAGACAAAGCATTGGTGCTAAAAGATGCATATCTACTCTTCTAAAAGCACCTGAAATATTTTAAAGTCCTGTTTAGATTACGTTGATTCCTAATTGCATTCAGTTTTATCTTAACGACACAGTCTCCTGTTACTTGACTTTCTACCTTTAGCAGGGGAAATATAATTGGAAAAGCAAACAAGAAATATAAACAACTCAAGTTACAGACCTTCAGTTAATTGCAAATATCTTTGTCCTTTGGGGAAAAGGGGGCCAATGAGGTAAACAGTGTCTTACCAAATGCTTACTACAAAGCAAAAATTGTTAAGAGTCCAGATGGATTCAGCTCATTACCTACTTCTCCTCCCACAAACCTGTAATATCTCTGCTTCCAGAGCCTCCCAGAGAGGGAACTAACTGTTGTGCTGACATCTCATAAGCATTTTGCAGTTTTTAAGAGCTGCATGTCCACAAGATGTGAACCCACGATCTCATTTCATTCCTTCCAATAATTCTTAGATAGGGATTATCATTCCTATTTTCAGATGAGGAAATTGAATTTCAGAGGCTTTAAGAAACCTCCTAGCTCCTACATTTAATAAATTCTGGATTTTGAATCTAGGTTTTCTTATTTTCTTTTTATATTATAGCCGCCTCTTATGTACAGTTTTAAACATATACAAAAGTAAAAAAGATAATATAATACATACCTTATACTCATACCCCAGCTTCAACAGATACCAACAAATGGTCAGTTTTATTCCATCTATACCCTCCACTCCCTCCCCACCATAGATTATATTAAAGCAAATCCTAAGACATCATATCATTTCATCTATAAATACTTTAATATGCATATGAGAGAGAAGGATTTTTTTCTTTCCCCTTTCGCCCCTATGATCACACCTAAGAAAATGAACAGGAATGACTCCTCAACATTACCTTGTATCCATTTGGTTCTCAGTTTTCTGGTTATCTCATAGACGTCTTTCACACTTGGTTTGTTGGAATTGGGATCTAAACAAGGATCACATCTGGGTGATAGTCGCTTAAGTCTTAGAATCTGTAGCAATTTTGCCTGTTCTTTTTTCCCCTTACCTTTCATTTGTTGAAAACTCAGGTCATTTGTCCCGTCCAGCTACTCTGGATTTGCCTGGTTATATCCCTCTAATGTCCTCCTCCATTCCCTTTATTTTTTTTGGCTGTTGCTCTTTATGAGTGGTGTTGTGTATCATATCAGCAGGCAGTAAAGGCTGATTCTCACCTGGTAAGATTGATCATGGGTTCAGGGGTTTGTTAGCACGATCCCTTCATTATAAGTTTCTCATCAGCCTTTCACAAAATGGTTTTAGCAGCTGTTAATGATCGTTGCCTCGATCTACTTACTATTTCATGACGTGTGCGTACTCAGTCATAAAGTCATGTTTGACTCTTTGTGATCCCATGGACTGTAGCCCACGAGGCTCCTCTGTCCATGGGATTCTCCAGGCAAGAATACTGGAGTGGGTTGCCATGCCCTCCTCCAGGGGATCTTCCTGACCCAGGAATCGAACCCACATCTCCCGCATTGGCAGGCGGATTCTTTACCATTGTGCCACCTGGGAAGCCCCAATCCTGAGTCATGTTCTCAGTATGTGCTCAGAGAATAGAGCCTATATATTCAGTTCAATACTGGTTGCTCACAGCATTGCTGTCCTGGGTTGGTCTTATGTGTTGGCAAAATCACACTGTATCAGTGCTTTTCAAACTGTACCTGCAGTTGGTTGGGGATTAGTAGGTAGAGGAACTGTTTGGGAGAGGAGTTCCAGCATTACGGGAGTTAATCTGCTTTTCTCCCATGCCCAGTTCCATAAGCCTGCCTGCTGTGTACCTCTACCCGCCACCAAAAGGAAGCTTGGAAAAGAAGTGCTGGTGATCTGATTTGCAACATAGATTAGTCGCTCAGTCGTGTCTAACTCTTTGGGACCCCATGGACTGTAGCCCCCCAGGCTCCTCTGGCCAATGGTGTTTTTCAGGCAAGAGTACTGGAGTGGGTTGCCATTTCCTTCTCCAGGGGATCTTCCCGACCCAGGGATTGAACCTGGGTCTCCCGAATTGCAGGCAGATGCTTTACCACCTGAGCCACCATGGAAGCCCCATGTAATTGTATTGTCTTGTGTGCATAGGGTTTAACATTCAGTGTTTCTTGATGAGCTCTGCTTGTTGTATGTGGTGCATATGGCCATCTTTTCCAAACCAAACCATTGTGGTCTGAGTATAGTGTACTTAGAGGGTCAAGAGAACAGATTATTTTAAAACAGCGCGGTCTCAGGAGAATCATAGATGTGTTTTTATGTATCCAGAGGAAGCAATACGAAGGCTTGATTAGGAAGCATTGGAGTCCTTTGGACATGGGTTTGAGTCTTGGCCCTTTCTACTTTCTTCTACAAGTTACTTAGTCTTTCTTTCCTTTTTTTTTTTTAATGTTTTAATTTCCTTGGTAACTCATAGAAAAGCCCTTATTGTGATTAGCATTTGAATAGGAGGATCATCTTTTTTTTTTTTTTAATTTTTTTATTGAGTGAAAATTTCTTTAAATTCTGTCACAAATATGATTTCATATAATCCCGCAATAACCCTTTTTCTCCCACCCCTGTAGTGCCCCTCCCACTTCCCTTGTCCCACTAGTAACCACTAGTTTGTTCTGAGTCTGCTTCTTTTAAAAAAAAAAAAAAAATTAAATTTTCTTTCTAAGCTTCAGCATTTCCTCATTGTAAAATGGATATAATGAAAGTTCCTCGTCTCTTGTGAGGATTGCATGAAAGTAAAGGGCTCAGCACAAGGTCTGGCAGGTAGTTAGTAAGCACTTGACATTATCTGCTAACTGTTAGGGTTATTGTAATGCCTTTGAAACATGTCCACTTATTCAGTGACCTTTTTTTATACAAGTGTATTTATTATTTTTGGCTGTGCTGGGTCTTCTTGCTTCGTGTTCTTTCTCTAGTTGCTGCAAGCAAGGGCTACTGTCTAGATGTGGCGCACAGGCGTCTCGTTGCAGTGGCTTCTCTTGTTCTGGAGCAGAGGTTCAAGGATTCGTAGGCTTCAGGAGTTGCAGCTGATGGGGCTTAGCTGCTCCGAGGCATGTGGAGTCTTCCTGGACCAGGAATCGAACCCATGTCCCCTGCATTGGCAGGGGAATTCTTAACCACCAGACCACCAGGGAAGTCCTTTCTTGGCAGAAGCCTGTAGAAGACCAGAAGAACAAAAAGTTCTTCTAAATAACTCACTATTTGGTACCTTACTGTGTGTGTAGTAACTTCTTTATCAGACCTGGTATGGAAAAGGCATGTGCTTCCCTGGTGGCTCAGATGGTCAAGTATCTGCTTGCAATGCAGGAGGCCTGGGTTTGATCCCTGGGTCAGGAAGATCCCCTGGAGAAGGAAATAGCTACCCACTCCAGTGGGCTCCGCAGGTGGCCAGCGCAGGAACCTACCTGACAATGCAGGAGGCATAAGAGATATAGGTTCAATCCCTGGGTTGGGAAGATCCCTGGAGGAGGGCACGGCAACCCACTCCAGTATTCTTGCCTGAAGAATCCCATGGACAGAGGAGTCTGGTGGTCTATAGTCCCTGGGGTCATAAAGAGTTGGACACAGCTGAGTGACTAACACTTTCACTTTTCATGGAAAAGTCACAGAACTGTTAAAGACCCAGTGCCTGACTTTGCATGCCCCTTGGGAAGACCTCCCTTATTTGCCTTTCTCACAATATTTGAATAGCACTCAGCACCTAGTCCCTTGCCTCTAAGATGATCTCTCTGTACTGTGGATATTTTGTGGCACTTATAAAGATCCCAGAGGCAGCACAGACTTTATCATTAACATAATCCGCTGTCTCAGGCTGCTCTGCCCTCCCTGGGGTGTTGGCTTCATCCTCGGGCCAGCAGCAAAATATGGGCAGCAATTCTGGGCCCCAGATCCATGTACAGCACCTACCAAAGGAATAGAAAGATTCTTACTTCCTCTGTTCTTCCATCCCCCGCCCCCAGTACTGATCCTGCAATGTCATTGGCCTGAATCGAGTCATGTGCCCACTTCTCGAGCCACTTCCTGTCACCAGGGCAACGCCATGCCTTGTTGACTTCAGCCTGGTTTTTAAAGAAGTTATTTACAACTGGGATGAAATTATCTTTAGGCCAATCCAGAACAGAATTGCATGTCTGTTAGGCAGTTTTTCTGTGAATAGGAGGAATGGATACCAAGTAGTTTGGTCAGCTAGGATTTGGGTTGGCTTTAAGACAAATTATTTTTCTTTCAAAAGACATCAAGTCCAAAATAGGCAATCTTGCTGGCATGGGACTGCCACAGTCCAGATCTTTCTCTGTTTCTGCTTCACTGTCCTTATAACATGGCTGGCACGCTCATGGTCACCTTGAGGTCACAACTGGGCTTCTGGCTCTCCAACCAAACAGTCCTTCCTTGAAGCAGGAAGAAGTAGAAGGGAGGGCCAAGGACACCCTTTCAAATACCAGAAGCCTCGGCCAGCACGTACAGCTTACACCTCATTAACCGTTTATGTCTGTGAGGAGGCTGCTGAATGTCCTTTCTTAGCTGGACACACCACTGTTACCAACAATAGAGGGATACCTTGCTGCGAAACAGAGGGAAAATGCAGATCTGGTGATGTGCAGTGCCCACCTCTGAAGGCAGCCAGCCATAACCTCCATACTTTCCATTTGGAAGAAGCCAGTCTTGAATGAGTGTACTGTCTTTTTATTCATGTTTTTTGAATTCAGTAATGAGACATACTTGATACAATGTCTTATAATTTCATATTTTCCATTTAACAACATCACAAGTGTTTCTTCATTTGGTTAACATTACAATCTGTCTGTGTTAGTCGCTCAGACTCTTTGTGAACCCATGGACTATAGTCCACCAGGCTCCTCTGTCCATGGGATTCTCCAGGCAAGAATTCTGGAGTGGATTGCCATTCCCTCCACCCAGGGATTGAACCCAGGTCTCAAGCATTGCAAGCAGATTCTTTAGCCATCTGAGCCATCAGGGAAGCCCTAATATTACACTGCTGCTGCTGCTGCTAAGTCGCTTCAGTCGTGTCCGACTAGGAGCTTCTAGTCCAATCTCCACTTAGTGAAAGCCTCTCCATTGTTGCTGTAAAACTTAGTGTTTAATTTCCACAGCCTTCAGAATGTTCCTGGCTAGAAAATAGCTCTGCTTTGCTGTCTGATACAATAGCCACTGGCCATATGTGACTGTTTTTTTTTTTTTTTTTTTAAGATTTGTTCATTTTTTAATTTATTTTTGGTTCTGCTGGGTCTTCGTTGCTGCACGCAGGTTTTCTATAGTTGTTTCTAGCTGGGGCTACTCTTCATTGCTGTGCGCAGGCTTCTTATTGCAGTGGCTTCTCTTGTTGCAGAACACAGGCTGTAGATGCATAGGCTTCATTCCGGAGCACAGGGGCTCAGTAATTGTGGCTCACGGTCTAGAGTGCTGGCTCAGTAGTTGTGGCACACGGGGCTTAGTTGCTCCTCAGCACACGGGAACTTCCCAGACTAGGAATCGAACCTGTGACCCCTGCATTGGCAGGCAGATTCTCAACTGCTCGACCAGCAATGAAGCTCCCTGACTGTTTAAATTTTAGTTAATTAAAGTTGAATTAAAAATCCAGTCTCTCAGTCTCAATAGCCACATGCGACTGGTGATCACTGAATTCAACAGCTCAGATATAAAACGTTTCCATCATTGCAGAAACTTCTATTGGCTAGTACTGCTCTCGAGCACCAGTACACAGCTGAGCTCACCATTTGGTTTTAGGGAGTTTTAATGGTTCAAGTCACTAAGCTGGGACCAGATGGCCTGGGTTTGAATTCTCAATCTGCTGTTTACTAGTTGTATTATCTCAAGCAAATTACTTAACTTCCCTGTGCCTCAGTTTCCTTATTTGTAAAAGACTGTTATTACGTATTAAAGAACTTCTTTAATGAGCTTCTTAGTGAGCTTCTTAGAACAGTGGGCTTCCCTGGTGGCTGAGTGGTAAAGAATCCGGTTGCCAATACAGGAGACTGTATTCAATCCCTGGGTCAGGAAGATCCCCTGGAGAAGGAAATGGCAACCCACTAGTCTTCTTTGCTTGGGAAATCCATGAACAGAGGAGCCTGGTGGGCTGCAGTCCATAGGTCACAGAGTCAGACATGACTGAGTCCATGCACCCCCATCCAAAAGGTGAATGAGTATTTAAAAAGTTCTTGTCAGTTTTAGAGGTGGAAGAGACCTCTGAAAAGATTGAGAGAAAAAAATTAATCAAAATGTAGAATTTTTGCCATGTCCAGCTCTTTTCGACTCCATGGATTCGACCCTGGATTGGACCCTGCCAGGCTCCTCTGTCCATGGAATTCTCTGGCAAGAATACTGGAGTGGGTTGCCATGCCCTTCTCCAGGGGACCGTCCCCACCCAGGGATCGAACCTGTGTCTCCTGCATTGCAGGCAGATTCTTTACTGTTTGAGCCACCAGGAAAGCCCTTTTGCCTTTGTACAACTTCACAAGTGGCTTTTCAGTGAAAACTGGAAATCATTTCCTGGGTGTGGTCATGCAGAAACTTTAATTGCTAGAACTTATTCTCAAAGAAACCACCTTGGTCCCTTATCAAATATTTGGCAAGTAACGTACATTTTCAATGAGTCCTCTCCTTTACCTGGCTGTTTTTGTTTTTAATGGATTCTACCGTTATTAGTCCTGATCCCATCAAGGAGAGAGCTTCTACTTTATTTCATTTTAAATTGTTATGTAGAGATTACTGTGCATCAGTTGACAGGAATGATTATCACCAAACCCTACTGTTGGACATTTATTTCTCCATTTTTTGTATTTTGGGTGTTGTGCTGTTGATCTTTACAGAAAGACCTTCTCCAATCAGTATATTTTAATCCAAGGACTTGGGAGGAATGTCAACGCCTTTTTACTGAGAGGCCTGAATTTCAGTCTGGAAATCATCTTAATACCATAAAAGAGGGCATGTGGGCCTGCCAGCGCCAATTGTGATTTTGGGTTTAGCCCATTTCTCCTTGTGGCCACTCTCGGATTCTAGATGATATTTACTGTTTGGTACACAAAAATTTCGTACTGTCCTAGAAAAATCCGTAATGCACGTTGTTCTGATGTCACTTCTTTTTCCAATTCACATAGCACTTTATTTGAACCTTTTTAAAAATAGCATTTATCACAAATAGTACTCCTCTATACTTATTTTTGCATTTGTTTTGTATCTACTCCTAAACTCTTAGCCTGTTGAGGACAGCAGTCTTTCATCGGACCTTTACAGATCCTAACCTACAGGCCCTCAATTTATGTTCATGGAATGAATGAACGAATTTGTCATTTTCTGTTATTACATAACCATCTTTCAGAACATTTCCTTTGAATTCATTGTTAGTGGATAGTCTTCTAGTTAAGTCAGATTCCACAGGAAAGCATAAAAAAAAATGTTTATAAGGTGATGTTCAAACATAAACATTCATAGAGGGACTTCCCTGGTGGTCCAGTTGCTAAGACTCCACACTCCAGTGCAGAGGGGGGCCTAGGTTTGATCCCTGGTCGGGGAACTAGATCTCACATGCTGCGACTAAGACCTGGGGCAGCCAAATAAATAAATATTAAAAAAAAAAAACCTAGAGGAGTGTAAAGAAACCCCCAGTGCACATCATCTAAACTTCAACAATTAACATTTTAGAACCAGTTTTTGATTTGGGTAGAGAGAACGTGAAGGCTTTGGGGTGCCCATTTTGATTTTGGGGAGAAGGCAGCAGGGCATATATGATGGGCAGTGTAGAGAAAGAGGAGGCTGGTGGTCCACAGACAAACCTGCCTGCCTCCCTCGCAGGGCTGTGGTGAGGGTTTCATGAGTGGACACACACAGCGCCGAGAACAAAGCCCAGCCACGCGGTGGGTGCAACTGAGGGGCTGCCCCTGCCACCGCCATTCCTGCTCTTGCCACTGCTGTCACTACTGCGCGGGTTCAGGGGGCTGAGTTTGGCGGCTGTGGCACTTAACTTACTTGGGAGCTTGGCCATCAGACTTTCTGAGCTGCAGTTTTTTGCATCTGAAAAGTAAAAATGATAATAGCATCTGATCTGTTACAAGGCAGTGCAGTCGTGCCTGAAAATGTGTTCTGGGCTAATTAACATTAATCCCGGTTTTCTGGGGGTTGTGTTCCCATCTGGCGGGACCCCTTGGAGCTCTTGGGAGCTTTTTGTAAGTCAAGCGTGCCTCTCATATGGACTCTTGTTCTGAGATTTCCTGAGCCCCAGAGTCATTTGTCAGTCTAACAAATACTATAGCACAGTAAGCTTCATTTTTATTTGCAAAATGTTTGTTCCTGAAGCATGACAACAATTTCATTTTATATAGCGTGTCCATACTTGCACGGGAAATGAAATACTTATCAACCAAGTTGATAAAGGGATAAAAATAGTTTTCCTAAGAAATGGTTTACAGGGGATTAATGTTGGAAAAAACTTCATAGCAGAATCTGTTTCACCATCTTTGAAATATAAACAGTATCTTCATTTGTCTATATTTTTCTTATAACACTTTGCTCAACTCCTAATTAAAAATAGCTTTCCCAAAGCCAGAATCCCTCTAAAAAAATCCATTTTCTTTTAAATGAAGGCTAAGTTTTAAACACTCTGCTTTCTCCTTAGCACTGCAAAGAATTCTAATTATGCAGAACATCCATCCAAACCACACACACACATATCTGTCTGAGATAAGAGTTCGTAGATACTGTGGGAAGAGAAATGGAATATCCCTGATGGTTATAATAAATTTCTGCAGTGTTTGTTTGGACAGACAATCAACTGTTAGGTCTCCTGGGTATGAGAGTTAAATAAATCCAGGTCAGAAAGTCAGTGCCCCAAACTTAATTTCTCAGGAAGATAGTCCCTTCTCAAACCATTACTTGCCATTAGGTTTAGCTTTTTTAAAAAGTTTGCTTTTTGTTCTTTCAGTTAGTAAAAAATGTTGTCTTTTTACCATTTGTAATTTATAGCATCTTAAACTTTTTATAAACGTCTTCATTCAAAGAAACTAAACCCTTGTTCCGTATCTCCGAATAACAAAAACAAATATAAATAAAAATGCAGTTTTATGTCAAAAAAGAGCAAGCTCTTAATTCCAGTATCTGGCCCCAATGACATACGATCTCTTAGCTTTATTTCCCATAGACTGTTCTATTTAAATGTTTTATTACACAGGCTCTTGACTCTTTTTTCCCCTGGAATCCAAGTATATTTTGGTGATGCTTCTTTTCAAAAGATCCAGCACAAATCATCTTACAGATGTTACCTAGCCAGTGTTGTGTTAGAAGATATGCCACTTCTCATATAAATTTAAATCTTACTGAAACTTCTAGATTGAAAGGATTGGCCAAAAGAACTTTGGATTTTTATAGCCGCAGGGCTCCTTTACTTTACTGGGATACTTGTTTATGTCTTTTTGATTGAAGTGGATGTTGGAAAGGGGTCTGAATATACTGCTTGATCCTCCTTGTTAATTGTTGAAAAATGAAGTTGGAAACTAGTTTTCAATTCTAGAGGAACTGGGAGATTTTATCCAGTGTCTGAGATTCACTTTAGTTTTTTATATGTTGGAACTTTAGGTTCGAATTTTTCTTTGATTTTTCGCATATATTGAGCATTTTCTGTGTGCCTAGCTGTGTGTAGGGTGTCTTACACATTCTAGCTCCTTTAATCTTACAGCAGCACTGGGAGTTAGATAGGACTCAAATACTCGGTTGCTTAGGCTGCGCACCTTCTTCCTTGATCCCTTTCATTGTTCTGTCCTCACCCAGTCCATTTGGTTGTGTTGCTATAGAAACAAATCACACCCTGCCCCAGCTGCCAACTGTGAGCTGCCAGACAGCAGCCGTGGCCTGCTCGCTGGTCTCCCTGGTTCCCTTCCTGTCCTGCTATAAGAGTTATGGTGGGACACCTGAAACTAACACAGTGTTGTCTGTCAATTATAGCTCTATAAAACTGGGGGAGGGGAGGAGGAAGGTATGTGCGGACAGAAATGAGGGTGGAAGTTCCACATTCATGATCAAAGGCCTTGCAGGGAGCTCTGAAGTGGCGCTGTCCAGTATGGTGGCTGTTAGCCGCACATGTTTACTGAGCGCCTGACATGGCTGGTCCAACCCGAGATGTGTTGTACACAGTGGATTTCAAAGCCTTAGTACAAAGATCAGGAATATGTCATTAATGGTTTTTATGTTGATTACATGCTGAGATGATGTTTTGGAAATACTGGGTTACATAGAACAGATTTTTAAGGTTAAAAAAGTTGTGTGTATGTATACATATTATGTAGGTTTGTACACAGTAGCCTCGTAGTGGTAGCCATGGTGTGTGTGTATGTTTTTTTTTTTTAACTTTTTGAGATTGTTGTAGACTCATATGCTGTTGTAAGAAATAATACAGGGAGATCCCATTTACCCTTTCCCCAATTTACCTTAGTAATAGAGCTCAGCTCAAATGTCACCTCCTCCAGGGAGCCTTCCCTGACCACTCTAATGTAGCCTACTTTCCCCACTTTTGTTCACCTGGCCTATTACTCTGTTTAATTTTATTCATAGAATTTGCTTATGTTTGAAACTATCTTTTTTTTTTTATTATTACTGTTTAATTGCCTTTTGCTCAGTAGAAGGTGAACTAAATAGTGGGAACCTTGCCTGTTCTATTCATTGCTCTATCTCCTGTGGGAGAAGAAAAACTCTAGAGTCTGTGCTCGTTGCCTTTTAGGACCTCTCATTTAATGGGGGCTGGATTGATTCCCCCCCCCCAGATTTTTATTATGAAAAACTTCAAACATACAGAAAAAAAACTTAAAGAATTCAGTGAGCATCTGTATCAAATCCTACATCAAACAACATTAACATTTTGCTACATATGCTTTATCAACATATGTGTCTGTTTTTCAATTTTTGCTGAACTGTTTGAAAATATGGTACTGACATAATTCACCTATGAATACAAAGCAGATCATCATCTTCCTTGATATTTACATCCACAGTATTTACCTCCTTCCTCCCCCATGCATTCTTGGAAAATACATTGTCTCCATGTAAAAGTATTTTGTTCTGTGTGAAAAGAAGTTCTAGGCTCAGATAATTTTAAACTGTCTTTCCACTTACATTAATATCTTGGTATTTGAAAGATAGGCAGGGTAAGGGCAATGTTCCTATAAGACTACCTGACAATTTGCTGGACTTGTAACATCTTGTGTGTGTTAAACACATAGTCATATCCAACTCTTTGTGACCCCATGGACTGTAGCCCACCAGATTGCTCTGTCCATGGGATTTTCCAGGGAAGAATACTGGAGTGTGTAGCCATTTCCTTCTCCAAGGGATCTTCCCAACCCAGGTCTCCTGCATTGCAGGCAGATTCTTTACTGTCTGAGCCATCGGAGGAAGCCATCAGGAAAACTTGTAACATCTTGGTCCTCACCTATTAAATACCCATTTGAATGAGGAAGCCGTCAAATATTGTAACAACCCAATATGCCCTCCCCTTCTTCCCCATTTCCAAAAGGCCCTGCAGTGTCTGTGTAGTGAGTCATTGACCTAACTAGTCCCCTCAGGAAAGAGCTGTAGGTTAAATGAGAAGAAAACTTGGATTCACAGAATAACTGCACTCACTGTAACAATTCAGTATTGAGGGAGTGGAGGTGGTAGAACATATCTGCAGCGCTCCTTTTGTAATAGAAGCATTGTGTTCTAGATTTGTATACATATTTATTCAGTTTACTTAATTGAATAAATGTATCCATTTATTCGATTCTACCCCTATACCACCACCACTGCTTTACTCCAGAAAGACTATATGATAATTCTTGATTTATTTAACCACTAAGTATGTCTTCTATACCGGTCTGAATCAACTAGGGAGTGTTTGTAATTCTTGTGCTTTTCCATACAAAGGGACTTGAAGCAGACCCAGGGCCCCCTCAATTGCTTTATTTCTCCCTGTTTAGCTGGAGGTGCTGAAGGGTATATCTCAGTGCTGCTGCCTGTTCTGCACTGATCTCTACTTTTCACTGTCACCTGTCAAAGTCCATTTGTCAAGCTTATCTCAAACGCCGTGTTGGCTGTGGGTCTTCCTCGGAGCCCTGCATCAAGATGTAGTCTAAACCCCCCTAACACATTCTTTCTCTTGCCACTGGCCACAGACTGCCTCGTGTTGCATTTGAGTGTATGTTTCCCTTATCTCCTACATATGTTTTCGGTCACCATTCCCTGGGCAACTCCTATGTGATAGGCCTTGTTCAGGATTCTGGAAATGGCGATGACTGTTCCTAGAGAGTCCCATTTTCTTCTTACTTTTCTCTCCTGATAATAGGGTATCCTCTTGTTCCTTTGGATCCCAGGTGGTGCCTGGTAAAATGCCTTTGCAGCGATTTATGTATATTTCTGAACTGGGGCCTGGGATCCAGGGCAACAAGCGCTTCCAGATGAGATCTGAGTTTAGTCATAGCACTGCCACTGTGCGACCCTGGGTAAATCACTTACCTTCTGTAAGCTCCAGGTTCCTTATCTAGAAAACACTGAAAATAATATCTATCCTACGGGATTGTTGTAAATTTAAAGATGAATTATATGAAGTGCCAGGACGGTTTTCAGCACATAGTAGGTGCTCATTCAGTGGTAGTGATTATAAGGGAAGCTCAGTGCTTCCTTTAGGTCACTTGAATGAACAGTACGATTATTTAGGATCTTAATTGTCTTAAAGGAAGCACTGACTTTGTCTTGGGAGCCTCTCCCAGAAGAAATAAGCCGTGGGGATGGTCTGGCCCATCACTGATTAACTGTTCCCGTTTTAGAGTCAGTGATCTGAGTCTCTGTTTTTGAACTACTTATATAATATATACCACCTGTTATTTGTGTATTTTTAGCAGTGGGAGCCGAGTAATCCCAATCCTGTCTGTAAAAGAGCAAACTGTTTACCAGAAACAGAGGGCTTTTTTTTTTTCTTAACACTGACTCACACTGACTCATCCATCTCATTTTCCTTCCCTCCTCTCATAACAACCTTGCAAGAGAGAGAATTTTGGGGGAAATTAGTTGGCTTACCTTTTTTTCTTTTTTTTTTTACTTTCCAAAGATGAAAGCTTGAAGGTGTCACATGATTAATTCCATCTCAGGAAAGGCTAAGGTCTGTGCTGCCCTGGGGTGGCCAGAATGACCAGTGCCATGTAGCCAAACATCTCATATAAAACCTTGTCTAGACAAACCAATTCTGTTGGCTGAGAGATTGGACGAGAGCCTGAAACGTACACGTTAATCGACTTAACACATGTTGTCAACTCAACTTCAGTTCTTTTTGAACCTAGAAAATTTCTTCTGAGCTAGGAAACCTGAGAAGAATTATTAATAGAACCAGAGCCTGTGATGCCTAAACAGTCAGATTTGAGATGACAGACACAGAATTCAAGCAGCAGCACATTAGAGTCAGTAAAACGGGGAAGGAAGGTTCTAGATCAGAATGACTGATATCCTTATGCCTTCATTTGACATTTGTTGTGTGAATATTGACTGATATCCGTGATGTGCCAGGTGCTTGGGTCAGAACAGTGAATGATAAGAAGACGATGCCTGCTGTCATGGATCTTCCCTTCTGATGTGTGTTCCTAATAAATCCTGTGGTGGTAGGAATAGAGGATGCTGAGGAAGCGGAGAAGCGCCTTGGCCTGCATGTGTGAGCACGTGGGCGTCCATGAGGATGAGGGGAGGAAGGAAGGCTTCCTGGAGGAAAAGGCACCCAAACTGAGCCTGGCTAGACGAGGAAAGGTGTAACTAGAAGAAAGGCAGTAGGATGGGGCCAGATGGCAGCGGAGATGCCAGATAGACAGGGCCATGGGCGTGAAGGCCTCGAGGTGGGAAAGAGCTTGCCTTTGGAGGAAGCAAAGCAAGTTCCAGTGTCAACAAAAGACAGCTGAGTGAGGGTGAAGTTTGGCACAAGCTAACTTTGGATAACCTGACAGGAGCATTGTGGATCTGTTTATTGTCTCAGACTGTCAAGAATCTGCCTGCAGTGCAGGAGACCCGGGTTCTATCCCTGGGTCAGGAAGATCCCCTGGAGAAGGGTACAGCTACCCACTCCAGTATTCTTGCCTGGAGAACTCCATGGACAGAGAAGCCTGGAGGGCTATAGTCCATGGTGTCACAAAGAGTCAGACTCGACTGAGCGACTAACACCTTATTAATTAAAAACAATTTTTTTAACTGGGGTAAATTTTACATACAGTGAAATGTACATGACAAGTACATATATTTATCCTTGTAACCAGTGCTCCATTTTTTTTTTCTCTTGGACACACTGCACAGCATGCTGGAACTCCCTGACCAGGGATCGATCCCAGGCCCCCTGCAGTGGAAGTGCAGAATCTTAACCAGTGGAGCACTAGAGCTTTATTTTGTAAATGTCATATTAGCTGCACATGTCACAAATCTCCTTTGGAGGAGGGAGTGGTTATTTTGAGATGTGCTTCTGACATAACAAAGGTCCGTCTAGTCAAGGCTATGGTTTTTCCAGTGCTCGTGTATGGATGTGAGAGTTGGACTGTGAAGAAAGCTGAGCGCCAAAGAATTGATGCTTTTGAACTGTGGTGTTGGAGAAGACTCTTGAGAGTCCCTTGGACTGCAAAGAGATCCAACCAGTCCATCCTAAAGGAGATCAGTCCTGGGTGTTCACTGGAAGGAATGATGCTGAAGCTGAAACTCCAATACTTTGGCCACCTCATGTGAAGAGTTGACTCATTGGAAAAGACCCTGATACTGGGAGGGATTAGGGGCAGGAGAAGAAGGGGACGACAGAGGATGAGATGGCTGGATGGCATCACCAACTCAATGGATATGAGTTTGGGTAAACTCCGGGAGTTGGTGATGGACAGGGAGGCCTGGTGTGCTGCGATTCATTGGGTTGCAAAGAGTCAGACACGACTGAGCGACTGAACTGAGTCTGACATAACTTCAGAGGTAAGCCTGCTCAAGATGGGGGGAAATGGAATATGAGATGAGAAAACCAGTGTGCATACTCAGTCGTGTCCAACTCTTGTGACCCCATAGACTATGGCCAGCCAGGCTTCTCTGTCCATAGGATTTTCCAGTCAAGAATACTGGAGCAGATTGCCATTTCCTACTCCAGGGAATCTTCCCAACCCAGGGATCAAATGCCATTTCCTACCGTTGGGCATGTTTGCAACCCAGGGATTGAACCTGCATCTCTTGAGTCTGCTGCATTGACAGGCAGATTCTTTATCAACTGTACCACCTGAGAAGCCAGAGGAAAACAGCAAAGGGAAGATGGCATCCATTCTTTTTTTTTTTTTTGGCCATGAGGCATGCAGGATCTTAATTCCCCAACTAAGGATCGAAGCCATGCCCCCTGCAGTGGAAGCGAGATGTCTTAACCACCAGGGAAGTCCCAAGGGATGGGTTTTGAGCAGGACCCAGACTTGATGCTCACTGCTTGCTGGCTTAGAATGCCCTGAGGCTGGGGAGGGGCACCAGCCGGACAGGACTGGAATGGGTAGTGGTCTGCCGGTGGGTGGAGAATACTCCAGGATCTACGTTTTCCTAAGATGTTTTTAGCAGAGGACAAACCCCTACGTGCTTTGTAGGATCTGGAGCATCTACACAGAGCACAGAAGATTGTGGTTTTCCAAGGTCTCCCTGGAAGGAGTCCCAGGCCACCTACATTTTGAAGGAAGCCTCCTGAAAGCATGCCCGGCTTTCCAGGCAGTGTTTCTCCCAACTTCATTGATGAAACGCAGGAAAACAGTCACCTTATTGATTTTTTTTTGTTTGTTACCTACCATACACGTGACATTTTCCTTTTCTAGAAGTCGGGTATTAAAAATATTGTTACAGTTTGCGGTTTTAGGGATTTACTGAAGCTTTTATCATTTAAATGTTCTGACTATTTCAATATCTGGGTTTTTGACACAGTGCCAGAAATCACTGAACGTGTTACTATGCTCTGGCTAGGGTTTCCAGGACTATGTTAAACAGATATGGCAGGACTGGGGCATCCTTGTTTTGTTCCTGATCTTAGAGGAAAAGCTTTCAGGTTTTCACTGTTGAGTATGATGTTAGCTGTGGGCTTGTCATATGTGGCCTTTATTATGTTGAGTTACATTTCTTATATACATTATTTGTTGAGCGTTTTTATCATGAAAGGATGGTGATTTTTCTGAATCTACTGAAATGGTCATATGATTTTTATCCTTCATTTCTGTTAATGTAGTATGTTGCATTTATTGATTTGCCTATGTTAAGCCATTCTTGCATCCAGGGGTAAATTAAATTTGATTTCAGTGTATGATCTTTTAATGTGCTCTTGAATTCAGTATTATAGTTTTTTTTTTTTAAGTCCATTAAAAAAATTTTTTTTTATTTATTTACTTTTGGCTGTGCTGGGTGTTGCTGCATGTGGGCTTACTGTGGTGTGCTGGCCTCTTATTGAGGTGGCTTCTCTTGTTGGGGTGCATGGACCCTAGGGCTCATGGGCTTCAGTAGCTTCAGCTTGGGGACTTAGTTGCCCTGAGGTGTGTGGGATCTTAGTTCCCTGACCAGGGATCGAACCCACATTCCCTGCCTTGCAGAGAGGATTCTTAACCACTGGACTACTAAGGAAGTCCTATGCTTAAAATTTTGATGGCTATTTCCATTTTCATCCTTGGAAGTTTTCACTAGTTTCCACTCTAAACTACAGACTGAACTGGCTTTCTTTTGAATTACAAGATACAGAGTTCCTTATAACCAGATATTCTATGAATGTCACAAAGCATTAAAGCAGGTGGAAAACCAAGCCCAAATGGCTAGAGTATATAAGTTCAAGATTTACCAAGGAATACATGTATCAAGAGGTTTTGATAAGCTCCTTTTATTTTTCCATTAAAAATTAACATGTTTGTCAATATCTAAGATATTCCTGTAGCTGTTCTATAAAATGCTAAAAGGTAAATGAACGTCCCTTTCTTTTCTCCTTTCCACGTGATGTTTTCTCAGTGTTGTATCCTTCTATCACTCTACTTCTTATCTTTTCAAAAATATGTTTATTTATTTGAGTAGACAATACCATTTTATAGTACAAAATTCACAAGTTATTCCAAGACATATGGTGGGAATTCTCCTTCCAGTTGTGGCAGTCTAGGTCATTTGAATCAACCATGCTGATGACAGCTTAGAAAGCTGGACAAGACGTAAAAACATTTTCTCAAAAGCTTCAGTGAGTTTGCAAGATATTGAAGGATTCCCATCCCAACATCTGGAAGAATGAAAAAATCAAGACAGGTAAGCCTTGCTAGCAAAGTCATTTTTGCCCTGAAAACATCTGCTTATCCTAAGAAAGCATTGGTGAGGTTAAGCAGTGCTTTTGGTAGACTCACCCATGAGGGCAGAGTTTATAATTTGTTGACTGTCAAGGATGGAGACTCGAATAAATCACACCCCCAGTTTGAATGGAACCCCTAAAACATAAAGGGGATCTTGAACATAGCCTTACCACTAAGCTTCCAGGTCCAGGGAAGCTTTATCTTGATTGTCCTAAGCTAATGGCATCATTGGGCAACTGATAGAAACAAGTGACAAAATCCTCTCTAGGGGAAGATGTTATCATCCTGAGCATAAGAATAATCGTCCTCTCAATAATTTTTTTTATATAATGAGCAGCACATAAGGGAAATATTGATTCACAAGGAAAATAGGACACCCATGAAAAGAACTAGAACATGAAAACAATAAAAATATTCTCAAAACCATGAGATATTGGAGTATCAGACACAGACTCCAGAACAACCACATTCACTATCTAAAAAGAAACAGAAGCCAAGAGTGAAAATGTCAGTTAGTAACTGGACATTGTTAAAAATAACAAGAGATTTGAAAAAAAGAACCAACTAGACATTCTAGAACTGAGGAATGTAATAACTGAAAACAAGAACACAGTGGATTTAAAAGCAGGTTACATAGGTGAAGAGAGAGTTAATGAACTATGAGATAGATTAGAAGGCAGTGATCCAGAATGAACCATCACAAGACAAAAATATAAAAAATACAGAAAAGATGGTAAGATAATTTAAAAGGATACAGTGAGAATGTCTAATATACATTTACAGTTGACACTTGAATAACACAGGGGTTTAATCTGTGTATAACTTAGAGTCACCCCTCTGAATCTGTGGCAACTCCACGTCTGTGGAATCAACCAACCATGGACTGTGTAACACTGCAGTGTGTACTATTGAAAAATATTCACACGCAAGTGGACCTGCACAGTGCAAATCCTTGTCATTCAAAGGTCAACTGTAATTGGAATCCGAGGAGAAGAACAAAACTGGTACAGCGGTAATACTCGGAGAGATCACTGCTGAGCATTTCCCAGAACTATTAAAAGAGGTGCATCGCAGATTCAAAAGTATAGAACCTTAAATGCATGTATTAGGGAAGAAGAAAGGCTAAAAACTGAGCAAATGTTTATCTTAAGTCAGAAAAAGCAAAACAAAATCAAGAAAATAAGGGGAAAGAAAGAATAAGGAAAAGAGGAGGAATGAAGTATAAAGCAAATGTGTAATAGAGAATACCAATGAAAGCAAAGCTTGGTTCTTGGAAAAGACTGATGAAAATTACATACTTCAGCAACGTTGATCAAGAAAAGGAAAAAAGGGTACAGATAACCAGTCAGGAGTGAAAAGGGGGATCACATAGTTATGAACAAGGTAAGATATAATGAGCAACTTTATGTCAAAAATTTTAGAAATTTAGGTGAATAAATTTATGAGTAATATAACTGTTAATAAAAATTAAATCACCAATTAAAAACCTTTCCACAAGGAAAATTGCAGTCCTATATGCCTTTACTGGGAAGTTATATCAAACATTTAAGAGAAAGAATTAATATTACACAAACTTTTCCTGAGAGTAGAAAAAGGGGTTAGTAAAACTAAGAAACCTGATAATGACATTATGAGAAAAGAAAAATCACAGGCCATTTTACTCATGGATATTTGCTAAGCTAAATATTAGCAAAGCAAAATCCAGTATTTCACTTACTACAGTGATATAAGAAACTAACCAAAATGCTATGGCTTAAAATGGCTATTTTATTATGATAGGGATTCTGTGAGTCAGGAATCTGGACAGGGCAAAATGGTGATGGCTTACCTCTGCTCCGTGTTGTCTGGGCCGCGTGTTTGGAAGTCTCAAAGAGAATCTTGGAATCATCTGGAGGCATTTTCATTTGCAGGTCCTGCAGCTGATGCTGTCTGTCATAAAGACCCTCAGCTGGCTGTTGTGTAGAAACTCAGCTCATCTCAACTGGAGTGCCTGCATGTGACCTCTCCCTGTGGTCTGTCGGAATGGGGTAGTTCAAGCTTTCTTACTGCATGGCAGCTTGGTTTCAAGTGCAGGGTCCCAAGAGAGCAAATTGGAAGTGCTTAGCATTTTGATAATCTAGTCTTGAAATTCACGTATTGCCACACCCATAGTGCTGTCTTGGTTGAAAAAATTACAAAGGTCCCATCCTGATTCCAGGAAAAGGATCATAGAACCTACCACCCAAAGGGAGAGGTGTCAAGGTCACGTTGTAAAAGCATGTGGGATGAGATTATATTGTTGAGGCCATCTTTGGAAAAATACAGTTTGCTCTATATGTGAAGTTAAAGTTGCTCAGTTGTGTCCGACTTTTTGCGACCCCATGGATATTCAGTCCATAGAATTCTCCAGGCCAGAATACTGGAGTGGGTAGCCATTCCCTTCTCCAGGGAATCTTCCAAACCCAGGGATCAAACCCAGGTCTCCTGCACTGCAGGCAGTTTCTTTACCAGCTGAGCCACCAGGGAAGCCCAGTATATGAAAGGGATAAGACCAAGTTGGGTCTATTTCAGAAATGCAAGATTCATTTCACATGAAGGACTCAGTATAATTTGCTGACACATTAAAAGGGGAAAACGATGACTGTATATATAATTCGGCATCAATTCCTGATTAAAACAGCAACAACAATAACTTTTAGCCACCTAGGAATAAAAGGGAGCTTTCTTAATCTGGTGAAGAAATAACTATAAAACAGGTATAGCAGATATCATGCTGTTGCTGCTTCGCTTCAGCCGTCTCCAACTCTGTGCAACCCCATAGACGGCAGCCCACCAGGCTCCCCCGTCCCTGGGATTCTCCAGGCAAGAACACTGGGGTGGGTTGCCATTTCCTTCTCCAATGCATAAAAGTGAAAAGTGAAAGTGAAGTTGCTCAGTCGTTTCTGACTCGTAGCGACCCCATGGACTGCAGCCTACCTGGCTCCTCCATCCCTGGGATTTTCCAGGCAAGAGTACTGGAGTGGGGTGCCATTGCCTTCTCCGGCAGGTATCATACTGAATGGTAAATTTTCACTTTGAGTTCAGAAACCAGAGTTGCCCATTCTCATCATGTCTATTCAACAGTTGTTGGAAGTTCTAGCAATTGCAATGAGAAAAGAAAGATGAAATGTGTAAGTATTAGGAAGAATTAATAACTTACTGTTTATAGATGACATGATTGTTTATGTAGAAACCGCAGAAGAATTCTATATAAACATTACTGTATTAAAGTTGAAAGTTTTGCAAGTTTGCTCAATACTAAATCAATGTACAAAATCAGTTGTATTTTTTATACACCAGCTGTAAATAGAAAATTGAAATTCTAAGCCACAAAATCCACTCTAGCTGGTTTAAGCAGAAGTAGTTTACAGTCTCCAGGAAGTTGATAAGTCTGGACTTTAATGTTACACAGATGGAAATAAAGCAGTCAGAGGCAATGTTTCCATAGAAATACCCAGTCACACTATTGGAGAAGGAAATAGCAACCCACTCCAGTGTTCTTGCCTGGAGAATCCCAGGGACCGGGGAGCCTGGTGGGCTGCCGTCTATGGGGTCGCACAGAGTCAGACACGACTGAAGCGACTTAGCAGCAGCAGCAGCAGCCCAGTCACACTAAGGAGGACTGTTTTAGAGAATACACCATTGCTGCCTTGACTCAGTTATTCAGCACAAGTGGTATTAGATGCTGGACATCGGAAACTCTGCCCCATAACAGCTCTATAACCTGGGTTCATAATTTTATTTAAGGTCTTCAGTGCAGTTAAATGTACTTTCATGACCTTTATATTCCTCATGCCCGTCATTGGCCTACAGCACCAACACCTGAGTTTGAAACAGCTTTGCATTCAGTATGTACTTTACTTGGGATGGCCATAGGTGATGACTTTTACAACCCTTTCAGCATTACATGCCATTGGCTACCAGCATCCCATCCTCTAATGACGAGTGGGCAAACTCTGGCCTGCAGGTCAAATCTAACCTGCTATTTGTTTTGGTAAGTAAGCTATTATTGTAATACAGCCATGCTCATTGGTTTACACATGGTCTTTGGCTGCTTTTGCACTGTGACAGTTGAGTAGTTGCAACAGAAGTTACTTGCTGTGCAAGTTTTTTAAGACTATTGGTTATTTGTTCAGGGAGACACACTCTAGGCAAGACGGTTCTTAGAGACTGAGACAGAGCTCCAACATTCCTTCTAGGCCTCTTGAAGTTCCCTAAGTTACATGATGTCCTCATCAGGGTTCCCTTGAGACATTAGCCCCTTCAGTCAAAAGCTTCACCTGGAGTGTCAGCGCTGATCAGTACATTCAGCGCTGCAAGCCTGTCTTGATTGCTAGAGTCCAAAGAAACTATGGGCTTCCCAGGTGGCTCCGTGGTAAAGGATCCACCTACCAGTGCAAGAGACGTGGGTTTGATCCCTGGGTCAGAAAAATCCCCTGGAGAAGGAAATGGCAACCTATTCCAGAGTTGACCCAACTTAGCAACTAAGACAAGAACAACAAAGAAACTACGGGTTCTATTTCTATAATTAAAATGTTTTATTTTATTTTTGCCTTTGCTCTGTTAAAGTGTCCCTTTTAGCCCTCAGCTTGAGATAAAACAGTGACTTCAGCTCATAGAGGGTTCCATTGTTAGAAGTCTGAGAAACGCTCTGTGATAACGTATGCATAATCTTGGTATATGGCCAGAAACTAATGGATGCTGAAGAGTCCTTGGAAGATCAGTCTTTCCTGTAGCTTAAGGCCATTAAGTCAGAATCATTCTTGCTGAATTTGTAAAAATGGAGTTAGCAGTTGGTGCATAAGAATTTTAGGGACCACAAACTTTGTTCTTCTCCTCTTTGACCACATGTAATATATTTAGTCCACTTTGAAGTCTTCTGATCTTGAAAAATGAAAATGTTAGTCACTCAGTCGTGTCTGACTCTTGGCGACCCCTTGGACTGTGGCCCGCCAGGCTCCTCTGTCCATGGAATTCTGCAAGCAAGAATACTAGATTGGGTTGCCATTCCCTTCTCCAGGAATTTTCCCAACCCAGGGATCGAACCCAGGTCTCCTGCATTGCAGGCAGATTCTTTACCATCTGAGCCACCAGGGAAGCACAAGGCAGGAGCCTGGTTCTCCTGTCATGGGATCCATGGGATAGAGAAGTCTCAGTGTATTTGTCCTCTCTAATTTTTCTTATCTCGAGTTCACACTGACTATTTATGGGCTTTTGGTCAGCTTGCGCTAGTTTCTCTCATAGAAGCATCCTGTCTGCTTTTGTTCTCTTTCGAATTTGTTGCCTTTAAATTTATCTTCAAGTATATCATCTTTCTGTTTTCCTAATTGGAACTTTAAAAATCTTCAACCTAAGTATTTGCAGAGTCTTCTTATCTCTCAGCCAACAGCCTTTGTCCTCCCATGGCGGAGGAAGGATCCCTTTGATCTTTTGCCAGTCTGCTGTCTTTAAAGACTGCACTGGTTCAGGCCTGGAATTTTTTCCTGGCAAAGAATTTTCATCTCTGGACGCATTAGCCTCTTTGTAGCCTTCTAATAAACAGTCTCTCTTATAAAGCATGACGGTGGTGCACATTAGTTTGAAGCTACCTTTAGTTCGATGGGCTATCAGCCTTGTCCTTGATCTAATCTTTCGTTGTACTGGAATCCACTGGATGTATAAGTATCACGGAGCTGCCGAGAGCAATACAGTCCGTCATGGGAAATGAGAAGAAGGCTCCAGGGTCCTTCCTCTGTGATTGATTGTCTTATCAAAGCTTTTGAGGCGGGGCTCTGTCTAAGGAGCTCTGAGGCTGCTCAGGGCAATTCCATTTTACAGGCCCTGCCTCACACTGTCGTCTCTGTCTCAGTTTTCCAAAATCCTCCTTTTTCTTCACTTACTTTGTTTTCCTTTCCGAGGACCTGCTTTCCCTCCATCCTGTCTCCTTTTCCTTTCTCTCTCCTTACGCTTGTCGGTTATCCCAGTCATTCAAGTGGCCTGGGTCACGGCTGAGGGACCTGGGCAGAGCTTGAAGACTCCCCCCACCTTCCTGTGCGGCTTCAGTGCTCCTCTCCTTGCTCCTCCTACAGGTCTTGGTCCGGCTGGTTTTCTTGTACATCTCCCACATGTAGGAACGATCCTCTGTGCCAGGCCCAGGCTGGCGCCTCACCTTCTGGGCCAGGTCAGGGGGGTAGAGGTTGGGAACAGGGCCCTGATGGAGCGTGGCTCATGTCTCTCTCCATTATTTTAATGGCCAGTGTGTTTGATATTTTGACTGTTTCCATTTTTTTCACTGTTATAAATAACTACCAATGTGTCTCTCACAAGTTAGAGTGTATGCCTAATTGTAGCAGTTGGTATGTATTGACCAAAGGAACTTAAAAATAACTTTCTATATGTTTTCCTTTTATAGAAATAATACTGTATTTTTGTTACAAAAAGAATGCTTTGCCAGAAAAAATTTTAAATACCAATGAGCTGAAAGAAGAAAATGAAAAGTTACCTGTGGTATTACTGATAGTTTCATTCATTTTTAATGCAAAATACTATTTTCTGTTTAACAAACATGAGCCCCTTTATATACATACATAAACATTAAATGGGGCTTCCCTGGTGACTCGGATGGTAAAGAATCTGTCTCCAATGCAGGTAGACCCGGGTTCGATCCCTGAGCTGGGAAGATCCCCTGGAGAGGGAAACCGCAACCCACTCCAGTATTCTGGCCTGGAGAACTCCATGGACAAGTTCTCCTCCATGGAGGAGCCTGGCGGGCCACAGTTCATGGGGTCGCAAAGAGTCAGACACGACTGAGCGACTAACACTTAAACATTAAATGAGACATTTCATGTTATTAGAAATGCTTCTATAGTATCACTTAGGACTGCTTAATATTTCATTCTATAAATGTACTGAAGTTTACTTAGCTACTCCCTCATGTGGACTTTTAGGATTGTTTTCAGGTTTTCACTGTTCTTAGCCATGCTGGAGTGAACAACCTTGAGTCACGTCTTTGCACACATCCATAATGTCTTCTCTAAGTAAATTCTTAGAAATCAAATGGCTGGGTCGAAGGGCATGAATGTATTTTTAAATTAGTAAACTTTATTTTTTAGACCAGTTTTAGGTTCAAGCAAAATTGAGCCAAAAGTACAGTTTCCATGTCCATGTCCATAACCCGCCCCCCCTCCCCGAACCTGTGCATGTATAATTTTAAGGATTTCTGCATATGTTGCCAAATTGCCTTTGGCAATTTGAAACTATCATACCAGTTTCCCTCCTTACCTACATGTTCCCAGAGCCCCATGACACTAAGCATTATCGTTAAAAAGAAATCTTTGATACGGCACGTTTAAAGCAGAATACCTTTTCCTGTCATCGTAAGATTCAATTTTTTTCTTCTAAAATGTATATTTACATTATTTATAACATTACTATTTATTATGGTTCCTTTGCGAGTTTAACAAAAATATAAAGTAATACATGTACATAAAAATAAACACCCAGATAGGATAGACAGATGCAGAGGTGTCTGGGAGGAAGGTTTGAGGATATTTGGTTCACTGTATTGATATAAGTGGCCAGTGTCCTAACCCACTCTCTCTCTATCCTTTAATTTCCCTCTGTGCAAAATGAAATTATCATGCCTCCACATTACTCTACCTGCTGTTCTCCCCTCGGCCTGCCCACATTCAAATGAGATAGACACTGTTATGTTCTTCCTTTTACAAATGAGATGACAGAATTCAGAGAGGTGAAGTGATTTGCCTGAGGTCACACAGCTAGGAAGTGGAGGAGGGAGCCAGGATTTTCCTTTAAGTCCATGTGATTTCAACACCTATACTTAAAAGATGCCACAGTAACAAATTTTCCCTCTTCCCTGTCCCTCAAGGCTGCTGCCTTTCCTGACGTGCCTGTTTCTGTCATTACTGTCATCTTCCCTAAGTTTGGGAAAAGGTAGGTAGGTCTGTATTTTGATTTTGGCTGCAGGACTTAAAAGCTGTATATGACCCTAGGTGGATTTCTTGGTGGTTCAGTGGTTAAGAATCTGCCTGCCAATGCAGGAGACAGGTCCAATCCCTGGTCCGGGAAGATTCCACATGCCACCAGGATGCTAAGCCCGTGTACCACAACTACTGTGCCCACCAGCCTAGAGCTGGTGCTCTGCAACAAGAGAAGCCACCACAATGAGAAGCCCACGCACCGCAACTAGAGAGTAGCCCCCGCTTGCTGCGACTAGAGAAAGCCCAGCAACGAAGAACCAGTGCAGGCATAAATAAATAAAATTTTTTTTTAAAGTTGAAAAAAAAAATGACCCTCGGCAAGTCTCTCTGCCCTTCTTTGCCTCCATTTCTTCTTCTATAAAATCGGAGTATAATTATCTGTGACAGGATGTTTTGTAGAAAAAGGGACACAGTCCATGTGAAAGTCCCATGTAATGCAAATATCAAGTATTATTATTTCAGAGCCTGGGAAATGATTGCTGATCTAACAAAGTAAACTAGCCATGTGGACATAGGCTTCTCTTAGCGTACATGACTTTTTCAGAAGAATCTTTGCGTTTGTTATCTGCTTTTTTTTTAAAGTAACATTAAAAAAAGTCCATGGTTACTCTTTATTAAGGAAAAGAACTCTATTGTTAACTCCTTTTTAAAAAAGTAACATTGAAAAAAAATCCATGGTTACTCTTTAAGGAAAAAAGCTCAGTTTTTTGTGGGGGGATGGGATATTTTTATGCAGACACGGGGAATCCCAAGCCCACGGAAGAGCCAGCCGGCTGTGTCAGTGGCCCCAGTGTCCTGGTCGGGCGCTGCTTTTCCTCTGCTTGTCCTCAGTATTCGTGTAAATCTGTTCCCACCTGTCTTTTCACTTGTAATTAACAAACCCTGGAGCCAAAAGGGAAGTTGAGGGGTGATGTTAGTCTCAAATGTAGGTGGCTCACCCCATCCTCTTGTTGCGGTCTTTCTTCTCATTTCCTCCCCTCAGTTGACCGGAATTCCATGAATACAGGGATCATGCTGCATTTATACCATCAGGACCTGGTGTGTTAGGTCTCCAACAAATGTTTATAAAGGAATGAATGCTGGCAGTGTTCTTAGGCCTTCTGCAAACTACAAGATGGTTTGTGGTCCCCACGGTCAACAACAACCAGTGTCCTTCAACACTGTTGTGGTTTCCCTAGAGCAAGAGTTCTTGAGCTTGATCTCTGGACCTGTCACGGATCCAGAGAGGGCCTTCAGGGGTTCCCACAGACCCCTTGAAATCAGATCCATTTGAAGACAGGCATTTTCTGAAGAGCAGCATCTTAGCTTTCATCGCCTTCTCAAAGGAGTATGTGACCAAAAATAAATAGAAATCACCGCACAAACTGTGGAAAGCTTTTCAACAGGATAGAGCCCTCTAGCCTACTCATTTTCCTGCACACACGGTCGTATTGATTTGTACCTTGACCCCACTTGATAAATGAACCATACCGTAACCAGGAGGAGTTAGCACTTCGATATCTAGATCAGGTTAGCGTGACCCCTGGCCTCACGTGCTGTAGTGAGCAGCGTGACCCCAGGCTTCCTGCGCTGTATAAGTCCAAAGTTCCCCAAGATTGTAAAGATTCCTTCACGGGGAAGGAGTGGCTTATGTTTTCCTGGTCATCTCTGCCACCTCTTTCTGTTTCTCAACCTGTCAGCTCATAATAGAAACTCAGTCCCCTCCTGGTTTCCATCAAGAACAAAGAACACACCCCCAAAGAGCTTTTATGTCATCATCTTTGCTGATGTTTGGAAAATCCCAGAAGGGGGTCACGGTGTAGCAGAAAACCCAGACCTCTGACATTTTCCGGACTCCTAGCTCCATCCCCTTCTGCTGTTCCTCACAGATTTCCCTTAAAAGTCCAGTTCACCTTTCATTACTGCGCAGAGCTACTTGGCAATAAAAACCTTTAGCTTTTATTTCTCTTTTTGCATGGCTGAACCCCAAAAGAGGATTAGCAGCCAAGAGGGCCTTCCACTTGACAGGAGCCTTTCTGTTCAGAAGGCAGATATGGTTATAAAGACTTTCTTCTTTTTGTATACACATTTCAACATTTTCTCAAATTTCATGAAGCCATCTAAAAAATCCTGTAGACCTGTATTAAAAATCGCTTTCACTTCACTATGAATGTAGGCTCTGCAATGATGTAGAGCCTATAAGCACATTGAAGATGTTGTTCTTACATAGAACAAAAGGGCAGGAACATTTTTATTTGAGATCTACTAAACAAGTTTCCCTCTCCTAAAAACTGAGTTTTTTCTTCTGTTTAAGTTCCTCCAACTTTATTTTCCTCATCTTCTTCTTTTTTTTTTTTAAGTAATACATTTATTTTTGAAGAGTATAACACTAATATGCATTTTATAAAAATTAGAACAACACGGAAGTATACCACTTAATGAAATCTGGAATCCAGTTTGGTATATTCTGTATCTTTTCAGAGGTTTAAATGCATATAATAACAAAACAGTGATTGTGAGCCAGGTACAGTGCATTGTCTCATAAAATTCTCACAGTGTCTCTGAGATGGGGCCCCTGTTTACCAAAAAGCAAAGTTGAGGCTTATGGCTAACTGGTGACTTGCCTAAACATATTTCCAATATATTGCTACATAAGCAATCTGTGATAAATTGAGACATATCTAATTGTCTGATTATCTGTTCTTGTCTGATTATTTCCATGTAATAAATTTCCAAAACTGGAATTGCTTGGTCAGACAGTGTGCATGGTGATAGAACTTCCCTGGGGGTCCAGTGGCTAAGACTCTGTGCTCCCAGGGTAGGGGGCCCGGGTTCTGTCCCTGCCCAGGGAACTAGATCCCACGTGCTACAGCTTAACAGTTCGTGGGCCCCAAGTTAAAATCCTGAATGCCGCAACTAACGAACTCTCATGCTGAAACTAAGACCTGGCACAGCCAAATAATTTTTTTTTTTAAAGTGTGTACATTGAAATGTTGGTTCATTTGGAGAAAGGTAGTTAAGAGCTTTGGGCTTCCCACGTGGCACAGTGGTAAAGAACCTGCCTGCCATTGCAGGAGACGCAGGTTTGATCCCTGGGTCAGGAAGATCCCCTGGGGTAGGAAATGGCAACCCACTCCAGTGTTTTCACCTGGAAAATCCCACGAACAGAGGAGATTAGTAGTCTACAGTCCGTGGGGTTGCTAAGAGTCAAACATCACTGAACGTGCACACACACACACACACACACACACACACACACACACACACACACACCAGTGTTCACATTCCCACTGCCAACTTGCTGGCCACTCACTAGACTTAGAACTTCCCTGGTGGCTCAGACGGTAAAGCATCTGCCTACAGTGCGGGAGACCCAGGTTCCATCCCTGGGTTGGGACGATCCCCTGGAGAAGGAAATGGCAACCCAGTCCAGTATTCTTGCCTGGAAAATCCCATGGACGGAGGAGCCTGGTAGGCTACAGTCCGTGGGGTCGCAAAGAGTCAGACACAGACTTAATCTGAACCTCAGTTTGTTCTTATGTTAAGTGGAGCTGATAACAGAAACCTCTTGTGGCCATGAGGACTGAAAGATGATGAATGGTATGTCCCTGGCCAGTGTCCAACACATAGAAAGAGCAGTGTACTTAGAAAGACTGGTCCCTGCTCTTACAAAGCTGGCGTTTTAATGTGGGAGTGGGGGAGGGGACAGTGAAAGACTGGCAGTAAACAGATTAATGAACAGGAAAAAGAACAGTGCTGTTCAGACAATTAAAGTGATGTGATAGGTAGGTGGGTGTTTCCTGGTGATTGCCAAGGGGGAGGGGGTTGATGGGGGAGGGTTGGAGTGGGAGGTTGGGGTTAGCAGATATAAGCTTTTATATATAGAATGAGTCAACAACAAGGTCCTACTGTATTCAGTACTCTATGATAAACCATAATGGAAAAGAGTTTTTTTTTTTTAAAAAAGAAAGTATATGAATGTATTCAGTTGTATGTACAACTGAATCCCTATGCTGTACAGCAGTAATTAACACAACATTGTAAATCAACTACACTTCCATTTTTAAAATTAAAAAAAAAAAAAAAAGTGGTGGTCATAAATTGATGGCTGCTACTGCTGCTAAGTCGCTTCAGTCGTGTCCGACTCTCTGCAGCCCCAGAAACGGCAGCCCACCAGGCTCCCCCGTCCCTGGGATTCTCCAGGCAAGAACACTGGAGTGGGTTGCCATTTCCTTCTGCAGTGCATGAAAGTGAAAAGTGAAAGTGAAGTCACTCAGTTGTGTCCGAATCCTAGGCCCCATGGACTGCCGCCTACCAGGCTCCTCTGTCCCTGGGATTTTCCAGGCAAGAGTACTGGAGTGGGGTGCCATTGCCTTCTCCGCATAAATTGACTAAATACTGACAAATTGACCTGCAAAAAAATTTCTTAAAATTCCATTCCCTCTGTGTATAGACATGTTTCTTTTCTTCGCCCTCACGGGCACCTTTCTCCTGATTTTAAAAAGGGGCGTCAGGAGATTGTCTTAGAGAGCTTTCTGTCTGTCTTCTAATGAGCTTCACAGGCAGGAGGAAAAGATAAAACCAGTTGATACCTCCGAGGAATCCCTTCTGTCCTCCCTCCCTCAGTGAACTGTCCAGCATCAGCCCTCAGACTCTGAGCCTCCCTTTGCTCTGCCCTTTCTCTCTGTGCCAGTGCCCATCTGCACCCTGTAATAGGACTGGAAGCCACCAGCGTTTTAGCCAATATCCATGGGGATCAACCGCCGCTTTCCTCCTCCGGAATTAGACAGTGCCTGGCTCAGGGGAGATGGCTGATCAAGCGTCGCTTTTACTATACAAACAAGGCAGCTTTTAGAGATAAGCTGGTTTTTCCAAACGAATTTGTTGGCAAGGATCTAGTACCTCCTGTGAGTTAAACCTACACAGAGGGCTCCGTACCTCTTTCTGTTACAGTCAGACCCTCTCCTGCTTGGCGGCCAGGGGAGGGGGCCTGCCCAGCTCTGAAGCCTACATCTGCTTCTGCCCCAGAGTCAGTGGGTAAGAAGACCTCCTTTATTTGTTTGTAATGCATCTATGATTGCGTATTGTTTGTGGATCTCTTCGGTAAAGCCTTTCATCAACCTACATAAACTGTGTCATAAGAAACATTCTCTTTGTAGGTCTTAAGCTTGGAGCCGCAACGTTAAATGATATAGCACATGTTAAATTACAGACTTCATTCAGGTCCTGTTTTTATCTCAGTTTTTTTTTTTTTTTAATAGCAGTTACATGGTATTAGAATTTAATGTCTGATTCAAGCCTTAGAATAACATTGTGTAGCTTAAACCCGTAGACAAATGGATTAAACGTCACTAGTTCTTAAAATGCGATTTCTTTTTATGATCTTTTTAAACTCACTCAGCAACTTAAGTAAAACATCCCAAGGGCAACATGTGTTCATGATTGGGTGAGGGGGGATAGTCTGGGGGTGGCGTGGGGAGGGAATGTGTTCGGTGAAATTGTCCAGGAGCAAAGCACCGCTCACTTGAAGCCCAGAGATTTGTCATCCAAATATGTGCAGATTGCTGGTGCTATAAATAGTTTGAGCTCAAGTAAACAGCTTTCTTCCCCTCTAGCTGTGGTTTGGTCATTGTTCAGTTGCCAGAACTGCCTGGGGAGCAGCAGTAGCTTGCGCTCTTCTCTTAGGCTGCCATCAGCGACCCGCGGTACCCCAGGGCTTGAGATGATGGGGGGCACCCCATCCTTGGGCCCTTCAGTTCCCTACCTTTGCTTCCCACCCTGCCCCCGCCTGTCCTGCATCTCTGCAGACCTGCCTCTGCTCCAGAGGAGCCCAGACCTGAGATTCCCGGCAGCTCTAAAAAGCCCCGGGACCACCTGGCTGTTGACTGAAAGTAGACTGAGGCGACACAGACGTTCAGTTTTCGGGGCAGAAGCACATACGACTCGTTCCCTTCTGTTGGAGCTAAGAAGAGCGGTGCGGTGGTCGGAACTGCCATGGGCTGCCGATGCCAGCAGCTGTCCCGCCGTGTGCCAGGCAGACAGGCAGGCGGGCGGCTGACATTTCCAAAGCACCATTGGGGACTCGAGCAAAATGCTGCCGTTAGAGCAACTGAGGACATTCCACGGTTTATTACTCTACTTCCTTTGGAAAAAATAAGTCTCTCTTTCTCTTAAAATCCCTGCTTCAGCCACGTTCATCTGCTGTGGCTCTCATGTCAGATGCCCACGAGGAGCCTAGGAAGATCTTGACATTTTGTTGTTGAGGGCGCAGGGGACAGGAATGCTAGCAAGGACCGGACTAGGATCAGGAATCCTGGGATCCTTGGGCAAGTTGCCCAACTTCTCTTAGCTTTAGCTTCTTCATCTGTCAGGTGAGGATAGTCCTGTTTCATGGAGTTGATGAGAAAATGGATGTAGCAGTATTTTCTGGATGATACTGAACAGCAGGCTATAAAGGAGAGGTGGGAAGTGGAAAGGGTCTCCCAAGCCTGGCCTTGTGGACTGTGTGACCTCAAGCCCATGAGCCAGTGCCTCGCAGCCTCAGTCTTTTTATCTGTAAAATGGTAATGTCAATACCTGCCTTGTAGCGATGTTGTGAAGATTAGAAATAACACATGTAAAACTCTCACAAATGGCAGATAATAGATAAACGGCAATATCCTGGTGGTGTTACATTTCATGTGGAGATATTCACTCTGGCCACTTGAGGATTCTTCACCTGGAGAAACAGCTTCAGTTTGTAGATGTTGAGATTACCAAAAGTCCCTGCAAAATGCTCATGGCAATAACTGGTAAAGAATAGATAACATTTTAAAAAATCAAAGTAATGAAATTATTATAAAAAAAAAGTTCCTGCAAGTCCAGAAAGGCATCAGTCTCCTGCTTACTCCCTCACCTGACATAACCATTTAATTTTTCTGCCATTTCTCTAAATAAAATTACCTCTATTACTTAAAATGTTTTTAAATTTTATTTTATTTATTTATTTTTGGCTGTGCTGGGTCTTCACTGCTGTGAGGGCTTTTCTCTAGTTTCGGCAAGCGGGGCTCCTCTAGTGGTGGTGTGCGGCTTCTCTTGGTGCAGAGCACAGGCTAGGGCTTCCGTAGTTGAAGCCGGGGGCTCAGTAATTGCAGCTCCCTGACTCTAGAGCACAAGCTCAGTAGTCGTGACTCACAGGCTGAGTTGCCCCATGGCATGTGGGATCTTCCCCATGTCTCCCGCATTAGCAGGCGGATTCTCTACCACTGAGCCACAGGGAAGCCCTCTATTACTTTTTTTAAACATTTTTGTCAAAATGGCACATGCACACAGGTTTGCTTTGTTCTTTTTAAGGTCAAATACCATTATAAACTTACACTAGAAAAACGCTCTCCCCTGTTCCCCACCCCTTCTTCCCTTCCCTCCTGTCTTGCTCCCAAGAGCATACAGTTTTGATCCTGTTAGCCGTTTGTTCTAGAATTTCTCTCCCTATATATAAGTAATATACAGCTATCTCTCTCTCTTGTAAATCTTTTTACTCTGGAAATTTTCAAACATGTTATCATAGAATAGTATAGTGAATGGTCCTGGGCCACTCATTACTCAGCCCTAAGGTTCACGACCAGTTTTGTTTCATCAGTGCTAGTGGCCGTTTTCCCCCTACTCACAGATAATTTGGGCATAAATTCTAGACATTTCATCAATAACTACTCGAGCATATATCTCTAAGAAAATAAGGACTCCTTAAAAAAACTGTACTACCATTATTATACAATAAAATTACTAATAATCCATTATTATTAGCAAAGGTCTCCGATGAACTCAAAATATTTATTTTTCAAATCAGATCCAAACAAGGGCCACATGCAACCATGATGCTCTTTACTTGTCAGTTTTCGACAACTTGCCTGTTGACCTCCTTGGCTGGTGCACGAGGCCTTAGCCTCTGTTCAGACACCTCAGCCCTGCTCACATTCTTTTCTCCCTTTCCTCCCTGCAGCATGGTTTTTTGGTTAAATTCATATTCAGTGTTTTCAGTGTTATGGCACTGTAAATATTATTTACTGCCAAGCCAATAACATTCTATTTTTTTTTTTTCCTTTCTGATGGTTTTTCTGGACTTACTGCTTCTGCTTTAATATGCTCAGTTTTCCTCGTTCCATCATGCTGAGTCTTTCCACACTTTCCCGTAGTCTTTGAGTATAGTTTTTGGCAGGCTTGTCAAGTAATTCCATGAGGTCCATTTCCCTGGAGCTTCCACCTTCCTGCTTGGATCAGGCTGATGCTCCCCAGGGCTCAAGAGTCAGCCAGGCCCTGAAGCCACTTGCTTAATCGTCATCACCATCATCCTTTAGCATGCCTTTCACCTCTCTTGTTAGATCCTTCTTTTCCAATTCTTACTTTTTAGTTTAAACCCTTGTTTAGGTAAATTTCTCCTCCAGAAGTTTACTGACAAAACACTGTACAAGTGAAGTTGTTCTAGGTCCTTGCAATTCTGAAAAAGTCTTTATTTTGCCTAGCTGAGTATACATTCTAGGTCCCAAATCATTTTGAACTTTTTTCTTGAAAAGCATTGCTCCTTTTCTTCAGGCATCAGCATTGCTGGCAAGAGGTCTGATACCAGTTTGATTCTTTTCTATTGAAATAATCTCTCTACAAAGGTGTAGCAATTTTTCCTTTTTGAATTCTAAAAGGTCAAGACACTATGTCTTTTTTCATCTTCTTGGTGCTTTTTAAGCTTTTCGGTTTGAAGACGCAGCCTCCCTTTGTCTCTGAGAACTTTTCCTCATGATTTCTTAGATAACTTCCTGTTGTACTTTCTATTCTGTTCTTTTTCTGGAATTCCTATTTAGTCTGACGTCGAACTTCCTGGATTGTTGTTCTATATCAAGATCCTTTTTTTGTCCTGTGAATGTTTTTTCCCTATATTTTGAAAGGTCTCCTTTTCATATTTTCCAGCCCTTCTCCTTAGTTGTCAATTTCAGTTTTCATGTTGTTAATTTTTAAGAGCCCGTTTTTGTCTGTTTATTTTATGTTTTATGGACACAGGATCTTCAGAATCTCTCTGAAGACATAAAAATTTTTAAAAATAAAGCTTACCATTTGTCTGAACCTTTTTTCTCATGGTGGAGTCTGTTTTTCTCTTTATTTCAATCTCTGTCATGTTGTTGGTTTTCATCAGATGCCCTATGATAGTTTTTTCTTTCTGCCATTTATAGTCGATAATAAAAGCCTCCTTTTAGGAGTGAGGCCTTGATTTCCTCCGGAATTGGTTGTCTATTTGCCCCCAGAGACCCTACCGCTGCCTAGGAAGCTGCTGGAAGTTCTGAGTACCATCCTGAAGGGTGCATCCTACTCTCGGGCACCTGAGACTGAAGGTCCTTTAAAAGTTAAAATAAGGATGCCTACTCTCCTACTCGAAGCCCTGGCTCACCCCAAGGCAGTCATTCCGTTTATTCAAAGAGCCCTCCCGTCTGCCTGGGTCTCTGCAGAGCTTGCTCACCCTCAGTGTGCTGAGGGTGTGTCATGGGCAGCTGACTGGCACAGGGGCTTCAGTGGGTCCCCCAATTTTCAGTCCTCTTCCCAAATCCTCTTGATGCCCGCCGTCCCCAGCCCCAGAGCTTCCCTGGACTTCCCACATTTCCACGGGGCCTTTTCTGTCCTTGTGCTCTGGACTTCATCTTCTGTCATCTTGAACATCTTTTAGAAATTATTTGGAATGAAATTTTTTGTTCTCTAATGATTCTACCTGACAAGAGGGAAAGCCTGGTTTAAAGTTTAGAAGACATGCTACTTTTTTTTTTTTTAAGCATCAAAGAATTGCATTAAGAGCTTCCCTGATAGCTCTTTTGGTAAAGAATCTGTCTCCAATGCAGGAGACCCTGGTTCGTTCCCTGGGTTGGGAAGATCTGCTGGAGAAGGGATAGGCTACCCACTCCAGTATTCTTGGGCTTCCCTCGTAGCTCAGCTGGTAAAGAATCCACCTGCAATGTGGGAGTCCTGGGTTTGATCCCTGGGTTGGGAAGATCCCCTGGAGAAGGGAAAGGCTACCCACTCCAGTATTATGGCCTGGAGAATTCCATGGACTCTATAATCCACCAGGTTGCAAAGAGTCGGACAGGACTGAGTGACTTTCACATACATACACAAGCCTGGACTATCCGGGATATGTGTGTGTGTTTAGAAATTATTTGTTGGGTTTCCTGTTCTGTACCAGTGAATGAAGAAGACATGTCATTGACCTTGTGGTGCCCACAGTACATGTAACATGTGTTAACAATAACATATGTTAACAAGTTAGGAGAGGCAGAAGGTGCCTGGAGACCCTGAAACATGGGGCAGCTCATGTGGTTCAGAGGGAAGACCTCCAGAAGGAAGTGACATTTAATCAGATCTGATGGCTGAGTAGCAGTTAACCAAAATAAGAGGGTTGGGGGACCTCCCTCGTGGTCCAGTGGCTAAGACTCTCTGCTCTCAAAGCAGGGGGCCCAGGATTGATCCCTGGCCAGGGAACTAGATCCCACATACCGCAACTAACATTTCATATACCACAACTAAAGATCCCACTTGTTGTGAGGAAGATAAAAAATCCCGCATGCCACAGCTAAGACCTGGTGCAGCCAAAAATGAAAAGAATAAATAAGTATTAAAAAAAAACCAAGAGGGTGGGGCCAATCAGATGCATGTTCAACAGTGCAGTGTCACAGAGAGCACACCTCAAACCAATAGAAGGTCTTCCTGCTGTTAGAGCACCAGACTGCTCAGCCTCAGAAAATACCCCTGCCTTCTGGGGCCTGGCATTCCCCATCTCAGAAATGAGGAGACCACATGCTCTTTTCAGCTCTAAAAGCCAACACATCTAAAATTGTTTAACTCAAGAGTTGGAGATTGCGCCTCTCCCATAACTGCCCCCATCTGAAACCCATTCTTGCTAGGGGGAAGCAGGTCTTTAAGAAGGCTGGAAAAGGTAGGGAGGGGCAGTGTGGTGTTCGTATATCAAACATTTGTCGTCTTTTGTGGAGTTAACCACCCCCGCCCCCAAATGACTTGTTTCTGAATTCAAACACTGTTTTGAGTGACGGTGCAGTTCTTTCTGGGTCCGTGCCCCCAGGAGGTTAACAGGCTGTTCCTAGTGATAGAATGATGGGTCACCTTGCTTTTTTCCTTTTTTTTCCCCCTGATCTTTTCTACTTTCCTATTTTTTTTTTTTAACAATAAGCAAGTATGATTCTAATTTGAAAGCAAAGAAAATCTACTTTCATTTATTAAATCTCAGGCCATATGTTTCTCAATTATATTTGTCTGGGAAAAAAGGGGAACTTACAGCTGTGTGGCATAGGGAATAAGTGCGTTTGAAACGGCGTGACGGCTGAAACCGGCCTTGGATTGGGTGAAAAGTTAATTGTGTTTTAATAACAGGTGTTTGGACTAGAGGGTGGGTGTGTGCGTGCGTGTTTAGTTACTTACTCTTACCTAACTCTGTGACTCCGTGGACTATAGCCTGCCAGGCTTCTTTGTCCATGGGGATTCTCCAGGCAAGAATACCGGAGTAGATTGGCTTTCCCTTCTCCAGGAGATCGTCTTGACCCAGGGATCGAATCCATGTCTCCTGCATTGCGGGTGGATTCTTTACCGTCTGAGCCACCAGGGAAGCCCAGAGGGTGGGTAATTAGTGGTGGCCAGAATTCATTCATTCACATACTCCTTTCAACAGATATCCATCAGTTACCATCTAAATAAGTTACTCAGGTGATCTGTGTCTGGAATTTTGTCCTGTGTCAAGTAGAGATAATAAATACACCTGCCTCGTAGGATCCTTGTCGAGATTAAATGAGGTAATTTATATAGAGCAGTTAGAATGTCATCTGATATACGATAAACAGTACAGGTTTTTGTTATTTATGGATTTCCTTATTTTAATAAGTATCTTATAACATGTACAAAATGCTCATAAACTAGACACAGCTTTTGCTTAAGAAGCTCAAATTCTACAGCAGAATAAGCTCTATCCAGATATAAATATGCCTCGAAGGAGAAAAGGGTAAGTCTCTTAAGAGAGAAGCAGATCAAGTACTTAGAAAATTCAGCGGGAGAAATCCCTTCAGGACTAGGGGTGAGAGGATGGGAATTAAAGGCAGCTTTGGGGCCAAGGGGCTTCTGGGGCCTTTAGGCCAGCCCCGGGTGCCGAAGCTGCCAGTTTCCTTTATCCTCAAATGGGGCCAATCCTGCTGGCTGGAGAAATCGACTGAGTTCCTAAAGGGAAACATTTAGAAGGCAGCAGAGGAAGGGTCTCAAGGAGACAGGTCTGGCCCAGGCAGCCCCATCTTGGAGCACAGGCTCCATCACTTTCTCCAGGGGGCTCTCTGAGCAGGCCGGCCAGTCCGCGTTTCCACAACCGTTGGATGAGACTGTGAATAACTTTCCTGTTGCTGATTTGGGTAAGGATGCCATCCAGCGGGGGTTTCACAGCTCAGCGCGTGGCCTCGGTCCACGCAGCGTGTCCCCTGCCGTGGTCAGTAGAGGACAGACTGGCTGTGCTGCTGCCATCACAGTTCTCTCTTCGTGGCTTCTGTCACAGACGGACGGTTATTCGGTCTGCAGGGCTCATGTGACAGAATGCGTGTTGTCGGGGAAAACGCTGTCTTTGTTTTTATGAATGAGCGCCTTCCTAGTATTTTTCGATCAAGTGACACACCGTGCTTCAGCGCGCCAAGGGTGATGTCAGTCTACTGACCTGTCAGGATCTGGCTTCACTTCCTGACGCCCACTCAGATGCCTGGAATAAAGGCCCAGCCGAGCACCACCCCGCCTCCGGGCCCTGCACACAGAGTGTATCTGCGAGAACGTCAGCCAGCACTCCGAGGCTTTGCTCCTTACTCATCCTGACAAACAGCAGCCCTCCTCTCTGGCTTCCTGACATTCTTGACCTTATTTATTGTCACGTTGTGCTCAGGGCAGAGGGTGGTGACACTGAGTCAGACTTAGAAAATGATGTCTTTAGGATGTGCCAGCTGATTTTTACAAGTATTTTTGAACTTGTAGTATGTGGTATAAATCACCCAAGAACTTTGAAGGGGGAAAGCTGTTGTTATTCTCATTTTCCATTGGGAAACCAAAGCACAAAGAAGCTAACTGGCCCAGGGTCCTACTCAGGCAGAAGGTCCGGGGCGAGAAGGAAGTGGTCTCCGTCCGTGAACCGCTGCTCTCTGTGGGTGACCAGGCTGGTGTGCCCCGTATTCTCCCGCAGTCTCACACCACCCTGTGGGAAAGCCTGCAGAGTGGCACGCTCCCTCCTAATACACACTCTGTTTGCTGGGACCTTTTCTGATTAACATCAGCGTTTTCTGAGCATTCATCAAAATTGTTGTTCAGTCACACACTGCCACAGCCTTCCTCCCACCTATAAATAGCTTCTTTCCCAATAGGGCCCAAGTCCCAAACGGCTTTAAGGCAAGTCAGCTCTGCGTCTCTGGGGGGAGGAGCGACTGAAGCCCTGACGTGCCTCAGGCCACACAGTATTTTGGTAGAAAAGCAGCTAAGCACCCCTCTTACCTAGCGGCCCGAAGTGTTTCCTGTCAGCTGAACCCAGGAAGACTCTCCCTCCCACTGCTTACCCGCTGGTTTGAAGAAGCTTTGCCTGTTTCCCACAGTGGGGATGATCCCGTTTACAACTGAGGGCCCGGCTCAGTGGAGTAACCGTTTTGGGAGGGAGCACTGGCGGTGGTGTGGCTCGCGTCTGACCTCAGGAGGAGTTAAAAGACTCCATTTCCAAGTTTGGGCCTCTCATCTTCAGCCGCACGCCCTCGGGCACGTCTCTTAGCTTCTCTGTGTTTCATTTTCCCATCCAGGAAAAGGAGATTAGCAATGACCTAATTCTCCTCAAGTGAGAGTCAGAGGAGACTTTTTAATTTATTCATTTCTTTATTTCTGGCTGTGCCGGGTCTTCATTGCTGTGTGCGGTCTTTGTCTAGTGATGCCTGCTCTTCGTTGCGGGGCACAGGCTTCTCATTGTGGCAGTTTCCCTTGTTGTGGGACACGAGCCCGAGGGTGTAGGCTCAGTAGTTGTGGCACACGGGCTTAGTTGTCCCTAGACGTATGGGATCTCCCCAGACCAGGGATCAAACCTGTGTTCCCTGCATTGGCAGGTGGATCTTCACCGCTGGACGCCCAGAGAAGTCCTCAAAGGAGACTGGGTACAACAAGTTAGAGCCTCCATCTATCGTCACTCACGTGGCCAAATACCTTCAGGTCCCTTTCGTGTGTTATTTCATTCTCAGTGTCCTCAAATGCAGGCCCTCATATCCCATTTTGCAATAAAAAAAAACAAAAAGGGTTCAGAGAAGTTAAGTCACATAGGAGTCAGAGCAGCTGCATCCCTGGCTCCGAAATTGATGCTCATAATCGCTATACGTGCCACATTGCTTCCCACTGTACACCAAAGCAGAGAGGCTTTATTTGTCTTTCTTATCAAGCACTCTTCAAACACAGGCGATTACTTATCTCTTGTAACCACGACTGTTTCATGTTAGTCCCTTAGGACAGTTAAATTCTCTTGCTGCTTTATCTTATCTCGTAGTTTATGCTGCCTCTTTCCATGTCCCCCAGAACTTGTTCAGTGAATTCTTGGGGGTTTTCTCCCAGAGAAACTGCTCAGCTCCACCAGAAAAGGGGTTGAAGGAGCCTGAGCTGAACCAGGCATCTTGAGCAGTAGCCTCTGACCCCTCCAGGGTTCCTCCCTCCCTCAAGCCTGTGGTCAGCCACTTTGTAGTAAAGTTCCTTATGGTGAATTTGTTGATTAAGCTCGTCCGTTACTGAATTCTAGAAGTGGAAGACACCAAAACCCTCATTTTATTGATGAGAAAACTGAGATCCAAAGAGAGAGGTGATGTGAGTGGTGTCATTCATTCAGTTAGGAGCGTGTCGGGGACCAGAGCCCAGTTCCCAGGCAACAGCCCAGTGCCCGTTCCGAGCCTTCGGCGTGGACATGTGCCATCTGTCGAAGTAAAGGACAGACCCGGGCCCTCTGTCCAGCACGCACCTAGGAAACTTTCGGGAGAAATTCAACAGCTTGGAAAATCGAGCAGGAAGAAAAAAGATGGGGATGGTACGGAGTGTGGTGGTGTGCAGCTCCCCCGCCCTAACTAGCGTAATCATACACCCAAGAAGTGAGCTGGACGATGGCACAGCAAACTGAATCAGCCCACGGTCAGCAGTGACTAAGAGGCAAAGGGATTTACTCCGGGAGCCCTGGCCCCAGGAGTGGATAGGAAGCCTTTTGTCACTGAGGCCAAAAATGGAAGGAAGGATGTTAGGCAAACGTGCAGGCCCGGGATGCAGTTACAGCCCCCGAGGCTCATTGTCCGGAGGAAACAGATCTCTCCTGTGGATGGAGAGGTGGAAGCTGAACCAGGGAGCTGAGTGGTTGACATCATCAGCCGAGCATTGGGTTACAACAAATGGGGACTCACTTGGCCCGAGACGTGGGAAACACCCACTAAAACCTCGAAGTGCATTTCATTTAGGAGAGAGAGAGAGAGAGAGGGGGGCACGAGAGAGCCCGCCTGCCCCCGCCGGCTCGCTCTGCTAGTCTTGCTTACCCTCCGAAGGAGGCGTCCTGAATGCTGGCTCCTTAAATTCGACCTTCCCTTCTGACCGAGGACCGCTGGACTTGGAAGGAACTCTCCTGCTCTCGTAAGTAGGACTTTCTTCCCCACCGCCGCCGCCACCGCCGCCACCCCCAGGGAGAAGCAGGCTGGGAGGCAGGGCTCTCCGGAGAGTTTGCTTTCCAGCCCGTTGGTCACCAAGTGTCTATTTTTACATTATGATATGTTATTGCTCTGAAAACCATGGCTTTGTCTGAAACCGCCTAGGGCTAGAGTCTGAACTTCAAGGCTCACAGACAGGGCTCCAGTCAAATGCTGTCTTACTTTGTTTCCCATAGAACTTGGATGGAGTCACTCGGGCTTTAAAAGCAGCTCCTTTCCCCAAATATAGATAAGGAAATAAATCCTCCCTTAGAAACTGGTATTTGGGAAAACTTTTAATTTATTTTTCTGATGACCAAGGTGGGACCCCCCAAAATCTTAAACATTCTAGAGAGAAATGTCTCTGCAGATGAGAATTCCCCATAATCTGCCGCCCTCAGAGGCAGCAGAGGGTATTTTCAGTTTAAGATACAGAGATGATTAGATTTCATGACGTTACCTCATTACTTCTGCCCAGTGCTGCAGGAACTGCCTAGGAAACTCCAAGACAGAAATCTTTACCTTTGGCTTTCTGATCTTTTAATTGCTTCCTTTAAAAAAAAAAAATGTGCTGCTTATTCCTAGAAAATAAACAAGACTGGGTAAGCCCTTGGGCATTTTCTCTGCTGGGTTCTGTCCTCAGGATTTTAAACCAAGGGAGCCACTCAGTGCAGAGAGGAAGGGAGGGGGCCGTACCTGCGGGGGCCAAGCCGAGGGTTCTCAGGTGGCTGGAGACACGAAGCTTGCAGGTGCTGTGTGTGCACCACTCACCCTCCTCGCGGGTAAAAATAGTTGAAAAATCACAGTTAAAGAAGAAATTCTCGAGCTTTAAAAAAGAAAAAAATAAATAAAAAGCAAGAGCCACTATATAACAGAAGGGCCACCCCAGGAAACTGTGGGGCCCTGGGCAGGAGTTTTATTCTCTGGACCTTAGTTCCCTCGTTTGTACCTAAATGAGGGGCCAAACTAGATGAGCCCTCCATCTGAACAACATGGCTTTGAACTGTGAGGGTCGGCTGTCCTGCGGATGTTTTCCCATAAATAACACACTACAGAACCAGGATCCGCAGTTGGTTGAATCCATGGATGCAAGCCCAGGATGCTGCAGACACGTGGATACAGAGGGCCGACTGTAAAGTTGCACTTGGATTTTCAGCTGCCCAGAGGATCGGTGCCCCTCACCCCTGTGCTGCTCAAGGGTCAGCTGTGTTCCCAAATTCAGCCTGAAAGAAACCACCAAAGCCCTTTCCCCTTTGAGGAGAACACTTAGGGCTTGAGGAACAGAGGGCCTGTGGTTTTCAGCATCCCGGAGTGGGTGAAAACTGGTGCCTCTAGGAGAACTAAAAGAGGACACAAAACAGGCACTGTGGTTACTTGCTGAGTTTAAATTTTGTCAGATTTTGTGTTCTGGAAGGAGAAATCCTCAGTGTATGTGCGTGTATATCGGGGAACGAGGAGGAAAAAGAACCAACAGTAAGTCTTGAGCTCCTGGTGAGAGCCAGGCTCTGTGTTATGCTCATCCTTTCACATAACACCAGGCGGTCAGTATCATTATTTCCCGACTCCACCGACAGGGTAACTCTCCACTGTATGTTCCCATGTTTTCCTGAACTCCTTTCCATGTTTACCCGAGCTGTGAGAGACCAAACCCTAACCTCTTGACCACCAGGGAGTCGCACCTGAGCTGTGCTGGCGTGACCCCTTCACTGCTTCCGCTGGACCGCAGGCCCCGTCTCCTCGTTCCTGGTAGAGAACTTGGGACATAGGTACAGAGGAGACACATCATACTCAATTTCAACTTGAAGCCCGCTGTCCCACTGCCTAGCTTGGCCAAAGAGAGGGAGAAGAGGAGACGGAAATCTCTATTCATCTCCCTCCCCTCTCCATTTCCCTTCGACACAGTCCGCACCGCTGCGGGGAAACGGGGCATGAGCGTCGGCGCTCGGTTGTGTCTGACTCTGCAACCTCATGGACCGTAGTCCGCCAGGCTCCTCTGTCCATGGGATCCTCCAGGCCAGGATACTGGAGTGGGCATTGCAGGGAAAGGTTGGCCAGAGCCAAAGTACAAAGAAAAGCAAAAGAAGCTGTCAGGTCTCGGACTTTGGGTTTCCAAGCCTCCAGGTCTTGGCAGTTGAAGGGTTTTTCTTCTCTTTAAGAGCCTATCAGAGACCCTAACCCTAGGAAGATGCGGTATTTAAGACCTTTTGGATTAAGACCATATTGCAGTCCATGGGGTCGCAAAAAGTCAACTGAGTGACTGAACTGACTGACTGGATTAAGACTGTGGTGAGCTGGAGGGCTCGTGAAGCCCCTTGGCAGATCTGAGAGCTGCAGCGTATCTCCTCCCAGCAGCTGAGCCCTTTGAAAGTGGACCGTTGCCGCCAGGGCGCCGCCCCCGGGGTGTGGGCAACGGGAGGGCCCGGGCCTCCGCCCCAACCTCACCCAGGACCTCGAGCCCTCAGGGCCCCGACACTTCAGCTGCTTAAAAAGTCTGTCTCTTTCCTAAGGTGGTGCTGAGGAGGAGGTGATACCCTGGAAGGAAGGCACCTGGTTTGCGTTTTTATTTTTGTTGAATGTGAATGCTTGCCCAGTCTGTCTAGTGTTCCCTGGGCTTCTGCCTGGCCCCTGGCCCCTGTGGACAGTTGTATTTGTGGCCCCCGGCTCGCTGGTGTCCCCAGTCCCTGTCACCTCTCATAGGGTTCCATGAGAGGTTGAGCCATCTCGGAGAGATTCCTCCCCACCCTCCTTTTCCCAGAAATGTGGGGTCACAATTATATCTACCTCAGGGGGTGTCGGGGCTTCCCTGGTGGCTCAGCAGTGAAGAATTTGCCTGCAGTGCAGGAGATGGGGGTTCGATCCCTGGATCTTCAGGAAAGATCCCCTGGAGAAGGGAATGGCTACCCACTCCAGTATTCTTGCCTGGAGAATCCCATGGACAGAGGCGCCTGGCGGGCTACAGTCCACGGGGTCGCAAAGAATCGGGCATGACTGAAGCAACTTAGGAGGCAGGCAGGGGTGCCATGAGGACAAAGCAGCTTAAAGCTCACAACACACTTAGTTGACTCAGTAATACATGCTCAGGATTAGCTGCTTTATGGTTTCTAGAAGGAGAACATTAGCTGACATCCTAGGATGTGAGCTGACATCCCCTGGCCCCTCAGTCCCAGGATGGCATTTGTGTGAGGAGCCAGAAGTCATCTCTGAATTCCTCAGTCTTCACACACACACACACACACACACACCCAGCCCCCACCAGGATGGCCCTGGGGCCGCCCTGCTGGCTCTTTAACCCGAGCCCCAGCACCGTTTCCTGTCACCCACTGAAGTGCTGAGGCCAGAAGCTGAAGTGGGTGCTTTTTCCTGACACCAGAGGTCCCTGGCCCACCCAGCGACCAAAGGGAAAAGTTGGTGGCAGGTGTTCCTTTCTGAGCGTGATGGGCAGCTGAACTCCCCCAGTCCACTCAGCCAGGCGCTTTCACGAGCGGCCGAGTGGGTTCCTAAGTGGAGACAGACGTGGAAAGTCTAAGGTTCTCGGAAACAAGTCATCAATCAGGACCCAAGGCTGAGCTCACTACCTCCTGGAAATCTTTCAGAAACGCCTCATGAAAACTTGTAAGTACTGCCCCTTCAAAGAATGGTTTCTTTGGGAGTTACACTCAGCTGCCGAGCTAAGCGATTCTGAATTGCCGATGATAAACGCGTCTGCTCTGACTGGACAAGGCCAGCATCTCCTAACTGTAAAAGTAGTCTCTAATCTTCCAAGAAATTGCTGTCCTTCAACTTGGCTCTTCCAAACTGAATAATGGACCTTCAGGGCACTCGAATAATGAAGCATTTGGTTGCTAATGCAGTCTTACTATGTCCCAGGGACCTGTGTTTAGTACTGTATGGCGGTGGGCCCTGCCAGTCCGTGAACTGTGCTGAGGGCTGGTGGGCACTGAGAGCATGAGCCTCGAGGATCAGGCTGATGAAGAGACAGCCTCTGGTCTGGTGCAGTTCTCAAGAGCATCGTGAGGACAGGCAGATGAGTGAATAATTACGGCGGATCAGCAGCAGGTAGACGAGGCCCTGATCCTGAGCTGGGTTGATTACAAACTCCACGCTCCCCTCCACTTCCTGATGCCCAGAGCCATGCCAGCACTTACCTTAAGGAGAAATGAGAGCCGCACCTGCTGAAGCCTTCACCCTCAGCACCTTCCTATCCCCCAGGGTTTCAGAGGAAAGAAAGGAACTCGTCATTGAAGTGCAACAGCCCCAACTTAGAGGACACGGAATCCTAGGGATGGGTGATTCTGTTGTCTAAAATCACCACTATGCTTTCTGTTGGTTTGTTTTTACAACACTTATTGTGGCCTTTTTTTTTTTTTCCTTCGGATTAGAAAGTTAGAACACCTTCATGGAAGGATAAGCTGGATCTGGTGGCTCAGTCAGTAAAGAATCTGCCTGCAACGTAGGAGACTGCCTACAATGCAGGAGACATGAGTTCAATCCTTGGGTCGTGAAGATCCCCTGGAGAAGGAAATGGCAACCCACTCCATTATTATTGCCTGGGAAATCCCATGCACAGAGGAGCCTGGCAGGTACAGACCATGGGGTTGCAAGAGTGGGACATGACTTCACGACTAAACCACCACCGTGGAAAGGAAAAGCTAGACAGTACGGAAAAACACACTGAAATCGTCACGCAGTGATTTCGGTTCTCTGATTTTTAAATAGGGCCTGGTGAGGTCAAAGCGCATGAATCTTTTAGGTCTCTGATCCGCATTTGCAGTTAGTCACTGGGAAGTTTTCGCCTGTGTAAGTTCCCGTTAGCAATCCATGGTTTTGCCCCCATCCCCTTCTTAGGCGCACACCCACTGCTTCGGGAGTTGAGCTCGTTTTATTCTCTCCCTGGGCAGAGTCCCTGTTTGCGTGTCTCAGAGGTGCTCAGATTCTGTGTTGCACTCCCCTTGGGCAGAGGAGAAACCAGGTCTGCCGTCGATTAAGGACCCCAGCTTTCCTTTGTATTTTCCTTTACGGATGTGTGAATTCATCCATCATTAAGAACCCTTATGTTTTCAGCATTATGGGCAAGGTGCTGTTGGCAATACCAGGGTAAGTGAGACTTGTAAGTAGCTCCCAGCCTGATAGGAAGAAAAACTCTTAACATGTGTGATCATGTGCCCCAAGAGAGGGATAGTGCTGTGGAAGCCTGACAGAGTAGCATTTAAGCCGAGCGTTTGATTCATTTCAGTAACTCTTTGATGTATTCAGCCAGTATTTATTGAGCACCTAGTATCTGCTAGGCACTGGGCAAGGTGATAGTCGGAGAGCGCTGCACAAAACAGCCGTGGTCCCTCCTCACATGTAGCGTACGGGACTGATAGTGGTGTTAGGAAATACCCAGGACGAGTAAGGGGTGTGGAGGAGACTGTGGTCAGGGCAGGTTTGCCGCAAGAGATGGTGGTGTTTGAACCCAGATGAGGAGTCGGTTATCCTGAGAGCTAAGGCAGGAGTAGGGGGCTGGGGCGCAAGGGTGCTGCGTTGTGGGAAAGACTGTTCAAGGTAGAGAGGGGAACACCGGTGAAAGGCTGGAGGCAGGGAGGCCAGTGGGGCTAAAGCCTAGAGGGGAAAGCAAGAGAGAAGAGGGAGAAGATGGAGGCAATGAGGACAGGACCCAGGAAGGATTTTCCTTGTCTTCTTCAGTAGCTGGATTCCAGTGTATGAGCAAACTTTCTCCCTGAGGTGGCATAGAATAGTCCTCCTGGTCTGTAATTTTTTTCATAAGGGGCAGGAAAAATCTGGTACTCCCAAGAGCCAGTGTTTTCATTCGTTGGCTTGCCTGTTAGCTCCCTTTCTCTCTGATTTCAGTTGTGAGCTCCCTACTGGACTTGGGTTTGGAGACCAGAGTTTCTGTTGCCATTCTGTCACCAACTTGCTGTGTGACCTTAAAAGATCCTTAACTTCTCTGGGCCTCATTTTCATCTCCAAAGGAGAATGAGGCTGATCTGATCCCAGGGCCATTGTGAAGATTGAAAAAGATAAAGTATCTTAAAGTGCTTTGTAAAATACGAAGTGTTATAGACACATGCGGTATCATTATTATTTCAGCGAAAGATTTCTAATTAATGAAATAAAATTAAACTAAAAGCAAAGCATGGCACCAGGTAAGGGCAGAGTGTACCCTTCCAGGTAACCTGCAAATGGCCGATTCCACCTAGGTGGCTCGCCTTCAAGAGCTTGTTGTGAGTGCTGTTCCTTTTTTCTCTTTCATTTCATCCACTGGGATAAACCATCTCCTTCCTTTCTGCTTCTGTCAGAATGGGTTACAAAAGAATCCATTTCGCTTCTCTGGATTCCAGGACCCATTTGATAGCGAAGCCAGAGAATCTGCTTGGAGGCCAAGAGAGCCTTGTGAGCAGAGCTGCTGCGGTTTACTGGGCCTTGATTCCCGGCAGACATAGGTGCCTGGGAGTACATTTATTTGGGTTTTGGAAGGAAGGTAACTGGGGGCAGGTAGCCACAGAAAACAGTCAACGGTGCGGAACCAGCCCACACACCACCTGAGCAGGGCAGTAGATTTTTAAAGGGGGGCATTTTTTTTTTTTTTTTTTAAGTAAAAAAAATTTCCCCTTTAAAATAAAACACATAAATGCTTAGGGGGAAAAGTGCAGCTTTTCCCCATCTCATGAAGCTTTTAAAAATGTCTTCCAGGGGATTCCCCTGCGGTCCAGTGGTTAAAACTCGGAGCTTCCAATGCACAGGGCGTGGGTTTGATCCTTGATCAGGGAATTAAGAGACGACATGCCTCAGGGCATGGCCAAAAGAAATGTTTTTTAGATAAATTGTCTTCCAGCTGTTAAAATGATAGTTTGGAAGACCTGTTCTTTATTTGACCAAAAGAGAAAGTGAGAGGAAGTACAGTTAACTGTCCCATGTAAAGATGAACGGGTAGCGTGTGACATAGTTTACTATCACGCATTGTCTCTGCTCTCATGTGTGTATTTCTTTGTTGTTGTTTTTGCTTTCTTCATTGACTTCCCCTAGAGATGCATGTGCTGATTGTAACTAACTGAACAATTTGAAGATGTATACAGAGAAAGTTTATGATCTCTCCTCTCCTCCTGCTCCCCATTTCCATCCTTCTGAGATAACCAGGGCAGTTAGTTTGGTGTGTATCCTTCCATACCTCTCTCCGAGCTCCCGTGTAGATGGATATTGTATGTATGTATGTGGTTATTGTGTTTTGCCAGAAGTGGGATTGTACTTTGTTATTTTACAGTTTATTTTTCCCACTAAATAATACATCCTGGGTAGGTACAAATCCAGTTCACTCTTAAATAACTTCAGGGCTGTAGATCTAGAGGTATCACAATATATTCAACCAGTTCTCCTTTGGCAGATACTCGAGTTACTACCATATTTTCCTATTAAAAAATCTTACTGCGTTAAATATTTTCATGTACATATCTTCACTGGTGCTTTTACTTTTATAGATTATATTTTCAAAAATAGTATTGCTGGGTTAAAAAGTATTCATACTTTATATTTTGATTGATAATATAATCCTACTTTACAAAGAGTTGTAATAATTTACGTTCTCCCCAGCCATATGTGAGTACTTTCATTTCCCTAAAGCTTTACCAGTATTAGGAATTCTCTCTTCTGTCCATCTCTCTCTCCATCGCTCGTTTCATTTGTGGCCAAGCTGATGGGGAAATAGCATCTTACTTCTGTATATTGTTTAGTGAAATTGAGCATTGTTGCATGTTAACTGATCTTTTCGTTTTCTTTATCTGTGAATTTCCTTTGCCCATATTCCTATGAATTGTTTGTCTTTTCTCAACCACACGTAGGAGCGCTTAATGTGTTTATATATTAAAGATCCCATATGTGTTGCAAATGTTTTCCCTAATCTATTATTTATTAATTTGTTTCTGTATTGCTCTTCATAGTATTTGAATTTCTTGCCTTGTTTAGGAATAATTTCCCCACCTCAAAGTTACATAAATATTTTAGTACATGTTTTTCTAATACTTATATGGTTTTAGTTAATTTAATCCTGAACCTTTAATCCCTTTGGAATTTATGTTTGTGCATCCTGAGGAGTAATGATCAGGCTTTGTTCTAGATAGGCCAGCAGCATTTATTAAATACGCCATCTTTTCTGTTTTGTATTGAAATCCATCTTTGTCATTAATAAGTTCCTTTATGGTATGTTTCTGAACTTGGTATTCTAGCCCACAACTTATTTGTCTATTCTTCTGTTAATTCTGTATCTTTTTATTATTATGTCTTTATAATAACTTTTTAAAATTTTAAGACAAATCCCCTCTTTACTTTTTATGCTTTTCTTTATTTCTTGGCTAATTTTCTTGAATACTTACTATTCCATATGAACTCTAACGTAATTTTTTTCATTCCCCCATCCAAGAAACCTATTGGTATTCTTATTTGAATTTAATTAAGATTATATAGTAATCTGGGAAGGTTGGCATTTTAGGATAATTAGACTTTTCTACCCAGGAACATACTAACTGGCTGGACTCATGTGTTCTATTTCTATATTTTGTTGTTTTTAAAATTTCAGTATTCATCATGGAAGTGTTATCTAAAATAAAACAGCATTTCTTTGTCCTGAATAATCGAGGACCTTAGAATATCTATCTGATTTCGGTTCCATCTTCCACGTTGTCGTTGTCAAATACCGTCAAGTCTGTTTTTACCTCCTCATTTAGCTTGTCTCACTCAGTCAGTACTTGTTTAAATGTACCAATATTCTTACTAATTTTGCTCACTGTTGCTTCTACAATCACAATGATACTCTATGTTCACTTTCTCTTCTATTGGAGAATGTTTTGGAGTTCTGTCAATGGTAAACCTGCTTAGTCTTTGTCCAAAAATTTCTTTTGCCCTTACTCTTGATACTTTGGAATTTAAACAGGGTGTATAATGACTATGAAAGATGTGTGTGCCTCTAATAATAAAGTTTTCAGCTGCAACAGAAACAGTTCCTATAAAAATTGAAAGCCTTTCCTTCCTCTCCCCTCAGTTTCTGAGTCCCAGGGGGAGCCGCTGTTTTGGGTTTGCTGTTTGCCTTTTTCTAATATAGATACAAAAAGTGTGTATGTACACAAACGCTGTACTTTTTTCCTAAGGATAAACAATCACGTTCATTTTTTACTAAAATAGTATATACAATTTTACACTTTTTTAAACATCAGAGTATGTACATTTTCCCATGTCAGTACCACAGAATCTCCCCCATTACAGCCATTACAGAATCTTTGTAATGGCTGTATAGTTCCTCCCTGTGTCGATATCATAATTTAACTCTTTTTCCTAGTAACAGACACTTAAGTTGTTTCCTCTTTTATTTTTTATTTTTTTACTTTTACACAGTATGTTTTACTGGACATTTTTTTTAACTTATGTGAACCTATTTATAGTATAAATTTTTAGATGTTTGAGTGAGCCAAAGGATGTGCACAGTTAATAAGTTGATAGATATTGTTAACTTGTATTCGTAAAAGATTGCTTCAGCCCTAGCGGATGTCTGACTCTAATTTCTGTTTTTCTTCTGGTTCCTTAGAATTTCCACATTGATTAGTCAACAGTGGAAAATCTGAAGAGATGCGAGCAGGAAAAAGAAACTGAGCCAGGTGGGTAGTCACACTGCTCACACCACTCTGCTGCAGCGTCACGAGTGTTTGCCTGCGTACTTTTACTTCCGTTTGAAGAAGGAAAAGAAATCGGTTCCAAATGAAATCAGAGAGGACGCAGCGTCCCATGAGGGAGAGCCAGGACGGCCCTTTTCAGAAGTTATGTAAAATCACGCTGCAGTTTCCATCATGATTCCATTTACACCGTTTCTCTGATGCTATAGAGAATCAGAAAGACAATTTACCTCTGGTGGCTTACAAGAGAATGGGTTTCTTCGACCATCTGCTTAAGCAGATAGAATGCAAATCTGGGTGCGATGCCAACTTCCCCGTCCGCCAATTGTTTGTTGTAAAAGTATTTTCATAAAGACAAGGGCACATGATGGGGATTTTAATACTGTGGTACAGAAGCAAAAGCAGGCAAAACCCAGCCCAAAGAAACAAGTACAGCCCAGTGATCTGATGAGGAGAGATGGTGCAGGTCCCTTCCAGTTGGAAGAAGAATGCAGTCCATAGATCCTAGAATGGTCTGCCTGGAAGTGTGGCTGCCTTGGGTCAGTGTTCATATCTTTATGGTATCTAAACATTTTTTAACAGCCTCTGATCCATGGTCCGCCCACCTCCCTTGCCCCCAACTTATCTACCCCTTTACAGCTCCATCTTCTTACATTTGGGCAGAATCTCTGGTTTTTAGTTCACTGTCCAAGTCCTAGTAGTCCTGGGAGTTTGGGGGATTTCCAGCTCCTTTGATTTCCCTCTCACGGCCTGGCCTGCCTCTAGCACCGCTCCTAAGATTCCTCTTCTCTGTTGGCAGAGAAAGGATCTTATCTGGCAGGCAGCTGCCCTGGGTCTGAAACTCCCCAGCTGCTTATCAGCAAGGCATTTGGGCCTTGCCCTATAGCAGCTTCCCAAGCCACCAGGCTTGTGTCCTGTTCTGACTCAGTGCTGCTGGGAAGCCCCTGGATGCAGATGTTTGCAGTGGCTTGGATGCGGCAGTCAGCTCCCAGGACTGTTTATCTGGCCAGGGTCAGAGGGCCTTCTGTTCCAGTTGCTGTGGGAGCACTGGGGCCTAGCCACTGAACCTTGAGGATGCTAGGGTTATGTGAAGTTTAGAGCCAAGGTATTTAAACAGGCTTCTCTGGGATTCAAGATTTTCCTGTAAACATGGGTACAGTTTTGTATGTATACACACATACTCTCCTAGGCTAAATATCTATAGCTTTCCTCGGATTCTCAGATGTGTCTGTGACCTCTGAAGGTTAAGAATCAGTTGTCTAGAGAGGGGCTTCCCTGGTGGCTCAATGGTAAAGAATCCACCTGCTAATGCGGGAGACATGGGTTCAATCCCTGATTTGGGACGATTCCCTGGAGAAGGAAGTGGCAATCCACTCCAGTGTTCTTGCCTGGGAAATCCCATAGACAGAAGAACCTGGTAGGCTACAGTGCCGGGGTTGCAGAGTTGGATATGAGTTAGCAACTGAGCACACACACGTGGTCAAGAGAGAGCCCCAAGTGTTTTGGGGTCTCGAGTCTCCTTAGGCACCAGTCTTCCATGTGCCAGGATATCTTGGGCAACCTCATCTAGGTTTTTCTGTTTAGGGGTGAACTGGGACAAACTAGCTAATATTGCTGGCGCTTAGAGCTATCTGATGGCGTGTCCCAAAGTCTAACCACAAAATTGCACCCCCAGCCCCTGTTTCATCTCACTGAGCACACTTTGGAGGTCTTCTGGTTTCTGAGTCTATGGCTCAGAGGGGCTTTACAGCAGCTACACTGACAGCAGTGGGAACAGTGCTCTGTCTTTATGCTCAGTCATGTCCAACTCTTTGCGGCCCCATGGACTGTAGCCCGCCAGGCTCTCCTGTCCATGGGATTTTCCAGGCAAGAATACTGGAGTGGGTTGCCATTTCCTCCTCCAGGGGAACTTCCCAACCTAGGGATCGAACCCGAGTCTCCTGCATCTCCTTCCTAAGCCACCAGGCTTGTGTCCTGTTCTGACTCAGTGCCACTGGGAAGCCCCTGGATGCAGATTCATCTGCAGGCAGGTTCTTTACCACTGAGGCACCTGGGAAGCCAGCCCAGTGGGAACAGTGTTGATGGATAGCTGAATTTCAGTCTGGCTTACCACCACCAGGAACAGCATCCAGGGCTTTGTATATCTTATCTTATTTGATCATCACAACTTCCCATGGAGGTTGAAGCTCTTATTTTATGTGTGAAAAACTGAAGCACAGAAAGATCTTGTAATTCACCAGAGGTCACACAGTCAGTAAGTGATACATGACCCAAGTACATGAACTTAACCACCAAGCTTTATGGTGAAAGTAAATTCACCGTTTTTAGAAAAAAATAATGCGCTGTGAAAGGTAGATCAAACAGCTCTGTATCTTATAATACTGAGAAGGTTGTCGTGTTACACAAGATACTAAAAACTATGCACACGGCACTGATCTTAAATCATGAAGAAAAGGTTAGTGGGTAATACACTAATGCATTAGTGCAGTGCCTGAGAAGAGTCTCTGTCTATTTTAATTCAGATAAGGTTTTTTTTTTTTTTTTGGTACAACTTTGCTGAGATATAATTCACATGCCACACAGTTCACTCATTTAAAATATATAATTCATTGGCCTACAGTATATTTCAGAGTTTTGTATCTGTCACCATGATCATTTTAGAACCTTTTCATTCCCCCCAAAAAGAAACCCCACATCCTGAACTCATCACCTTCCCAAGCCCTCCAGCCTCTCCAGTCCCAGGCAGCCACCAGTCTGCTTTCTGTCTCCACAGAAAGTTCTGATGCTTAAAAGAGTAACAGTGTGGGAATCTTGGTGATCTGGAGTGAGTCATTCCCTGAGGAATAATTAGACAAATGAAATTTGACTCTTATGTATTTTATAAATGGTTTTATTAGCTAAGAAGCTACAAGCCTGTCTTTGATATGCCCAAATTTATGATTGACAAGAGACAAGTTTCTCTCTGAGTAATTTCCACTTCTCAGCATCGCCTGTCAAGTGGGCTGTTCTCAGCGGGCAGCTGTAAAACAATGACGGTTTCCTGGGGCCACGTTTCTCCAGTGGCGTCAGAACCAACAGCGGTTCAGCCATGGGATCTTTGTCCTGTCACCGGAGTCCCTGGCTCGCTTTCTCTCTCTTCCTGGCTCTAGTTGTCTAAGTGAAGGGGCCCTCAGCTCGTTGCCCATCACTCTGAGATTCAGGGCAGGAGCTTGTCAGGTACTCGGAGGTTGTGTACCACCACACGCTCTCCTGGACTCTTTCAGGTTGGCAGATCCACTGTGTCTCTCTCCTGCCTCGCTTGTTCTTTTTGAAAGCATTTCCTGGGTGCCGTGCAGCTGGCACTGTGGTAGGCGCTCAGTCACTCACTCTTCACACTCCTCATCCTGGTTAGTACAGCGCGTGGCCTTTCTGGGCCCAGGTGGGCAGAGTCATTTGCACTGAGACAAGCCAGAGGGGCAGGAAGTTTGGTGACAGAACAGTTCTCTGTTAAGGATGAGACAGATGCCATGTCCTCCACCTCGAGACAGAGCCATCCCCAGAATGCACCATCCTAGAGAATGCGCTCGGAATCTGAGTTGAGGAAATCCAGGTTCAAGGCCTGATTCGGTCAGTAACTGGTTGGAGGACCTTAGGGGACTCATGCGGCCTCTCCGAGCCATGGGCTATCTATTGTGAGCGTTCAGTAACGCAGGGCCTCCCAAAATACCCTCAGTCCCAGTGCTGGGAAGAGCGCATAGATGTTGAAGATCTGTAGATGTTTAAGGAGAGAAGGAGTGTCCTGTGATTCTCTGAGCTGGAGCAGAGCCCTGGCAGGTCAGGTGAGCAGGTGGGAGAAGGTCTCAAGGAAGACCAAGGGGAACCTCCTTTTCTTCTCCCAGTCAGTCCCTCCTGCCATTTCAGCCCCTTTCAGCTCACCTGTCCTCGATTCTGGCATGCTCTGCTTCCCTGAGCCAAAGGGAGCCGCCACCTTTGAGGCCTCGGGCCTAGGAGCCAGGCACCTGGGTGTGGGGGTCGGGGTGGGTTCCAGTACATCCTTGCTGTGGAAAAGGGACCTAATTGTACAGGGCTGCTGAGAAGCACTTCTTAACCATATCCGACACATAGCACATATACCCCGTAAATAGTAGCCATTTTTATTATTCCCTTTGTTATTTGTTTGGTCAGGGACCAGGGCTTGGGTGGTTGTTTTCATCACTGGCTTGAGAGTGCATGTGTTCGTTGCTTATTTTGTTTGTTCATTAACACATTCATATGGATGCATTTATTGAGCATCTTCCATGCGTCACATACTCTGCGATGCGGTGGGGATACAGTGACCAGAAGGGGTGCCTGTCCTCCTGGAGCCAGTGGGGAAGGCAGATATGGGACAGGTGGGCCAGCACCTGTGTGGTAGCAAAGCAGGAATCCCTTATCTTCTGTTGGGTCAGGGAAGGGGCCACTGGGCCCTGGGGGCTGGCCGTCCCCTGAAGACCCCATGCCTGGAGGTAGGGGGTGGAGGGCTGGGGGACCGAACCAAGGGACTCTGGGCCAAAGGCACAGGAGAACCTGTTGTTGAGTCACTAAGTTGTGTCCGACTCTTTGCAACCCCATGGACTGCAGCATGCCAGGCTTCCCTGTCCGGAGCTTGCTCAAACTCAGGTGCATCGGGTCGGTGATGCCGTCCAGCCGTCTCATCCTCTGCGGCCCTCTTCTCCGCCTGCCCTCAGTCTTTCCCAGTGTCAGGCTCTTTTCCTGCATTTCTGCTCAGGTCAGACGGTCCTTGGCTTGGAGACGTGACTCTGCCACATTTTCTCGTTGCATCGGTCCTCTCCTGTGTTGTGCTGTGTGGATTCTGAGCTCTGTTTCTCTCCAGAGGCAGGAGGAATGGGATGAGAACCTTGTCTCTCCTTTAGCTGAAGACTGGAGGCCCCCTGCCACCCCAGCTGGGCCTGCTTTTGGGTCAATAGTGTCTGTGCCTGTGGGGGATGTGTGACGAGACGCCCTCAGGCCTAAATCCCCGTCCACTGGGGGTGATGGGGCGCGGGGAGGAGACTCTGAGAACTGGCGTGGAAAGGAGTATTAAAGCATTCATCTGGGAATGGCCCTGAAAGGGGGAAGTCAAAATCGGAGCAAAACTCCAGGTCAGCCCTTATCCTCCAAGGCCCCAGAAGGCCCCGGCCACCCTCAGCCTTCTCTCTCCCCAACTCGCTGCTCACCAGCCCTGCGGCCTCCTTGTCCTCTTGCTGGACTCCAGGCAGGCCCCGCCTCTTGCACGCTGTTCCCTCTGCCTGCCACGCTTGGCCGGGTGTCCCCCCAAGTCTCTGCACCCGTGTCCCTCTCCCAGAGGGCCTCCCTGTCTACTCTGAGAGAGCCCCCCGGCCCTTGCCCTCCTCCAGTGTTCTCGAAGGCACTGTTACCCCTGCTGGTTATTCTGTTTGCTCGTTAGTATGAGTCACTCCAGCCGATTGTGATCTTCGTGAGGGCAGAGAGTCTGTGCTGTTCCTTGCTGAATCCCCCCGCCCAGTGAGCAATAAATAGGGGAGGGGGTCGTATCTTTAAAGTTAGTGACTGTGTGTAAGTGGCTGGATTCTGAGCCCTCTCTGCCTTGTACATCTTACTGTTACAGCTCCTAGCAACCAAGCTTTTCCCAAAGATTCTTAAAGTTTTAAAAGATTCCTATACAGAATCGGTCCCTAAAGTCTCTCCTCTCTCATCACGTGTGTGGGCCATGACACCTTCCATCAGGAACAGAGGCTGATATGGGCAGTGGTCATTGACTACAAAACACTCGCCCATCCCCCTCTGGGGCACTGTCAGAATCCCCAGGGGAGGCAGGAGGGATAGTTTGAAGCTGTGGTTCACCAGTAATTTTGGAATTCTGGTATGTGCGCCCCTGCCCCTCCTCCCTGGTTAAGAATTACGGGTGTTTGAGTCAACCTCCCTAACTAGACCTTGACTGTCCCTCCAGAGCCCCTGGTGTCTCACTGCTTTTGTATCTGTGGCACCTAGTCCCAAGCCTGGTACACACTGAGTGATCAGTAATATTTCGTTACATGAATAGATGAAGGAATCCATATTATAGAGAGAAGATCTTGCTTCTTTTCCTTCTCCACCATGGCTTTGGGGCATGTTTTCTGTAGACTTTTAGAGGTATTGTAGAGGGACCCCAAGCTGGAAGTCACATTAGAGCTCACCCTGTTTATCTACTGCCACATAACACTCCACTGCCAATATTCAGTGGTTTAAGACGACAGCAGTGACGTGTTACCTTTCCTGCTTTTTCCTGTGCGTCAGGAATTTGGGGGCCGCCCGGCTGGACAGTTCTGGCTTGAGTCTCCCATGCAGTTGCAGGTAGTGGCTGGTGTCGGAGCCTCGAGGAGCCAGCTTGGGGCCGCCTGCTGTGTCTCCCTCCATGGCCACCCCAGGACCTTTCCATGTGACTGGTTTGGGCATCCCCAAAACGTGGCAGCCTCAGACTTCCTACACGCAGCTCAAAGCTCCCAAGACAAGTGTCCCAAGAGGGAGCCAGATGGCAGCTGTGACACTTCTTCTAACCCCGTCTTGGAAGTCACATGTCATCACTTCTCTTGTACTCTGTTAGTTAGAGGCAAGTCACGACAACCAGCTCATTCACAAGGATACAAATTACACTCCACCTCTTGACAAGAGAAATGTCAAAGAACTTGCAGATGTGTTTCAAAAACACCACAGGGATTCCCAGCTTACCCCTTCCTTCTGCACTTGAGACCCCCGAGGTTGGAGAGACAAGAACCTTGCCCAGAGGCACCCACCCTGGCATCGGCAGACCTGGAGCTCAGTCTAGCTGCTGGAGCTCTGGCCAGCCTGCTGGGAAGTGATCTCACTTCACCTTCCGGTCCTCCTTCCATGTTCCAGCCAGGATTGCTGGCCTCTGGGAACTTTGCGTTTTAGCAGAGCCCTCACCAAGTATAGATAAGGTATAGATAACGAGCAAACCACAGGAGAGCTGGGGAGACTCAGTCTCCGAGCAATAATATTGTTGGGCTGTATTCTGCTTCTTTCCCAAAGCTCCACAGAAGCACAGACTCCCGTGGTTTGAAGAGCTTGTGTCACCATCCCAAATGCCCAACCCCAGCCCTCCATGAAGTGCTAACGCTGCCTAGCCACAGGGGGAGACACGGTGACAGAGTGGGTGGGAGTTTTTTAAATGTGCACCCCCAATACTTTTTTCACCAAGTTAGATGACAAAAATTAGAATTTGTTGTGGCAGAGTTCAGAGAATCAACCCAACATCACTGGACAGATTCATAAGATTTTACATTTACAGTCAAACATTCTCAACAGAATTTTGCTTCAGCCTGGGTAAAGTACATCTGGGTATTTGCTTTCACCAGCATTGCAAAATGCTCTCCTGGGACTTCATTGCTTTCTTTTCCTTCCTTCAGAAATGCCTTGTTATGCGTTGCGGGATAGAGGAGAAGAAAGGGGAGAAAGGGGAGTGGACAGTTTTCAATGAATCCTTACTGCCTGCCAGGCCTGATGCCAACTCATTTCTGTGCTTTCTGTCCCAATAGTGCAGGCTCCCTCTTCCTCCACAGTCAGTGGATGATATGACCCTGGGCAAGTACTTAGCCTCTCAGTACCTCAGCTTCTTCCTGTGTAGGACAGAAGTAGCAATGCTTCCTACCCCAGAGAGTTGCTGTAAGATGAAGTGAGATGCCTGTAAGATGCTTAGCAGTGTTGCAGGCAGTCAGGACTCCGTAATTGCTGGCTCTGATTATTCCCTATGAGCTCCTTTCCAGGCAGTTGGCACACCCCCATTTTACAGAAGAGGATTCTGTGGGCATTGAGGTGTGCAGCTCTAGGGACAGCAGCTGAGCGACCCCAGGCCCTCGCGGTGCCATCGTATCATGCAGGATTCCAGGTGTTCAGCCCACATGCAGCTGGGTGAGCACGGGAATTCACAACCTGCAGGGCCCCATGTCGGGGTCCCAGAGCAGGAGCGCCTAAAAAGGCAGGGTTAGGAATCCATCTAAGAGGCTCTATAAAAAGAAAAGTGACAGAGAACATTCCAGGCAGAGCACACAGTCTCATGAAGGCCCTGAAGTCCGGAAGAGCTAGTATGAGGAATTAAAGACCCAAATGGGCCGAGAAGAAGGTGGAAAGGAGACAAAAGCTCACAGAGGAAGGCGGGCCCAGGTCAGTGCAGGATGTCAGGGGCTGGTGTAGAGAGCTTGGACTTGGCCAGATGTGAAATGCTAGGGCATCCAAGGCCGAATGAAGCAGGGGAACCACAGGACCCAGTGTCTGAGGCGCGTACCTCGCCCTGGCCCTCGTGGCGAGCGCAGAACTTGGGTCGGGGGCAAGCGGGGAGCAGGGAGGTGGTGAGGCGATGCCACGGCTTGGGGCACAGATGAGCAGTGATGGAGACTGGGAGCTGGAGGGGAGAGGGGGCCCATTCAGGCTCAGTTCTGCAAGTAGAAGCGCGGGGACCTGGTGACGAACCGGGCCGGGAGTGAAGAAAGAGAATACTCCGTTCCCCTGGGATGACCCCAGGTTTCCAACTTGAGCAGCCTCGACATCTGGTTCCGTCACTGACCTGGAGGGTGCTGGGGGGAGCAGGCTTGTGACTGGACACGTGAAGTTGGAAATGCTGGTGAGACGTTCAAGGGAAGGGCGGAGTAGGCGGTTAGACTGCCCATTCTAGAGCTCTGAAGAGAGGCCTGGGGAGCCGTCCACACAGACTGTCAAGGGCAAGGGTGAGAGCCCCCAGGGGCACATAGAGAAGAGGGCCCGGGCCTGGTGCTAGGGTGGGGGCCTCTCACATGAAGGTCCCTGACAGAGGAGACGCATGCATGGACGAGGTTAAGAAGGGGCCCGAGAGGCTGGAGGAGGCCCAGAGGGTGTGGGGTCTGCAGGCCCCCAGTGGGAGAGTGGTCTGAGGAGAAGGGCGTCCGTGGAGACCTCGTGTGACTCAGCACCGCCCCCCTTCCCTCCCAAAGCAGGTCTCTCCACCGCCTGCCCTCCCTGCCGCGTGGTTTTGGCCCCCTGGGTGTGGAGGCCAAGGCCCTGCCCAGCTGCCTCCAAGGGAAGCCTCTCTGTGGGCATCAGGTGCTGCCCTGGTAGAAGCTGGGTTCTTCTCTGGAGACTCCGCCCTGGGTGTGTCCCTCAGGGACTAGGTAGAGCTTGGGGCGTGTTCCCAGAACTACTGCCCTGCCCTTTCCCAGGTTCTGGGAATGCTCCCAGTCTGGAGCCCTGGCCTTTTTATCTTGCCTGCCTCAGTGCCTCTCTGGGTCTGGCTTCTCATCACGGAGAAAAGCCGCTTCCTCTGAATTTGAGGAATGCCAGGTCGCCAGGCCCTGGTATTTGCATCAGGTTTCCACAGCCCTTGCTTTCCCTCAGAGGAGCCTTAGAAAGCATGTTCCCCACCCCTGAGGAGGCCTGTCCCAGGGGACCAAGTCCCACTGTCTGCTCTTCGTCCATTACAGAAGGCTCTGCTTTCTTATTTGTACCGTCTCTGCAAATACTTAATTTTTAAAAAAGAAAAAAAAACAGGAAATGACCTTTCTGGTATATTTGGAAAACAATTTGGCGCTGTCATGGAATCTGCCTGAGCTATGAGGACTAATAGCTGCAGACTTGGAACAGACTGTGTAGCTCTTGGCAAAAGCTGGGGCCTCTTCAGTTTACAGAGCTGGGGGGAGAATAACAACCAAAGGGAGAAGACAGCTTCCCGTGGGGAAACCAGACGGCGCCCAGGGCAAGCACCTGCGAGAGCGCAGCCTCTGACCCCGGGCCGCCAAGGGTCTGGGAAGCTGAGCCCACAGCCTCTTTCTTTTCAGGGCCAAACGCTTTACCCCGAGGAAGGCCCCCAAACCTCCTGAAGATGGGGAGGAGCAGAAGAGCATCAGGCTTGAGCACTGCTCAGGGCTCAAGCTGAGATAGAATATGGTAGATCGCTTATTCCCAGATTGGCTGTTGACTCTACCTAGATCACCCTCTGTCTGACTTTTCTGTGGACCTCAGCGCAGGATCACATCCTTAAGGAGGCCTTCCTGACCATTCAGTGTTGAACTGAACCACCCCTACACAGAGAAACCTGTTCTCTTCCTCCACAGCACTTACACAGGCCCTGATGATGGATTCATTTATTTGCTAATGCCGCTCTCTTTTATCAATTGAGGCGTAGTTGAGTTATACTATTTCAAGTATATAGCAGAGCGATTCAGTCTCATATTTATATATATATCTTCAGTCTCATATACACACACACACACATATATATATTCTTTTTCAGATTCTTTCCCATTATAGGATATTACAGGATACTGAATATAGTTCCTTGTCTAATATAGTAGGTCCTTGTTGGTTATCTATTATATGTATAGTATAGTATGTACCTGTTAATTCCAAATTCCAAATTTATTCCTCCCTCCCCTTTTCCCTTTGGAAACCATAAGTCTGTTTTCTATGTCTGTGAGTGTCTGTGAGTTAAATATTTCTGCCTTATAAATAAGTTTATTTGTATCATTAGTTTAGATTCCACATATAAGTGATATCATACTGTATTTGTCTTTCTCTGCCTGACTTACTTCACTTAGTATGATAATCTCTAGGTTCACCTATGTTGCTACAAATGTATTATTTCCTTCTTTTTATGGCTGAGAAATATTCCGTTATATATATATGTATATGTAAACACCACATCCTCATCTGTTGATGGACATTTAGGCTGCTTCCGTGCCTTGGGTACTTCAGGGTGCATGTATCTTTTCAAATTAGAACTTTCTCCAGGTACATGCCCAGGAGTCATATGGCAACTCCATACTGTTCTCCAATTTGCATTCACACCAACAGAGTAGGAGGGTTCCCTTTTCTCCACACCCTCTCCGTTATTTATTATTTGTAGGCTTTTTGATGATGGCCATTCTGATTGATGTGAGGTGACATCTCATTGTAGTTTTGATTTCCGGTGCCTTTTTCTGTTATCACATAGTAAATATCTTTTTGGCTCCAATGCATATCCCATACCTGGCATAGTGCCTGGCATACAAAAAGTACTCAGTAAACACAGAATAAATGAGTGAATGAAGTTTCAGGACTGGAAGACATTTAGGGATCATATTTCAACCTGATTATTCTGATGGGGGGAAAGGAAGCTGGGAGAGAGGGAAGGTCCCAGGGTGGGGAGAAGGGCGGTCACCCTGCTGTAAGGAGACTGAGCCAGACCTCTGGCCCCTGTTATAAGGCAAACCCGCGTAGTCTTTGCTCTGCCCTGGAATCTAGACCGTCTTCTATTATTCACTCATTTATGAAATATTCATTGGGCTTCACCTCTGTGCCAGGCCTATCAGATGCAGCAGTCCACACGTCAGCCAGGGCGCCACTCCTGTGGAACTTAATTCACTCAGCACGGTAAAGCACAAAAGCAGGAAGCATGAGGTTTGGCCTCCTGTGCATCACTAAACAGAGTAAAAACAAAGAAGCTGAAAGAAAGCGTCAGTAGGACAGTTTTACTGATAAGTCACCCAGTGAGAATGGACCGTGGTAATGACTTATTGTGAGCCTCTTCCCTTGCACACATCTTATCGGACTCTTTTTGAGCACACTGACCCGTTGACTTCACAACAGCCCCCTAAGCAGAAGGTTTTTACTGTTCTCTCCGTGTGGCTGAGGAGGAAACTGGGATCCTGAGAAATGGAGGCAGTTGTCCAAGGTCTCTGAGCTCATAACAGGGACACGGGCCGCACGTCAGAACTGGTGCCTCCTGGCAACCGCATGCCCCTGAGAGATGGGCCTGTCGCTGGGGACTCCGACCCCCAGGGGTGCAGCAAGGCGTGGGAGAAAGGCCTCTGGACTAGGACATCAGACAGCTAGATCCAGAATTTGCGCGAGTCACTTTCCCTTTCTGAACCTCACTTTCCCCGGCTATTAATGAGAGGTTTGTCTCCATGAGCTCAGGGAGTCTTTTCAGTTTGATGATTCCACAAAATGTTTTTAGATAATTGGGAAAAATTAAGGTAGATTCCCTACCTCATACCTCATAGCAAATAAATTCAAGCTCAGTCAAAGATTTAAATATGAAAAATAAAGCCAGGAAAATACAAGAAATAAGCAAGAGAGAATTCTTCACCAATCTCGGAGTGGGGAAGACATTTCTAAGTATGATCCAGAACCCGAAAACCATACAGTAAAATATGGATCAGTTTGACTACTTGAAGAGAAAAAAAATGTGTGCACACAGAGAAATAAAATCAGAGAACAAAACCCCAAAAATATGTGTGCTGCTGCTGCTAAGTCACTTCAGTCGTGTCTGACTGTGTGACCCCATAGATGTCAGCCCACCAGGCTCCCCTGTCCCTGGGATTCTCCAGGCAAGAACACTGGAGTGGGTTGCCATTTCCTTCTCCAATGCGTGAAAGTGAAAAGTGAAAGTGAAGTCACTCAGTCGTGTCTGACTCTTAGCGACCCCATGGACTGCAGCCTACCAGGCTCCTCCATCCATGGGATTTTGCAGGCAAGAGGACTGGAGTGGGGTGCCATTGCCTTCTCCGAAAAATACGTGTAATGCTTCTTAATGTGAAAGACTGATTATCTCAATATATAAAGAACTCCCACAAATCAGTGGGAATGCTACCATCTAATGGGAAAATGGGCAAAAGGATTTGAGTACAGTTCACAGAAAAGGAAATACACATGGAAAGATGCTGTGTTTTACCCCCAGGAGCAGTGCAAGCTGATACAGCCAGGGACTGTTCTCACCGGTCACCTTGCTGACTTACTGGCTCAAGGGTGTGAGAAAAGTTGGTTTCTTGGTGTATCGTGTCAGGTCATTCAGAGTTCCTGGCGTTGGTGCTGTCGTTAACAGTCTGAGGACGTCCGTTTGCTGATGCAGCTTCCAGCTCCCAGGATGGTTGCTCATATTTCCCCATTTGCTGTTGACTTTTTTTTTTTCCTAAGCTCAGATCAAGTGTAGAAACCTTCACAGTTACATAAAGTTCTGCAGTAAAATCTTTTCATCATTGCTCAGAACTGATCAGCCTTTCATACAAGCACACCCACAACCAACTCTCACTTACCTACCAATAAGCCCCTTAATTATCCAGTCACCTACACACACACACACACACACACACACACATACCCCTTCATACCCCTTATTTTAAATTATTCTTTTGCTTCTCAGAACTACAGAGATCATGCATCAGGTACACTGGGTGGTCTTCTGATGCTCAGATTTGGCTACTTTCATCACTGATCCACTTCAGTAAGAGCAGATTTCAGAGAATGCTGTTGACTTTTAAGAGCAGAGAGTGAAGGGAAAATATATAAATATTGCATAAAAATGAAAATAGTGTGTTCCCTAGACCCATCCCTGCGGGGGTGGGGGCGGGGAGGCAGCCAGAGCACACTGGTGGCTGTTGGTGTTTTCCAGGATCGGCCTTTGAGTTTGGCACACTTCCCTCTCCGAGCCAGGAAGGTCGGCGTCCTGTGCTAGGCAGCTTGTAATGTCAGCTGGGCAAGGGCAGGAGCCAAAGCCCCAGAGTGCCAGTTTGAGAAGGATACTAGCCTTTCTGATGGAGCCTGTAATTCCATCCATCCCACAGTGTCAGATGCTGGAGACCCTGGACCGGAACGTCAGCACAGCCGTCTGTGGCCGACAGAGGCCTTTCCCACTGGTTCCCACAGGCAGGGAAAGAGGGCTGGAGAGGAGATAGAGTGATGGACAGACTCAGATTTAATCTGACAGGTGTTTCCTGAGCACCTGCTGTTTGCCAGGCCCTGGGCGAGAAGCTGAGGACCGAGCAGCCGGAGCATGTGGTTTAGCTGCCGGGGTTAGGCCTTTCGGCCTGGCCAGGCGAAAACCCAGACAGACATACCGGTTCTTGGGGAGCCCACATCCTAGTTGGAGGAAAAGCCCTGAGGAGCCGGGGCTTGGGAGCTGGTGTGGCCTGCCCAGGGTCTCCCTTCCTCTGGGAGGTGCGGGTCCTGCCGCCTGAAACAGACCTTCCCAGGTCGTGGTGATAGATAAACTCACCTCACAGATCTCAGAGGCTGCTGTGGAAGTTTTGTAAGCGAGGTACAGGAAATGTAATGACTTGACTTGCTTTTACCATTATGGTTAGAACTGCTGCTGCTGCTAAGTCGCTTCAGTCGTGTCCGACTCTGTGCGACCCCGTAGACAGCAGCCCACCAGGCTCTGCCATCCCTGGGATTCTCCAGGCAAGAACACTGGAGTGGGTTGCCATTTCCTTCATTGCATGAAAGTGAAAAGTGAAAGTGAAGTCGCTCAGTCGCGGCGGACTCGTAGTGACCCCATGGACTGCAGCCCACCAGGCTCCTCCATCCATGGGATTTTCTAGGCAAGAGTACTGGAGTGGCTTGCCATTGCCTTCTCTGATGGTTAGAACTATCATTATAAATTTTATTCTGTGTTATTACTGTTATTACCACAGGCCAGGCCCCTGTTCTGAAGCTTTGAGCAGTTTTCCCAGAGGGAGAATGTAGGAGTGAACCTTCCGTGACCTATGGAAGAACCGTCTCTGGCAGATTCAGAGCCTGGGGTTGGTTGGTTGGTTGGTTGGTTTTTGGCCAAGAAGCAACCGGCAACACAACTAGGGCAACTTCTTTCTTTCAAGGCAGCTTAGACAAATTGGCCTGGTGCGCCCCCTGCTGGAGCTGCGGGGCTTGCCTTGGAATTCTGGTCCAGCCTTTATTCTGTTTTATAGACCTGGTAATTCTAAAGGAGATCAGCCCTGGGATTTCTTTGGAAGGAATGATGCTAAAGCTGAAACTCCAGTACTTTGGCCCCCTCGTGCGAAGAGTTGACTCATTGGAAAAGACTCTGATACTGGGATGGATTGGGGGCAGGAGGAGAAGGGGACGACAGAGGATGAAATGGCTGGATGGCATCACTGACTCAATGGATGTGAGTTTGAGTGAACTCCGGGAGTTGGTGATGGACAGGGAGGCCTGGCGTGCTGCGATTCATGGGGCCGCAAAGAGTCGGACACGACTGAGCGACTGAACTGAACTGAACTGAGACCTGGTAAATGGAGGCCCAGAGGGGGGCAGTCTTGCTCAAGGTCTGGCGACAGAACAGGTCACGTGTCCTTCTCTCTACTCTTCCTACTATAGGACGCCTCCCTGTCTCCTCATTCATTCTCCAAGTGTGTCTTCTCAGCCTGGGGTTGTGGGGAGATGTGGGTCCAGCCCTCCATACTGGCCAGTCCCTTTTTTCTCTCTCTTTCTCTCTCACACACACACACCACTTACTGAGCCCCACCCTGGGTGCTCCGGGAGCTTCCTGCCAATGTGGTTACTTTCTGAAAGCTTTGCACAATAACTCGGGCTTATACAAACTCCTACCGTTATAAAAATTTAGTCTTAGGCGTGAAAGTTCCTCTTCGTCACAAAGTACCACATTTGGCAAGGTGTTTTTCTTGTATCTGCTGTGTAAACTGGGTTATCTTTTTTTTTTTTAATTGAAGTATGGTTGGTGTACAATATTTTGTTAATTATTTTATCCAGCAAAGTGATTCACTTATACACACACACACACACACACACACACACACGTACATTGTGTTTTATATTCTTTTCCATTATGGTTAATCACAGGATACTGAATATAGTTCTGTGTGCTATACAGGGGGACCTGGTTTATCCATTCTATGTATGAAAGCTTGGAAGTGCCAACCCCAGCCTCCCACACTGTCCCACCCCCAGCCCCCTCCCCTTGGCAACCACCACTGGGTTCTCTCTGTTTCTGCTTCTGTTTTGTAGGTAGGCTCATTTGTGTCATATTTTAGATTCTACATATAAGTGATACCATACATCGTATTTGCCCTTCTGACCCTTCACTTAGTAGGGTCCTCTCTAGTTGCATCCATGTTGCTGCAAATGGCATTATTTCATTCATTTCTAAGGGTGAGTTGTGTGCATGCACCATACCTTCATGCATTCACCTGTCTGTGGACATTCAGGTTGTCTCCAGCGTCTTGACTATTGTGAGTAGTGCTGCTATGAACATAGGAGTTCGTGCGTCTTTTTGAATTAGTTTTGTCTGGACACGTGCCCAGGAGTGGCATTGCTAAATCCTGTTAGTTTTCTGAAGAACCTCCATACTCTTCTCCACGGTGGCTGAACCAAGTTACATTCCCACCAACAGTGCAGGAGGGTTCCCTTTTCTCCGCACTCTGTGACGCGGTACCTCGTAGTTTTGATTTGCATTTCTCTAATAATTAGTGATTCTGAGCATCTGTTCATGTGTCTATTGGCCTCTGCACGTCTTCTTTGGGGAAATGTCTGTTTAAGTCTTCTGCCCATGTTTCGATTGGGTTGTTTTTCTTCTGCTGGTGTTGAGTTGTATGAGCTGAAACTGAGTTTTCTTTAAGGTGTTGTTTTGCAATCTGCCTTTTTTTTTTTTCTTAATTTTTTTTTTTTTGAGGTGGACCACTTTTAAAGTCTTCGTTGAATTTGTTACAATATTTTCTGTTGTATGTTTTGGCTTTTTGGCTGGGAGGCATGTGGGAATCCTAGCTCCCGGACCAGGGATCTAACCCACACCCCCTGCCTGCTTCAGAAGGCTGAGTCTTAACCCCTGGAGCACCAGGAATGTCCTTGAATTTTTCAGGTAATAGTTTATCTCTGACACTTTGCCATTAGTACATATCCACCCGGTGTAGGTTGTTTTTTGAATACTCTATAATTCATGCAATGCCTAGCCTTTTCAGGGACATTTGGGAGCTTCCCTGTCACTGACCATGTGCAGAAAGCTTCCTCAAACTATGAAGAGCGTTGGCATTTGCCATCATGTGTCTGGAACTGGGATTTGCTGGGCCCATCTCAACTAGAGTACTGTGAACTCCTATGGTCAGGCCAGTGTCTTAGACCCTCCACCCCGCTTCCCAACTCAGGATCTGCCCAGTGGCCAGAATCCCTGTGGTGACTGTATGATTTGATTGCCTTCAGAAAATCATCGGTGCTCAAAGGGAGATACTTATATTCCCTTAGCAGATTAGCCTTTTAAAAAAATGTATAATAGCAGTATCCATTCTTGACAAGGGTGCAGATAAATGGACAGTCTTGCAGGCTGCTGGTGGGGATATAAATAGGAACAGAACTGAACTTACAAGTTCTATTTACTCATCTTTTTTGGTTATTATAGATACCATTATGTCATTCAGGAAGGCAAATGTGTCACAATATTGTGTCTTAAACAGTATTTCACCCTTCCCTTTAACTTAGCAATTCTACTTCTAGAAATGTACTCTAAAGAAACAGCTAGACATAGGCTGAAATATTTACACAAAGACCTGCTGCTGCTGCTGCTAAGTCACTTCCCTCGTGTCTGACTCTGTGCGACCCCACCAGGCTCCCCCGTCCCTGGGATTCTCCAGGCAGGAAAGTGCTGCCTATTGTTGTTGGTGTTTAGTCGCTGAGTCATTTCTGAATCTTTGCAACCGAGAGAACTAGAGCCCACCAGGCTCCTCTGTCCATGGGATTCTCCAGGCAAGAATAGTGGAGCGGGTTGCCATGCCCTTCTCCAGGGGGTCTTCCCAATCCAGGGATCAAACCTGGGTCTTCTGTTGCAGGCTGAGCTACCAGAGGAGTGTTCATGTCTAGGGGACTCTTCAAATATATTATGATACACCAAGCACATCTACAGAGAACCTTCATGGCATGCTTTCAGTTCAGTTCAGTTCAGTCACTCAGTCGTGTCTGACTCTCTGCAACCCAATGAATCACAGCACGCCAGGCCTCCCTGTCCATCACCAACTCCCAGAGTTCACCCAAACTCATGTACATCGAGTCGGTGATGCCATCCAGCCATCTCATCCTCTGTCGTCCCCTTCTCCTGCCCCCAATCCCTCCCAGCATCAGAGTCTTTTCCAATGAGTCAACTCTTCGCATGAGGTGGCCAAAGTATTGGCGTTTCAGCCTCAGCATCATTCCCTCCAAAGAACACCCGGGGCTAATCTCCTTCAGAATGGACTGGTTGGATCTCCTTGCAGTCCAAGGGACTCGCAAGAGTCTTCTCCAACACCACAGTTCAAAAGCATCAATTCTTCAGTGCTCACCTTTCTTCACAGTCCAACTCTCACATCCATACATGACCACTGGAAAAACCATAGCCTTGACTAGACGGACCTTTGCTGGCAAAGTAATGTCTCTGCTTTTGAATATACTATCTAGGTTGGTCATAACTTTCCTTCCAAGGAGTAAGTGTCTTTTAATTTCATGGCTGCAGTCACCATCTGCAGTGATTTTAGAGCCCCCCCAAATAACATCTGACACTGTTTCCACTGTTTCCCAATCTATTTGCCATGAAGTGATGGGACCAGATGCCATGATCTTCGTTTTCTGAATGTTGAGCTTTAAGCCAACTTTTTCACTCTCCTCTTTCACTTTCATCAAGAGGCTTTTGAGTTCCCCTTCACTTTCTGCCATAAGGGTGGTGTCATCTGCGTATCTGAGGTTATTGATATTTCTCCCAACAATCTTGATTCCAGCTTGTGCTTCTTCCAGCCCACGTTTCTCATGATGCACTCTGCATACAAGTTAAATAAGCAGGGTGACAATATACAGCCTTGACATACTTCTTTTCCTATTTGGAACCAGTCTGTTGCTCCATGTCCAATTCTAACTGTTGCTTCCTGACCTGCATACACGTTTCTCAAGAGGCAGGTCAGGTGGTCTGGTATTCCCATCTCTTTCAGAATTTTCCACAGTTTCTTGTGATCCACACAGTCAAAGGCTTTGGCATAGTCAATAAAGCAGAAATAGGTGTTTTTCTGGAACTCTCTTGCTTTTTCCATGATCCAGCGGATGTTGGCAATTTGATCTCTGGTTCCTCTGCCTTTTCTAAAACCAGCTTGAACATCTGAAAGTTCGTGCTTCACGTATTGCTGAAGCCTGGTTTGGAGAATTTTGAGTATTACTTTACTAGCGTGTGAGATGACTGCAATTGTGTGGTAGTTTGAGCATTCTTTGGCATTGCCTTTCTTTGGGATTAGAATGAAAACTGACCTTTTCCAGTCCTGTGGCCACTGCTGAGTTTTCCAAATTTGCTGGCATATTGAGTGCAGCTCTTTCACAGCATCATCTTTCAAGATTTGAAATAGCTCAACTGGAATTCTATCACCTCCACTAGCTTTGTTCGTAGTGATGCTTTCTAAGGCCCACCATCTCTTGCCTGCAACCCCATGGACTGTAGCCTGCCAGGCTCCTCTGTCCATGGGATTCTCCAGGCAAGAATACTGGAGTGAGTAATCATTCCCTTCTCCAGGGGATCTTCCCAACCCAGGAACCGAACCTGGGTCTCCTACATTCCAGGAGGATTCTTTACCATCTGAGCCTCCAGGGAAGCCCTGTTGTTACAGAGACAGTTACAGAGATGGTGGTCAATAGCCCTGATGGTTGATTTTACAGCTGAGAGAGAGGAAAGCCACATATACAAAGAACCATATGCATATGAAAAAAGATCTGGAGATCATACTATAGTATGCTGTCTTTTATAGCTTACTGTTTGAAACTCCCTAAAGCATGCCATACAAAAAGATCTTCACGACCCAGATAATCACGATGGTGTGATCACTCACCTAGAGCCAGACATCCTGGAATGTGAAGTCAAGTGGGCCTTAGAAAGCATCACTATGAACAAAGCTAGTGGGTGGGCGGGAAGAAAGACAGGTAATTGGGCTTTATTACTACAATCAAAGTGAAGAGGTAGTGGCTCAGTCATGTCTGACTCTTTGTGACCCCATGGACTGGAGCCTTTTGGGCCTGCTCACTCCAGGGGCCAGAGTCATCTTTGAAAATGCTGATCTGATCGTCCTGAGGGAGCAGCTGCAGATGCGCACGGGCCCCTGCCCAGCTCAGCGGTGTCCTGGGTGTCTCAGTCCCACTCCCCCTCCCCCCAGGCCATGGCCTTTGCATTTCCAACACCCACCATGCCTTCCATCCGCAGAGCCTTTGCATGTGCTCTTCCCTGCAATCCTAGACTCCTCGTCTACCTATTCCTTCTAAAATCTCAGTAAAATATGACTTCCTGACCCCCAGCCTTGGTCAGGCCCTGGTTGTTCTCTGACCCAATAGACTATAAGCTCCCTGAGGGCAGGGACAGGGGCTGACTTGTTCGTTGCTGCATCTGTGGCCCCTGGCCGGTGCACGGTATTGATAAGTGTGTAGAGGGTTATCATGAACTTTAGAGGAAAAAAAGATGTCCTTTAAAATGATGATGGTAGCTCTGGGGGTATAAAATTACGCATGACTTAATTTGTAGTTTCCTGTGCTTTCTGTTTTGTCCGCCATGAGCAAGGCAGCAGTTATCATTTTGTTGGAACCCGTCGGTGCTGGGTCTTCTCTGCAGGGTACGCCTGGGCTCACCTCTGTCCTCCTGCCCTTACCCCCACAGGCCTGAAGAGCGATGCGACAGGCATGATGGAGGTCGAGTCCTCCTACTCGGACTTCATCTCCTGCGACCGGACGGGCCGCCGGAATGCGGTCCCCGACATCCAGGGAGACTCCGAGGCCGTGAGTGTGCGGAAGCTGGCTGGCGACATGGGCGAGCTGGCCCTTGAGGGCGCAGGTCAGAACCCACGGACACTCTTGGGTTCGAGCACCCCGGTGGGAGACCCTCTTCTGGGCTCCAGGGCTGGCCTCTTAAGTCCTAGGCTGCCCCCTCTTTCTCAGAGAAGAAACTGCCTTTAAATCAGGCCCCAGGCCCTGGGTCAGTGGCAGAGGGCAGCCAGTCCCTAGGCTGGAGGGTGCCAGCATCTCAGGCCATGAGGACCCTCTGGCCAGGCATCCCAGTGCTTCCCTTGCCCCTCAGCCTCCCTGCCCATCCATGGGCCCTGTTGGTTCCCCTCTATGATCCCTCCTGGTTCCTCTGCTTCTCTCTGTCCCCATGGCCACCACCGGGCTCAGGCCACTCCCAGCAGCACAGCAGCCTCTGCCCTGGCCTCCCTGGCCTGCCCTCACCGCAGCCTTCCTCCTGGACAGCTGCCAGCAGGATTCATCTAAAGCTCCCGTCCCACCGTGCTTCTGCCAGTTCATCCCCTGTCCCCCTTCATCTCCCTGTTTCCTCCACTAGAACGTCCTCCACCCAGTCCTGGCTGCTCCAGGAGCCTCCCCCTCCATCCTCACACTGTCTTGTCCATCCATGGTCAGCCCTCCCTCGTCTTGCGGCCCGATCTCCTCCCCAGGCTGCGGAGCCTCCCCGGGTCTGAACCTGCTCTCCTCCAGCCTCTGGGCCCCTATTTCTCCCCTGTGCCTCTAATCCAGCTGAGGAAGGGACTTCCGTTTCTTGAAAATCCCCAGGGGGCCTCCATGCACTCTCCCTGTCTGGTCCTTCCTGGCCATCCCCTTGCTGGGCTGGCTGTTTCTCTTTGTTCTATAGCCCAGACTGTTCTGCTGAGAAGTCTCCTCTGACTTCATTGCCCTCCCTCCTCTGGCCACCTCCACGATCCCACAGAGCCCAGGGATCCTCTGGGACCCGCATCCTGACCGCTTGGTGCCTGGCAGTGTTTGGTGTACATCAGAGGTACCTGGTTGATAGCTGTTCACTGACCAGCACATCCAGCTGCCACGCTGGGCCTGCGGCCAGGGGGCTGGCTGCCAGGCCTCTGCGTCTGCCTGCTGAACTGTTTTCTGTCTCCCTCGATCTCATTGTAGCGGCTCATCCACCCACCCAGGTCCTCTACTGCCTGCTCCTACCCGCATCTGATTTGAAATCCCTGAGGTTATCTGGGTGTCTTGGCATCTGTCTGCCATTAAGAAGGGCACCCAAGGAAGGAGTGGTGCTGGCTGCAAGTCAGTGAAGCCCTCCTAGCAGAGTGCAGGCTACAGTGACTGGCCAAGGAACCTTCTAGTAGGCCCTGCAACGAACAGCTTCCCCTGGAGGTCTACAAGGCATGCTCAGTCCAGCGGACTCACTAGGGGAGAGGGTTACAGAGGATACAGATACTGATGGCCCTGGAGCATCTGTTTGCTTAAATCTCCTGGGAGACTGATGCCCAGCCCGGGTAAGGGAGGAGGAACCAAGCCCTTCGCCTGTCCTTGAAGGCCTGGCCTCCAGGCTTCCCCAGGTCATATGTGTGTTAACACTCCTCAAGCCCTTTATGTACGAACCTTTGTCTGCTCCCATATTTCCTTCTGTGGAAAGCACAAGTATTTCCTTACTTGGCCAAATAATAAGACATAAACAACCAAGCAGGACCTGAAGGAATATAAATGTACCGCCTGGCAGTATGTGACTGGGAAATTTTCCAAATCATACTCTGAAACTGGTCCCGAGGGAGTCTGTCCCAGGGCGGGCTTGGGGACCTTCTCTCTGGCCCAGAAGGGAGCTGGGACCTGCAGAGGGGAAGCTTTACCCCTGGCCGAGCTGTCCCCAGGGGCCCAGCGACCACGGAGGGTCAGAGGTGTCGTCATCCTCACTTCCTGGACCAGGAATTAGAGGCTCAGAGAGGTTAACTATGTTGCTCGAGGCCCCACAGCAAGGACATGGCTGAACAGCAGGTCCTGGGAATCTGACTAGAAGGTTCTGCTCTCCAGGGCAGGAGGCTCAGGACCCAGTAGGGCGTCACACGCCAGGAAACCTGCCCCGAGTGCCGGCTGCTTTGTCAGGCTTCTGGTGGGCCAGGAGGACCCGATGGGAACAAGTCTTTGCTGCAGGCACCGCCCCAGGATAGTCGGGGGGTGGAGGGGCCAGTGTCCAAGTTCTTCCCACATCCTCGCCCTACCACTCCCCCCAGTCCCCAGCCAGCTGCCGGGGCAGAATGAGGTGGTGGCAGTGATGAGCCTTTACAAACCCTAGAGAGAGATGCTTTAGGGACGGGCTTCAGTCAGGGGAAAGGACACTGCTCCCTCCACCGCTTGGCTCTCAGGCAACTCAGTTCACCTCTTTGAGCCTCAATTTTCTCCTCTGAACCTCGGTTTTCTCACTCAAATCATATCATGACCCTCATCATGCCTCCAGGCTTCTGTGTGACTGCATGGAAAGTACTTGTTAGCCTGCAGCCTAGGGATCCCGGTACACGATAGTTTCTCCTTCATCCCGTAAAGGGCTCAGCCTAAGGATACAAGACAGGGGTCAGGGGCCAGGGGCCAGAGAGGGAGGTAGGGGTAGTCTAGGGAGACACAGCACAATGAAACAGCCTCGGGCTCCACCCTAGACCCTCTGCAGGCCACCCCTGGTGCTCCCCTGAGTTGGCATCATCTTTTTTTTTTCTAATGTTTATTTGGCTGCGCTGGGTCTTAGTTGCAGCAGGGGGGATCTTCGGTGTTTGTTTTGGCATACAAACTCTTAGTTGCTGCTGGTAGGATCTAGTTCTCTGACCGGGGATTGAACCTGGGCCCCCTGCATGGGGAGCATGGAGTCTTAACCACTGGACCACCGGGGAAGTCCTGAGCTGGCATCATCTGATGCCCTTTTCCCTGTCTTGTAAGACCTACCATTTGCTGAACACCCGTCATGTGCTGGGACCTCACATGCCCTCTCCCTCTGGAGAAGCCACCCAAATATCCCGACCCTCGACAGCTCTTCACCTGTTGCTTGTAGCATCCATCCATGATCCTGGCCCTTCATTGATTTTAATTATTCCTCGGTGGAGAATGGAAGGGGCCTCAGGGCCCCCAGCTGCACGTAAAGAATCCATCTGCAATGCCAGAGACCCAAGTTCAATCTCTGGGTTAGGAAGATCTCCCAGAGAGGGATATGGCAACCCACTCCAGTATTCTTGCCTGGGAAATCCCATGGACAGAGGAGCCTGGCGGGCTACAGTCCCTGGAGTGACAAGAGTCAGACACAACTTAGTGACTAAACTACCACCACCACACTAGTAACAGCAGATGCATTTCCTTTGTAGAAAGAAAAAGGATGCGGACCCGGGTAGAGTTCCCTTTGGCCGCCACCACCCCTAGTCCAGCTCCTGTCCTGCTCCCCAGGCTTATCCACACCATTCCCACTATGGCCAGGTCCCATGATACCTCCTTCTACACTTTACATTTGTGACTATGCCCCTTTCTCTCTCCTCTGCAGAAGGACAGGCAGAGGTAGGCACCTCAGACAAGGAAGCCAGCAGCCAGCCCGAGAGCAGCGATGGCACCACCTCATCCTGAACGTGACCTTGCCCGAGGAGGCTGGAAGGGAGACGTGCCATGGACCTGGAGCCCTGGCAATGACCCAGCAGCCTCTCCTGTGAGCGGTGTGTTCCAGGCAAGCAGGGCCAGACTGAAAGGCGGGCCCAGGGGCTCCCACGGCCCCCACCCTGGGAAGGCCCTCTGCCCGCACCCCGACTCCACGCCCCCGCCACCTCCCCCCTGCACCCGGGCACACTTTCACGACGCTGTAACCACAAGGATGTAATTTATTCAGGGGGCGCTGGGACTCAGAGACTGGTCCTGGCTCCAGCCTTTCCAGCCTTCTGAGTCAGGACACCTTCTTACCCCGTTTTTTAAAAAGCACTTTTAAACTTTTTAGAAACTTTCAACCTTTTCTCAGCAGAGAAGGGAGGGAGCTGACAATTTTTTTTTTTTTTTTTTGGAAGCCATTGTAAGCTAAACTCTTGAACCATCTATGCAGCTCTGAGGTTCCCTCCTGGAGCTTCACAGATCCATTTTTAGGGAAGGGATTTTTGTGCTCAAAACCATATTGATTAACTCTCTGCCCTTTCTACCAAGATAAGTGATACCTAGGACCCAGGAAATAAATGCTGACGATTTGTGTGACTGGTTTACGACGACTGTTTCTCCTTTAAACAGCAAAAAGCAGGAGCCAGGCCTTGTCTCCCCAAGGCCACGACTAGCTGAGACCCACTGCTGCCCCAGGCTCCCACGTACCTGTGAAGTAGTGGAGAAGATGCCGGGGTTCCACAGAGCCACCACTCCTCGGCCCAGTATCTAATGAGCCCTCTTCATCTCACCCTCTCCCACCCCACTTCACAGCCATGGGAACCCAAAAGGAAAGTTTCACCCTTAGGACCTAAGGTCGAAGGGGCTTAAGAGTTCAGTGCACATTTAAGAAACTGACTCTTCGAGAGAAGCCTGGTTACTTCTGGAAACCTTTCTGTCCTCCCTCTTCCCATTCACAGCCCCCGCCAGGCTTGCAGGACACTGCTGCTGGGCAGACTGCCTGCAGCTGGGGGCCCTGAGGCCCCTTCCATTCTCCACAAACCCAAGGCGCCCGCCCAGACCGCAGTGCACACGACACAGGGCTGCACGGCCCCAGCCATTGGCTTCTTTATTGAGCACCAGATTTTCAGCACAAGTCACCAGAGGAGGAGGAATTTGGATTCAGCCTGCCCTAGGCCCTGATCCTGGCCCAGGCACACAATCAGAGGAGAGCCACGGCCCTGCCGAGGTATATGTGTGTACGGAAAGAGGCACGTGGGCTTCACAATCATTGGTAGATGATTCTGGAAATCACAGTCTTCCTGGAAGGAGTAAAGGTAAGCATGTCGCTTGACCCTGGGGCTGTGAAGGCTCCATCCACAGGGCCAGGACTCGGAGAGGTAGCCACGACACCTTCACAGACACTGCTCTGCTTGACAAGTCAGAGAAGCAAAAGGTTAGGCAACTTGTAGTATCCAGGACATCAAACAAACAAAAAAAATCACAGGACATCAGAGCCAGAAAGGAACCCCTTTGTACAGATGGGGAGACTGAGGCTTGGAGCAAGGGAGGGCTCTGTCAAGGCCACACAGGAAGGAAGAAGCAGAACAAAGCTGCGACCTGGGCTCAACTCCCTGCCCTTGGCTTTGGGCAGCCCTGGAGATGCCCCCGATTGCTGGGACCTTTGGGAGTGGGTTTCAGAAAGTCTTGTCCCCAGACCAGCCTCATGAGAGGCTTATGCAGAACGTAAGCTGGTCTTGTCAGGGGCTACCACCAGCTAGGGAGTCATCACCCAGCCTTGGTGCGGCCCGGAATAGGGGTGGAGAGCGCCCTGCTAGAAGCCCCCAGAAGCCAGACGGAAGCCAGGGCAGGACGCCAGCCCAGCAGGTCCACCAGAAACATACCTGCAGAGGCCGGAGAGGGCATCCCGTAGGCCTTATAGAGCAGATCAAGAAGCTCCTTCTTCTCATCTTCAGGGAGGAAACTGGACTTGGCCGCATTGATGTTCTGGAAGGTCCAGCACGACAGACAGCGTGAAACCAGACAGCACGGAAGGGAGCCCTTGGCAATCTAGTGACGGTCCAGCCTCTTCATTAGACACGGGCAATTCGATAAGCTCATCATGGGGAGCCCTTGTCCAGGCTCACAGGCAGCAAGTGCCAGAGCGCAGACTATGAGGGTCTGTGTTCTTAAAGTGGCAGGACGTGACACACAGATGCGGGAAGGAGGCTGGAGAAACCTTTGAAGACAGGGCAGGATGTGTGGGGCCAGAGGGACAGTCCTGCAGGGACAGACTGGGGGTATCAGAACCACTGAAATCAAGGGCTCATCCTGGGGTCCAGGAGTAGCCTGCAAACCACATGTAGGATGTAGAGCTGAGCCCCTTTCTGGGGAGATGGCTGACAGTGCTGAGGGTCTCTTAGGGCACTTGAGCCAAGCAAAGGATAGAAAATCCAGTCCCAGGTCAGGATCTCAGCCACAGATGTCTTCTCCGTGGAAGACATCAAACTCCATGTCTAGCTTGGCCTGGCCTGTTGAGACTCGCCCCTAGTTCTCCAGGGATTCCAGGACCTGCAGGCCACACACTCACACAGCCCAGAGTTAAGGCTCACAGCCACTTACCAGTCTCTTAAACTCCTCTTCAGTGAAGCCCATTTCATTCTTGGTCATCTGGTAATCCGTGTCCAGCGTGGACTTGAAGATGAGCGGGTCATCCGTGTTGAGCGAGTAGTTAACCTGGTCGTTTTTGAACCTAAATATGGGGGAAGGGAGCAAGGAGAAGCACCCTCCTGTTACTCATGGACGGCCACCCTCCTCGGAGCCTTGTGGCACCCTTGGACGTGCCTGGAAGATCTCGTCATTGTAGAGAGGAAGAAGAACTCAGAGAACTCCAGCGACTTGTCTAAGGCCACAAAACCAGCAACTCAAGACTTAAGGCACCCAGCCAGGCTTAGAGCCAGCTAAAGGCAGGAGAGGAGCCAAGTGGAAAGGTGCTTGGGGCGGGCTAAAAAAGCCCCCCCCCCCCCCCCCCCAGCTACCACCCTCTCTAGCCTCCCTTCAGAGCCGCCACCCTGGGAGAGCTGTTGGCACCCCTCTCGCCCAGCCATCCTCAGTCCCATGGGATCTGACTCTTCAGACCCACCATGGAAACTGTTTGCACCGCCTCTGACCGCCATCTTGTTGAGTCCAGAGGACTTTTCCTAGCTCTCACCTCACCCGACTTGTGTCGCAGAATTTTATACTGTTGACCTTTTCCCTAGATTTCTCCAACACCACCACTGGGCTTTCCTTCTGCCCATCCCTTTAGTATCACTGTCCTTCTGGGTTTCTCTCCTAAGCTCTCCTGCTTCACCACCTGCTGAGGGCTTCCCTTCTCCTTCAAACACCACATCTGCTTAGACGACTCAAGTCTTCCTCCAGCCCACAGACTGTAAACACATATGCCTCCAGGAACCTCCACTTGGAAGTCCTGTAGGTACTGCCCACTCCACGTTCTAAAGCAGACTTTGGGCCCCTGTTGTAAATGCAGCCCAAGCTCCCTTCCTTGTCATAGTCTTGGCAGACAGACCATCAGTGCTGGCCTGACTGCGGTCACCCAGAGTTCTCGGTGAGCTTCTCCTGAGTCAGCTTTGCCCTCCTGAGGCTTCTCCCAGGACAACCTGAAGAAGGGCCAAGGTCGTAGGGTGGGACTGGATGGATGGGTAGGGGAACAGACTCTCCAGGGGGAAGTGTCAAGATGGTGCTGTGGGAATGCCCAGAGACCACGTGGGCAAGAGAGACTCATCTTCATTGCTAGGAGACAGAATCTGGAGTGTGGAAGTTCCCTTGCGGTTAACAGGGCACTCTGCTAGAGCTGGATGGGGCTATAGGGCCCCCAGCTCTGCTTTCCAATAGCTGAGTGACCTTGGTCAAGTTACACCACATCCAAGCTTCGGATTCTTCACTTGTCGGAGGATGAGGACAATAATTCCTGCTTCCCAAGCACTGGAAGAGATTCCATACCCGAGAGACCCAGCAGGGCCAGCACGCGGTATCTGCACCCCCTTCCCACCCTTGGCTTTTCTAGTAACAAAAACCGAGTGGGACCAGGCCTCACCGAACAACCGGGTGTTCCGTGTCGGGCTTCCAGGCGCCGGTGAGGTAGCTGGACCAGGGGCAGACCTGGAAGAGGCGGCGGGTGGCTGGCACGAAACTCCACATCCTCCCGGGCCACGTTGACCCCCCTTCCCCTGGCCCCGGCCAGAGCCACCTGCCCTGGCAGCATGCTTGCCCTGGTCACGCCAGTGGCCTTGTAGTTGAGTCCCACGAACCTGTCAGCCCCCCACCCAGCAGCAATTAGGCCCGCGGCCATGCTCCCACGGCCCCTGACCGCCCCGCTGTGGCCCCCTGGCCACGCCCCGTGCCACTGGCCCCGCCCCACTTTGCACCGCCTCCTGTCCTCCCCTCCCCGGCCCCTCACCTCGAAGTGCATGTTTTCCTGCCGCAGCCTGTTGTAAAGGGTGGCATCCTCCAGGGTGTGGTAGCCATGCCCCAGCCTCTCGGTCTTGAGTGTGTCCACGGCCTGCGGACAAGCATCGTGGAGTCCAGCGTGGGCCTCGGGAGCAGGGGGAGCAGGGAGAAGGACCCCTCCACCAACCCGCACCACTCACCTCTTTCACCACATTGGCCGAGCCCACTTCCCCGGCGTGGACCGTGCGGTGGACGCCGCTCTTCACGGCCTCCTGGAACGGCAAGGGCAAGGTCAGGGGCGGCCTGGGGTTCTCCCTGTGGGCCTTGCCTTCACCGCACCCTGGGGCTGAGTCAGCCTGGCCTGCTTCCAGACAGGGAGATCCGGGTGGGTTTTGTTTTTGTAACCACATGTAAGTGGTCGCTCTCATTTATTAGACAGTTATGTGTCAGGCACTGTACTTGGTTTGGATACACTATGGTAACGTTCACAGCTGCTCTGATACTTGCCTTACAGGGAGGGGCAAGGGACAAACTCAGGAGGGTCAGGGATCAGACAGCTAGGGAGTGGGGGCTGAGCTCTGGAGCCAGGTAGACTCCAGAGCTGTTCTCCACCCCAAGCTTCACCCCTTCCATGGGAAGCACGTCATGAGGCTTTGAGAGGTTGGCTCCATCCAACCCAGTCATCCCAGCAGATGGAACAGGCCCAGAGAAGGGACAGTCTTGCCCAAGGTCACAAGGCAAATCATTAGGCAGAAAGGCTCCAACACAGGACCCCCAGCATCCAGTGGGGTTTTTTCCTTCATACCAGAGTTCCAATTTCTAGAGCCCCTAGACAACTTCCCTGGTGACTCAGATGGTAAAGAATCTGCCTGCAATGCAGGATACTGGGGTTCAATCCTTTTGTTCAGAAGATCCCCTGGAGAAGGGAAAGACTACCCCCTCCATTACTCTTGCCTGGACAATTCCATGGACAGAGGAGCCTGGCAGGCTACAGTCCATGGGGTTGCAAAAGAGTCAGGCACGACTGAGCGACTAACACTTTAGACTCAAGTCAAGAACACTTGGGAGCCCAGGGGGCCTTGGGATCCCCAGTCAGTGTGACCACTCCTTGCTGGGGTGGGGATATGCTCTCTGCGTGCAGCTTCCCCCATGCCTGCAGCTCCCTGACCTCCTTTCCCCAGGACCCACCGCATAGGCCTGCACATGTCCAGGGAAGAGGCTGCTGTCTTCAATGGTCTCATCTCCAGCCAGGTCAATGGCCACCACGGTCTGCTCTCGGTACTTCTTACACAGCTCCACCACCTCAGAGGACCAGCCTGTGGGCGAGATGCCCGCCGGGCCTCTGGCAGCGGCATGGAGGAGAAAGACCTCCCACCCCATGCACCCCTGCCTCCCGCGCAAGGCCAGCACAAGGCAGAGGGCCCCGAGTCCTGTCTTCCAGGCCTGACTCCACAGCCTTCCAGGCCTCAGTGTCCTCTCCTCGCAGAGCGGACACCACCTGCTGTGGCACAAGGTCAAGGCCCCGCGGGTGAAACACCAGGGGCAGGGCCTGGGCTCAGTAAAGGACAAGTGGCAGTCCTCTCTCTCGATCCCCGACACCCACCTCGACTCAGCAGAGGGGATGGGGGTCCACACTGGTTAACATTTAAACCTAAAATGTAACTCGCACTCGTGTTACTAAACGTATTCCTAACTACCACACCCTCACAACCAGTGAGGTCATCGTAAAGAATGAACCAGCACAGGCTCTGCAACCAGATGGCCCTGGCTTCTGATCTGGGCTTTCTGCTTTGCTGATTGAGCCTCTACCTCAGTTTCGTCATCTGTCGAATGGGGATACATGGTGGTCGAATTTATCGACCACCAATGTCAAATGGTGGTCCTGCCTCCTAGGCCCCTGCGAGGATTAGAGAGAATACAAGCCACTCTGCCCAGGGAGGCCCTGTGGGTTGACATCAGCCCCTCACTGTGGTCTCACTCCTCCTTAGGGCAGGGAATAGGGTGAGTACGGTCACCTCCTGTGACAAGGCATATCTGAGGTCCAGAGAGGTGATGTGATCTGGCCAGAGTCGCCCAGCCTTGGAAGCACAAGCCCTGGAGATGCGACCGGTGTCAGCCACAGGGAGACCCTTCAGGCCCCGGAGCTCAGACCCTAGTCCCAAGTTCCGCAGCTCTGACAGGAGGGGGCCCAGCCCACAGAGTCTCCAGGAAGGACTGCGAGCTGATGGGAACCTGGCTTGGCTTCTCTCTATTGTGCAGGCTCCCTTGGTTTTGAGCCTCCTGCAGGTCACATGGCTCTCAGGCTCAACCTCCCTGGGGAGCCAAGTCTGTTGCAGGAAATTCTGAGCCTGCCCGGAAGGAAGCCCCACCACAGTCCAGCTGATGGGCTCAAGGGAGACCACGGGGTGAGGGTGGGGACACAGAGGAGACCGGGTACGACCCCGGTGCCCCCCAGGCCACGGTGGTGGCAGATGGGTGGCCGGGGCCAGGGTCACACTCACTGGGCTGGTGGCGCATGCAGCACAGGATGGACCGCACCTTCACGCCGAAGTCCCGCTCCCCCTCCTGCAGGCCCTGGTTCACCAGTGACACCACCTCATCCGGGGTGAGGTCCCCTCTGTGTGTGGGGAAGAGACGGGTGGGCCCGAGACAAAGGCAGGCATAAAGGACAGAGGCTGGGACAGAGGAGGTAGGAGAGAGAGGAAGGAGGGGTCTTCCAGGAGAAGCCCTAGGCCCCACTAGCCAACTGCCTCCACGGAAAGGCTGAGGGAGATGGCCCCAAGGCCTAGGACACCCCCTTCCATCTTCCTTGGGTCTGCCTGGGAGCTTTCAGACCTGGAAGTTCTGTCCCAACTGGGGGGTCGTCAGACAGCCCCCTACTCAAGATGCAGAGCTCTGCTAAGCTAAGGTGTTCTGATCCCCATTTGTCCACAAGTATCAGAGTCACAGCCAGAAGGGGGCAAGGCGGTTGAGAGGTACCACGGGGGTCATCCCTGGGGTCTAGGCAGAAGGGGCAAGAATGGGTCACATCGCTTCAGCTACTGGGTGAGGATGGGACCCCTAGATGTCATTGGATAAGTAGGTTCATGTTGCTAGACCACAGGCCTGTGCCCAGGACCAAGGATGGCAAGACACAGCCAAACGCTTTTGCCCAAGGTAAGAACAGAAGCCCAGGTGATGGATGGGAACCACATCCCTCAGGGCAGAGACAGGCCCATCTTGCTGAGGCTGCGGACCAGCTCAGGATGCAAGATCCAAGTCTTGCTTGGGCCAGGGCTCCCAGGGTGCCCCTCAGTCTCGGGCCAGGCCACCCTGCCACAGCCCCCACACAGCCCTCCGGGGGGTCACTCACTCAGCCTGGTTCCAGGGGATCGGCTCCACCTTGGAGTTGGCCAGCAGGTGTGGGCTGTAGCGCACCTCCACATACACCACGCCGTCCTTGGCCTTCATCTCCACAAACTCGTAGGCAATCCTTTTGACAGCCTCCCGGCAGCCCCTGGGAAGGGAAGAGAGGGATTCGAGAGCACTCCCCTTGGGTGCTCCAGGAGTGACAAAGCTGTCCCCAACCCATGACAGACCAAACCCACGTGGGGCCCCCAATCTCTCATCCCCCAGTCACAAGCTCTGGGCCTCTACTGCAGAAGATCCCAGAAGCCCAGCACATCCTGTCAGCTCTACTTCCCAACTCGGTGCCAGTCCTCGCCCCCTCCAGCCCGGTTCGACCACCTCACCAGCCTCTCCGTCTCCACATTTGTCCCAGTACAGCAGCTATTGCAGTCTTTTAAAAATGGAAATCAAGGGACACCACTCTGGGACTTCCCTGGTCTGGTTAAGAATCTGCCTTGCAGTTCAGGGAACGCAGGTTCAATCCCTGGTCAGGGAACTAAGATCCCACTAAGGCTGCCGAGCAACTAAGCTCACGTGCTGCAGCTAGAGAGACCCTGCATCGCAGCTAGAGAGTCCCTGCACCGCACCTAGGGAGTCCCTGCACCGCACCTAGGGAGTCCCTGCACCGCAACGAGAGATCTCACATCACACCATGAAAGATCCTGAGTGCCGTAACTAAGACGATGCACCCAAAAATAAGAGTGTCGCTCCTCCACTCTGAACCCTAATGGCGTTCCACCTCATGGAGGAAATCTCAACTCTGAGACCCTTCCCACAAAGCCTGCACAATCCGGTCCCTGCCAACCTCCCTGCTCCTTCCTTGAGGCCTCCAGGGCCTTCTTTCCACCGAGCGAACAGTCAAGCTAGTTCGCAGGTCAGGGCCTTCATGTTTGCAGCTCCCTGGCCTACAAGCTCTTCCTTGGATTACCCTGTCCTCCCTGCTCCCTCCATTCAGAGCCCGGCTCCAACCTCACCTCCTCAGGGAGGCCTTCCCTGGCCACTTCATTTTAAAACAGCCCTTCTCCCTTCTCCACCCCTTTCCTAGGGCTTCAGTTTTCTCCCTGCCGCTTACCGCCACCTGACATGACAGATCACGTGGTTTCTTTATTAGCCGATTTTCACCTCCCCAACCTAAAACATAGTCTCCATGAGACAAGGACCCTTCTGTCTTGGCATGGCTACGATCCCTCAGCCAAGAACAGAGTCTAGGACACTGCAGCCACTGAAATATTTCTTGAGTGATAGATGTAGGCCAGCAGGGAGGAGAAATAGGAGAAAAGGACACACAAAGGCAGCAAAAGCAAAACTAGAGGAGGGGGATTGCACCAAACTAAAGAGCTTCCACACAGCAAAGGAAACCAGCAGCAGAGTGACAGGCAACCTACCGAATGGGAGAAAGTGTTTGCAAACCACACATGCGGTAAGGGGCTAATGCCCCAAATGCGGAAGGAATTCCTACAACTCAACAGCAAAGCAAACAACAATACAAAAATTGATTTAAAAACAAAATAGGCAAAGGGGGGACTTCCCTGTCGGTCCAGTGACTAAGATTCTGTGCTCCCAATGCAGGGGGCCCAGGTTCGATCCCTGGACAGGGAACTGGATCCCACGGGCCACAACTAAGACCAGCACAGCCAAATAAATAGTTTTAGAAAATAGAGGACCTGAGTAGACGTTTGCCAAAAGACATACAAATGGCCAACAGGCACACGAGAAGGTGCCTAATGTCACTAATCACCAGGGAAATGCAAAGCAAAACTGAGTTAAGCCCTCACAAAGCTGCCCTCTTCTGTCTTGTGGCCAAGAGACAGGAGCTGGGTAGCAGCACAGGAGAGGTACCTCGGCCTGTGTATGAGCTCCACCAGTCCATGTGTCTGGGTGTGGGGTGTCCAGGGGGAGGCAGCATGTGCACCACAGCATCTACTGACATGCCAAGGATGGGGGCCCTGCGGGCCCTCCAGTCTGAGCCCAGAAGCTTCCAGAAAGCAGCCAGCAGCCTTGGCACACATCTTCCTTCCTTCCTTCCCCAGGACTCCTCATTCCTGTCCTGCCACCTACCCAGCCAAAGGTTTCTATCCGTCTTGCACACCCTCCTCACTGGTCCTCCAACAGCTTGTCCTCCAGACCTGTCTTTAGGTCCAGCCTGCTGGACAATAGCACACATTTCCCTCCCAAGGATCCATCCATACTGCCTCCTCCAGGCAGCCTTCCCTGCCTCCTCCAGTCCCCTCCACCTCTTCCCCCTCTGAGCTCTGGCAGCACTGACTGCCAAGGCCCAATTATCGCCTCCCTTGGGAAACTCTGCTTCGTGCCAGTAAGCTCACGGTGACACCGGGGCAAGAATCTGGGCTTCACCCCTTGCCAGCTGTGTGGTCTGAATAAGTTCCTTCAACTGTGAACTGAGTAAGTTCCTTCAACTTTCCTGAGCCTTCATCTCCTCCTCTGCCAATGAGGAGGGGGTCCAGCTCTCAGGACTGTGAACAGCTACAAAGAGGACAGTTCTGTGAGCTGTACACATTACATTCTTCTTTATCTAAGAGTCTGCTAATTTTTTTTTAATGGAAGGAATGAAAAGCAACATCAAACCAGCAGTGCCTGGCTTTCAATAAAGGTAGCAACTGTCCTCATAGAAACAGGGAGCTTCCTGAGGACAGCGCTGTGTCCATTCCAAACCCCAGCCTGGGAGGGAGAGGGTCATAAGCCCCATAGACTAGACGAGGGAGCTGAGGCGCAGAGTGGGCAGATTCCCCCAGTGTTGCAGTTATCTCATGAAAGATTCTGATACTAGGATCTGTGTTCTCAATCCTCACATTCTGTCACTTTTCTATGGAAGGAGAGGAGTTTCCGCCCATCACACCCACTTTCCAGAAGGGAAAGCCAAGGCCCAAAGGCGTGGGAGATTTGCAGCAGGAGTGCGCCTAATGGTGAGAGGTAGAGCAGAGTAGCCCAGTGCCTTCTCCTGCCCCACAGGCTGCGGTGTGCAGGCTGGGGGCTGGCAGCACGACAGGACGCTGCCCAAGGCCTGGGGGTGGGAAGACTCACGCAATGGCAGGCATGTAGTAGTCGAACTTGGCCAGGAACTCTGGGAGGCTGAGTGGCTTGTCCATGCCGATGATGTTCTGTAGCTCCTCTGGCGTGTCGGCGGGGAGGGCGATGCCCCTCTTCCTGGGGACGAAACAATGAGGATGGTGGACGACCCTGGGCAGGACCCTACAGTTCCTGACAGAGTGCAGGTATCCAGCTCCTCCCATTGGACAGATGGGAAAACTGAGGCCTAGGGCGTATAGAACCAGGACCCAAATCCTTCCAGGACCTCCTGTCACTGAAGCCATGACAAGCCAACAAATCTCAAGGAGGACAACTGGTGTTAAAACCCATTTAACACATGAACACACACACACACACACACACACACACACACACACCGGTGTCTGAGGACATGGAAGATGCCAAGGCGAACTCGCAGTAGAGCCAGCTGATCCTGTGCCAGGTCAGGGGTCATCAGAGGCAAGAACGGCAGCACACAATGCCCGGGGCAGGCGCAGGCGCCGGACTTCCCCACCCCACCCTCCAAGTGGCCGACACATCAGAGAGGCTGGGCCGGCTCATTGTGCTGGCAGAGCACAGAGGCCTCCCCAGCTCTCTCCCCTCCCTGCCCACAGCCCCCCACACGTGGCCGCTCAGTTCAGGCTGGCTGAGAACAGCCCTTCTGCTCCGGGGCCTCTGTTTCTCCGCAGAGCTCCCTGCCTCCTCCCAGCCGGGGCCTGCAGGGTGCAAGACTGGGCTGGGTTCCTTGCTTCTCTGCTCTTCTGGGCCCTGTCCCCACCCATGGGTCACCCCGGGCCTCAGTTTTTCCATTTGTAGGATAAAAGCGACAAGCAAAGAACCCCAGACACTCAAGAGATGCTTCTCCCATGAGGGTCAGGAGATCAAAGGAACCCTAGGAAACAAACAGGCAGAGAAAGATTAAAAACCTTAAAATGAACAGCCTCAAGGAGAGGAAACAATGCCCATCCTTGAAATGAGAACACTCCTTTTTAAAAAGGGGACTTTCAGGGAGGAAGAAAGAGCTCTCGGAGATCTAGAAGAATAGGGCAGTGAACATCAGGATGTAATAAAAGGAATGGAAAATAGAATTGAGGAAATCCTCCAGCAAATAGAACAAAAGACAAGATAAAAAATAGGAGCAAATGATTAAGAAAATTAAGTGATTCAACCAAGAGGTTCGGCCTCCAGTGACCTGCAGAGCAAGAACAGAAGACAGAAGGGATGACATTGCCAAAGAAATGGAAAATGGACCGAAGTGTTGCAGTCCTTTTAATAGCTTGTTATTAAAATACTAAAATGTTTCTCTACATAAATACCTGTTCCCTAAGTCTCCCTAAACGTGTCCTCTTCTGCTTCAAGGTGACCCCAGGCCTCATGAGTGTCCTGTGGGTATCACCAGGGGGCACCCTGGTGCTCAAGCTCTGAGTCAGACCTCCGTCCCTGCCAGGTGTCCCCAGGGAAGATGATGCCCATGGTGTGGCATGTTTGAGAACACTTGGCATGAACTAACCAAGAAGTAGTAGAAGAGGTCAAAGAGATTAACACAGGCTTTGTAGAACTTCAAGGGCCATGTGGGGACACTGGCTTTGACCCCGAGCAAGTTGGGAGGGTTTGACCAAGGAAGCGATCCAATTGCACAATGTTCTAAGGTGATTGTTCTGACTCCAGTATTGTTGGAGACAATAGATGGGGGAGGTCAGGGTGGCCACTTGGAGACCAGTCAGGAAGTCATTGCAATAGTCCAATGGCTCAAACCAGGATGGTGACAGGAAGGAGACAGTGGTCAGAATCAGAATGGGCTTGTGGCAAAGTCGGGAAGGAGATTGAGAAAGAAATTAAAGCCCCCAGAGACAAGATAGAATAAGAAGAAACAGGTGAGGGAACTCCCTAATGGTCCCGGAGTTGGGACTCTCTAGTGTCACTGCTGAGGGCCTGGGTCTGACCCTTGGTCAGGAAACTAAGATCCCACAAGCCATGGCATGGGAGCCAAAAACAAAAAAACAGGTGAGAACACAGTCAACGGAGGCTCAAGTCACAGGGCAGGTAAATGGCCACTGGATTTGGCTGGGGTGGAGGAGGTGTCAGGCCAGACACACCCACGCTTCCCCCTCTCAGCCACAGCCCACCCCACCTAGGAGGCCTCCAGCATGTTCTGTCCATATCCCTGTCTGACTGACTCCCCGGTCCCCTGCCTGCTGACCTCAAGATCAAACTCCAGCTGGATCAAACCCACACCCCTTCTCTAGAGCCCAAAGAAGTGCCTAGATGGTTCCCAGGATGCCAAGTCGACGTGGAAACAGGAAACCTAACCCGCTGCCCAACAAGGGCTACTCCCTTTCCTCCTCCCTCTACCCTGCCCTGGGCACTCTCAGATTCTTGCTCCACTAATGAGCGTGATCTGACCCCTTAATGGGTTGCCCGCGATTAGATCCCATCTGGGTACCTGGTTAACCCACACTAATGGCCTCATTAGGGACCCTGCGTCAACAGCTGGTACTTGACACTGGGCAAAGGATAGGCAGAGATAAGCCCAGTGGCTTCACCCCACTTAGTCAGAGGCATAGGTTACAATTAATAATAGTAATATCATCACAAAGTGACATTTATGGAGCACTTAGCATGCTCGCCCTCAGCTAAGTATTTTTTGTGCAATACTTCATCCAAACCTCCAGCTCACTGGGGCAATGGTCAGGGGCACGGACTCAGGATCACACCTGTTTACATCACAACTCACTTCCCCTACCCTGACTCAGTTTCCTTGCCGGTAAGTTGGGAACAATAATATACCCACCTCACAAGTTGTCACGAGAGTTCAGTAAGTCAATCCAAGCCACATGGACCTCTCCAGAGGCCTCCTGGGGAAGAAGGCCTCTTATCTGTGGACTTACCTGCCATAATATAAGATGGTTTCGGGCTTGATGGCTCCATCCAGGTGGACATGCAGTTCTACCTGCAAGGGTGCAGAGGAAAAAGAGAAAAAACAAACACCCATAAACTGGAGAACCCTGTGGACAGAGGAGCCTGGTGGGCTACAGTCCATGTGGTTGCCAAGAGCTGGCCATGACTGAAGCGACTTGGAATGCGATGGTGTATTTGTTTCAGGTGGGCAGCACAGGGACTCAGCCATACATATACATGTATCCATTCTCCCCTTGCGTTTCAAGTCGCTTCCCCACAGGGAAGACCAGGCAAGAATACTGGAGTGGGTGGCCATGCTCTCCTCCAGGGGATCTCCCTGACTCAGGGGCTGAACCAGAGCCTCTAACGTATCCTGCGTTGGCAGGTGGGTTCTCTACCACTAGCACCGCCTGGGAAGCCCTGACTGGCTATACTCCGATACAAAATAAAGTTTTTGTTCTTCCTTAAAAGATCTTCCCACAACTCCAGAAAGGGCACTAGCGACTTGGCTACCTTGGTGATCCTCTCCCATATGCTCATCCCCACCAACGACACTCAGGACACAAAGCTAAAAGCTTACGGACAGGGACTTGGGGGCCAGCTCATCAGACTGGACTCCCAGCTCTGCCTCTTCTCTGGCTGTGCGATCTTAGACAAGACACTTGAGCTCTCTGAGCCTGTTTCCTCAACAGCCAAAAAGATTGCCTCCCTGTCCAAGAACATTTTAAGGATTTTAAAACGTGGCAAGTTCAGCCCATGGGCAAGAGCCCCTGCCTCTTAGGCAGGGTCCTTCGCATAGACTATTAAGAAAAGCAGAGCGGGTTCTGGGAGACGGTGGGGAAGCAACTGCCCTCTCTCTGCTCCATGTCATGGAAGAGCTTTTCCCCAGCCAGGGAGACCATTTTTAATAAACATCTCTACCAGGGTGGGGCCTTCTCTGGAACCTGGGAGTCCGGACAAGAAGTGGCCACCCTGGCTTGAGAGGGAGTAGCCAGGGACCCACTGGCCCACGGGCATTCCGGGAGCACCCACATGAGCTGCCTCCTGTGTGGGAAACCCAGCCTGGGGCCCCCAGGGGGCCAGCAGGGCCAGGGCCACCAAGCCCCCCATCAGCAGGAGATCAGAATAACCAGATCTCTCCGGAAGTCATTCAGCTGGCAAAGGACCAACTCTCACAGATTCTGCATCCAGTGAGCTGTTGGATTCCCTGACAAGATGAATTGAATGCCCACTTAGCCAAAAGTTGATGGATTCTCAAGAAGTACTCTACACTGGGAACACTGAAGGGCAGGGAACTGCCAACCAGCTGTTCGACCTTGGACAGGTGACCTCACCTCTCTGAGCCTCCTGTTTCTTTTTTTTTAAGTCTTTATTGAATTTGTCACAATATTGCCTCTCTTTTATGTTTTGGGTTTTTTTTTTTTTGTCCACAAGGCAAGTGGGATCTCAGCTCCCTGATCAGGGATCCAACCCACACTCCCTGCATTGGAGGAGTCCTGGTTCCATGAGGCTTACAGTCCAGCAAGAGAGAGAGATGTTAAGTAAATGTCACACTGGTGAATGCACAGTCACAAGCCAAGTCAGCTCCTGGGAGGCATGAATGCAGACCTACCAAAGAGGTAACAAACAAAAGAACTCAGCTAGAGGGCCGATGATGGTTTCCCAGAGAAAGCAGAGGTTGAGCTAAGAGCTAAGGATGAAATTTCCTAAAGGATATCAACCCTAAATATTCATTGGAAGGACTGATGCTCAAGGTCCAATACTTTGGCCACCTGATGCAAAGAGCTGACTCACTGAAAAATACCCTGATGCTGGGAAAGATTGAGGGCAGGAGAAGATGGGGGTGACAGAGGATGAGATGGTTGGATGGCATCACTGACTCAATGGACATGAGTTTGGGCAAACTCTTGGAGATGGTGAAGGACAAGGAAGCATCGTGTGCTGCAGTTCATGGGGTATCAAAGAATCGGACACGACTTAGTGACTTAACAACAGGCAAAAGTGGGGGTGAGCGGGAAGGCTGGAAGAGCATCTAGACAGAGGGAACAGCATGTACGAAGGCCATGTGGTAGGAGAAGAACATGGAGTGAGAGGGACTGAACACAGGTCCAGAGAGGAGAGCAATGGTGGGACTGGAGAGGCTGTAGGGGCACCAGGAGGATTGGGTTCTGACCTGAGAGCAACAGAGACATGGGTTTGATGCTGAAGAGGGCAGTGCATAGCTAGAGACTGCTGTAGTCAAGTTTCTGAATGATGATGGTGTCGCGGACTGGGATGGTGAGGCCAACATGCCAGGTGGACAGAAAGGGGTGTCAGGGAGGATGTTTCAGGTCAGGCCTGGGTGAGAAGCGATTCTGACACTGAGACAGAGAGCCCAGGAAGAGGATCAAGCTCTGAGCAGGAAGGAGGTGCAGAGGCGTGGGAAGAGAAGCACAGTCAGTGTGATCTTGGGTGTGTGAAGCTGGGATGCCACCAAGACCTTCACGTGCACGGGGACTGAGCCAGTGGCTGTGCAGGTCTGGAGCTCCCAGAGAGATCCAGGCTGGAGATGTGAGTAGGAATACGGAGGCTGTGGTCTTGAATGAGCTCCCCCAGGGAGGGAACATAGAGGAAAGAGCAGGAAAGGAAGCCTGGGTGAGCACCAGTGCCCAGTGGCTTACAGAAGCGTGTGAGCCTGGAGAAGAGCTGCCAGACGGATGAAAGAAGGGGAGCCAGGAGTGTGCAGGCTGCAGAAGGTGAGAAGATTTCAACAGGGAGGAGTCCCCTCCCCACCCCGCTGCGGCTGGTGCAGGGGGCTGAATGGTGAACCCCCCAAAAGACAGCTATATCCTAATCCCCAGATTTGGGGATTTGTACAGGGCAAACTATGGGATGAAAAATCTTAAGGAGTTTTTTTCTGGAATATCTGGGTGGGCCCTACACCCAATCCCCTTTTCCCTCATGAGGGAGGCAGAGAGTTTTGAGAGGCACACATGAGAGGAAGCAGCATTAGGACCACGGCAAAACGTGAAAGTGAGGTCACCACAAGCCAAGGGACACCTGGAGCCCCCAGAAGCTGAAGAGCTGACAAATGGTTATGAGAAGGTAGGAGAGGGTCCCTCTGAGAAGGAGGAAATAGAGGAAGAGTCAGCAGGGGAAAGGGACAAGGAAGGAGAGCTATCAGCTCCAGGCAGAGGGACATGCGGGCATTATGTGTCTGAATCAGGCCGTGAGAGATGAGGCCAGAGAGAGAGTTAGGCAGATGGAGGGCAGGGAGATCTCACAGGTCACAGGAAAGGGTGATCTGCTGAAGGGTTTCCCACAGGGAGAGTCACCTTGTAAAAGCTTCCTCTGGCTGCTGTGTGGAAGTCAGAACAGAAGACAGAGACCTGAGGGTGTGGTCCAGATGGGAGATGAGCCCCACGGGGAAGACCCGCTGCAGTGCCAGACACGGTACATGTTCAGGGAGCAGGAACTGACTGGTTCTCCGGAAAGGAGGCCTCAGGGAGCCCGTAGGATACAGGTGGCAAGGGCACCCCGGGCGGAGGGAAAGCAGAGCCTGCCCCTTGCACCCAACCTCCCCCACCATTGCCCCCCCATCCCGCCTCACGCTGTGTTCTTCAGGGCCTCCTGGGAAGCTGCCCAGACACGTTTCAGGGGAGGAACAGAGGCCAGGAACTGCCTGCACTGGAGGTCCATGCTCAGACAGGCCTCCCACTGCACTTTCTGGTAAACACATGACCCATGGAGAAAGCTGTCAGCCTACCCCAGATGACAAGCAGGCACAAGCTCAGAGATGGCGGTGGGTAGGGGGCAGGTACCCTGCTCTGTCAGCCCCCTTCAGGGGAAAGAAATAGCAGTGACCTCCAATTTACCATCTCCTATGTTCTGGACCATCTATGTGCATCATTTTATACCATCCTTGCTGGGAAAGATTGAAGGCGGGAGGAGAAGGGGACAACAGAGGATGAGATGGTTAGATGGCATCACCAACTCAACGCACATGAGTTTGAGTAAGCTCCAGGAGCTGGCCATAGGACAGGGAGGCCTGGCGTGCTGCAGACCACGGGGTCGCAAAGAGTCAGACACAACTAAGTGACTGAACTGAACTGAATATCATCCTTACAACCAGGGAGGTAGGGACTTCACTCCCATTTTACACATGAGGAGACAGGCTCCCAAAAAGTTTCCAAGGATGCAGAGGCAGTGATGGAGTTAGGATCTGTGCTACCCAGGTTTGAACTGAGCTCCTGCTCTACTGTCTCTGCAGGCCTAACGTCAGATGTAAGGAGCTGCTTACTGTTATCAGACCCTTTATTTCCTTTCATCTTTGCCCCTAGGCAAGCTCCTCGGGGGATACCCTAGCTCCATGTTACGGATAGGGAAATGGACTTGCCACTGAGCTCAGAGAAATTCAGGAACCTGCCGGGTTACCCAGACCAACAAGGGCAGAGCTGGGGCAGAACCCAAGCCCCTCCACCTCTAACCCAAGTCCTGCCCACCGGCCATACTACCTCCTGAGAACTTGCAGCGCACCTACACCAGGCCTCCTGAGTGCTAGGGGTGGGGGGACCTCAACCCCCACCCCTGCAGTCACTTTCCACGAGGCTGACTCACAGTGAGCCTCTGACAGAATTGCAGGAAATCCTCCAGGTCTGAACAGGAAACATCCCCAGTTACCAAAAAATATTTACTAAGTCTCCCCACCCCCAGGTGCCAGGCACTGTGGGGAACACAGGGAATCTGTGCTCTCAGAAGATACCAGGCAGGCAGGTGAGGCCCAGGAAGGAATATGCACTCCCCAAGGTCCCTGGTGACTCAGTGGTAGAGAACCCGCCTGCCAGTGGAGGAGACCTGGGTTTGATCCCTGGGTTGTGAAGGTCCCCTGGAGAAGGGAATGGTTACCTGCTCCAGTATTTTTGCCCAGAGAATCCCATGGACCAAGGAGCCTGGGGGCCTATATAGTCCAGGGATCACAAGGAGTCAGACATGACTTAGTGACTAAACAACGACAAAGGTCACATGAGGTATCAGTGGCAGGGCCAGGACGAGGACCCAGGTCTTGAACTCTAGGACCAGGCACTCCCAGATCTGACTCCCACTCATGACTGGCCGGGCTGTCTACCTTCAAGGCACAGCTGAACCAGACTACTTCTCCTCAGCACCCCCTGCCCCAACTCACCAAACAAACCCATTTTGTTTTCATCTCCCCGACTTTTATTTTTGTTTATTTATTTAATGTTGTAGACCACACTGCGCAGCATTGGGATCTTAGTTCCTCAACCAGGAATCGAACCCCTGCCCCCTGCATTGGGAGCTCAGAGTCCTAACCACTGGGACCACCAGGGACGTCCCCATCCCACTGGCTTTTTCAGTTCACTTACTTATCATGCCTGGGTCCCTGACTCTCAGTTCCCTTCAAACGGGGACTTTGTGGCATCCTGCTGTGCCCCCAGTGCCTAAGACAGAGCCCCGCACAGCAGGAGGGGCTCAGTAGGTGCTAAACAGCTAAGTGATTATTTTCTCCTCTCCCTGTCCTGGGTCAGCAGTGCTGTGTCCTCTCTCTGCAGGGCTGACCTGCCCACCTTGGGCCTAGCAGAGAACCCAGATGGGGCAGAGTAGCCAGGGTGGCTTGGCCAGCCCCCAGGACCTGGGCACTGCAGTCAGAACCAGGAGGAGCCACAGGTGCCCGTGACCCTTCTTAGACCCACTCTCGGCACTGAGTTAGGCAACACCAGGGGTCAGTGCCTTCATGCCACCACAGCCTTTCAGCCAACTTTTGGGGTGATGTCAGGAGACAGAGCAGCCTCAGGGCTGCCATTGTTTCAACCACACCTCCTCCAAGAAGTCCTCTGGGCTCAGCCCCATCTGCACCTGCAGCTCCGAGGTACAGAGCAAAAAGGGCCATCCCTCAGCGCCTCCGGCTGACTCAGAGCTCAGCTGAGCTCCCTGGGCCTCTGTGAGCTTCCCCAGGGGGTTTCACAAATGGCAAGGTGTGTCTTCAGCCAGGGGTCAACCTATAGGGCAACAGCCTAGGAACTCAGCAAGGTTACCCCCATTTTATAGATAAGAAGACAGAGGCTCAGTGAGATTTAATAACTTTCCCAAGGGCACAGTCTAATGAGTGCCACGCCCGGAAGCTGTTTGATTCTAAAGAGGGAGGTCGTAACCACCACATCACACTCTGTTCATCCTGCATATCCGTGCTGAGTCAGTGCTGGTCAAATCTAAACAGGATGATTGATAACCATGATAAGGGTGATCAATAGCAGCTAGCATCAGCCTGCCCGCTCTCCCAGGCCTGCACTTGGTGTTTTATGTAGGGTGGATACAAATATGATTTCCATTTTACAGATGGGGAAACTGAGGCACAGAGAAGCAACTCCCTTGAGAAACCTAGAGACTGTCTCTCTCCTGACCTTGCTCCTCTGGGGCCTCAGAACCTAAGTAATGAGGGTGAGATGGCCCCCAACCCTCTATAAATATAGGCTTGAGCCTCACCTTGGCTGCCCTGGCCTATTCTTCTCCCCTGTCCAAATCCAGGCCATAGTCCTACCCTTCTCTGGCCCAGGGGCATCCCCCAGGACAACAGGGCAGGCGGACAAGCTACTTCCAGCTCCCAGGTCCCAGGAGCCCTTCCCACACAGGCCACCCCCACCCTGAGGTCAGACATAGAATTGTAGAATCGGGAGGCTGTCTGCCCTGCCTGCCCTGCCCAGCTTCGCTGTGTGACCCTGGACACCGCACCTCCCCTCTCTGGCCCTTGCTTCTTCCTCTGTGAAACATAAGGCTTGAAGGAAACCCAATCTCTCTCTTCCCCGCCCTCCCAACTGCCACGTGCATTGTAACAGGTAGGGGCGGAGGGCTCTTCCCAGCCAGGCCGCATTTTTCTTTTAACAGGTGGCTCTAGTAACAGCAAAGCCCCAAAAGCCCACAGCAGTGCTAACCCAGTGGGCTTTGTGGCTGGAAGACAAGAGGCGAGAGTGAGAGCTGCAGGTGCAGGTGGAGAGGCCACCGCAGCCCCCACCGCACTCCCCAGGGAGGAAATGCACCCCCGAGGACCTGCCCGCCAGCCAGGTGCTTCACAGGCCCCAGTCAGCATCCACTTCCCCCCAAGAACTATGTGACCCTGGCTTTATCAGCCCACTTTACAGAGAAGGAAACTGGGGCTCAGGGAACTGTCTACTTGAGCCCTTGTAGCTGCTAAGCGGTGAGGCAAGGATCCCTGCTCAGTCTGTCTGAAGCCCACGGCCACCTTGATTCTAACTCCGCCCCTGCCCCCACAAAGTGGGGTGTAAATATGCAAAGCAGTTAACAGCATCTACCTTGGTCTTGGGTAGGTCTGGGTTCACGCTAGCTCTGCTGTTTTCTGGCCGTGTGACTTTGACAAGTTCCTTCCCCTCTCTGAGCCTCAGTCTTATATGTATATGAAGATAATAACAGGACTGTATTTTTTTTTTTTTTTTTGCAGCATAAGTGTCTGCATTTCCCTGACCAGGGATCCACCCTGCGCCCCCTACATTGGAAAGTGGAACCTTAACCACTGGATCGCCGGGGAAGTCCCATAATAGGACTTACTTTAAAGGACTGCTGTGAGCACTAAATGAGTTAATATACACAAAGCAGTTAGAACAGTGCCTGAAACAGAGTGAACATTCAAATAAGAGAAAGAAAAAAGTATGTTAGACATTGAGCTTCAATACTCTGCATGAACAGGGGGCCCGGGCTGTTGCAACCTGAACCAGCCCACAGCTTCAAGGCTGTCAGATTTTGTGTAGCATTGAACAAGCCACTTCACCTGTCACGCCTTAGTTTCATCATCTGTAAACGGGGACGAAAACATCCGCTTTGTCGAGCTGTCCGGAGGATTCTGTGAGATAAATCATCCAGGTGCCTGGTACCCACAAACACTCAAATGGCAGCATCGTTACTTTTATTACAGTGACAGCCGTGTGACCAGCATTGCCCTCCATGACACTGAACTCCTGAGGGCCATGAGATTTTCCAGCCTTGCCTCCTGTGGAGACAGACTGATAAGGGTCCCCCCTCCACCCGCCTTTGCACCTCCTCCAGTGCCCAGCAGGTGTTCAGGAAGTTATTTGTTGGAATAACACGATCAGAGCAGGTAGGCAGCTGCCTAGGGTTTTGCTACTCAAAGTGTGGTCCATGGCCCAGCAGCACTAGCACCTCCTGGGAGCTTGTTAGGAGCACAGCATCTCAGGCCCCAAACCCAGATCTTCTGATTCAGAGTCTGAATGCTAACAGGTGTCAGGTGATGTGAGTACACATGAAAATTTGGAAGACATGGCCTTGCTTTGCCTTCTCAAAGTTGGCCAGTCCTGAGAAACCAAAGAACCCAGCAGCGGCTTCTGTCCCAGAGAGGCCCACACCTGGGGCACCACCCCCTCTAGTGGCTTCTGCAGAGGCAGTTCAGGAGAGCTGGCTAGGGCACAGAATTTCTGAAGCCAGCCCACTCTGGGCTCTAACCCCAGCATCAACACATCCTAGCTATGTGATAATAGGCCTCATTAATTTCTGTGTCTCTCTGTTCATCTGTAAAATGAGACACCACCAGCTACCACCCAGAGTTACTGCTGCTGCTGCTAAGTCGTGTCAGTTGTGTCCGACTCTGTGCGACCCCATAGACGGCAGCCCACCAGGCTCCCCGATCCCCAAGATTCTCCAGGCAAGAACACTGGAGTGGGTTGCCATTTCCTTCTCCAATGCATGAAAGTGAAAAAAAGTGAAGTCGCTCAGTCGTGTCCGACTCTTAGTGACCCCATGGACTGCAGCCTACCAGGCGCCTCCGTCCATGGGATTTTCCAGGCACCGCTAGGATCAAGTAAATTAATGAAGGGTAGTATATTCAGAATGGTGCCTGGCACAGAGCAATAATTCAACTCAATAGGTTCTAGCTATTAATTCTAGTGGTTCCCCATCCCACACAAGGGAAGGCAGGGAGTTGGCTCTGGTCACAATGGCTGAGATCCACACTCCTGGCTTCACTGACCAGCTTGGACACACTCCCTCCTCTCAATAATACAAAATGTATTGCATCTCGCGTATGTAGTAGGTGACACTCTATCTTCCCTCTCAAGCATTGCCTTTTAATCTTTGGACACGTCCGTTACAGGTAGAGCCCATTTCTCAGCTGCAGAAACTGAGGCCTAGAGAGGGGAAATGGCCTGCCAGCTTGAAGCAGAGAGGATTGGGAGAAGCCCAAATAATAGGCATGATAATAGTCCCTCCTTTACAGGGCTGTTACAGAGGTGTTGAAGGTGTTGGCGCATATAGCAAGTTCTACAAAAGGGTCATCTGTTATCTCTCTCCATAACCCCCATTTCACTCCCAGTCAAGAGGTTTTGTCTTCTGCCTTGGGATGCATATTAGGGTCAGATGGCTCCCCAGCCCAAAGGCAGGGGGACTCCCAAAGCACTGAAAACAGGAAATTCCCTCGCAGTCCAGTGGTTTGGCTCCATGCTTTCACCAACATCCTGCCTGGGGACTTCCCTGAGGGTCCAGTGGTTAAGACAATGCGCTTCCACTGCAGGAGGCATGGGTTCCATCCCTGGTCAGGGACCTAAGATCCAGCATGCTGCGTGCACAGCCAAAAAAATAAGTTTACAAAAGCAGGGGGGAAGCCTTCAAAGGAACAAAACACTAATGATGGGACATGGGGCATCCAGGTGAGCTGGGAAGGAGGCATGCAGATGGCAGATGTTCAGCCCCAGTGCCTGAAACATCTGGCAGGGAGCAGCAGAAGGGTTTGCCCTCTGGTGGGGGCATCAGAAGTGGGGACCAGGCCTTACCTCGTCAGAGTCCCCCCACCCCTTCTCCCCCACACCCAGGATTCTCACCCATGCTTTAGCAGTACCTGCCATCATCACTCACACCTATTTCTCAGAGAGGCAAGTTGAGGTTGATTGCAGCTCGCTCCTTCCTCTGACCCCACCCAACCCATCTTAAACCCTACGAGCTGATTCACTCTGCTGGACAGACTCCTGGGCTCCTTTCCCTGGACTCTCTCAGTGCTCCCAAGCCTGCCAAGTGGGCCCAGACCCTCCCTGACCCCACCATTCCCAAGACACCACAGCTGGTGGGAGAAGGGACAAGGAATTTATCCCTTTGGGGCTAGTGTCCATGACTCGGCCCAGAGTGAACTCTATGGGGGCCCAAGGCCTAAGGCCCATCCAGCCCCTCTAAAGTGGGGAGAGGGGTTCCCTGCTCCCCTCCCTACCCTTTATGGCATGGCCCACTGCTCTCACAGGCACATCCACAAACCAGGGTTCCTTGGTGCTCACAAAATAGCCACAGTGTTGGAGTACAAAGCTGTTTCCATTCACCCTGCACTCATGTGCTGTTCACACTAGGTGCCTGTGGGTGTAGATACAGGGGCCCATTTGACAGCCAAGGTTCAGAGAGGTTAAGCCACCTGCCTAGGCTGCTCAGCACAGGCATTGCTAGGATGCCCATTTGACAGACAGTGAAACTGAGACCCAGATGGGCCAAATCAGAGGCAGAAGCAGAACTTGGAGGACAGCCAGGGGTGCCTCCAGATTCAGAACTCTTCCTGTCTCACTGCCTCTCATGAACCGGCCTGGAGGCGGCCAAGGACCTGAGCTGAGGGAAGAACGCGCCTGCAGCTGCCCCATTTGCTCCCGGGGCAGTGGATACCCCCAAGCCCTCCAGCCAGACAAGGAGCCGGACCCGGAACCCGAGCCCCCGCCCGCGCTCACTTTGGGCTTGTTGAAAGCTGGCGTCTGGGCCATGGTGCCAAGCGTGCGCTCCGGCGCTGCTCGCTCTGCCGAAAGAAGATCGGTGGTCCCCGATGGGTCGATGGCAGGTCCGCTTCTCCGGGGGCCCGCAGTGACCGCGGCCCGCCACGCTCTTCTTAACGGGGCCCGGCCCCGCCCCCGCCGTCCGGGCCCCGCCCCCTCCCCCGCCCCCTTGCCGGAGCCCCCGCCCCTCCCCTCCCCATCGACTGGCGCGCTGCGCATTTCCTGGAATTCCTGCCGGGCAGGGTAGACAAACCCGAGTCCCCTCGGAGCCTTGGCCTGCCCCATGTCTCTGGCCCGGGACCCTGGGTAGGAGCCACCTGTGGGCTCACACTCCAGCCGCCTGGCCGGGCTCTGTGCCGGCCCGGTCCCTCCTGCAGGGTTACACTACTGCCTGGGCGCCTACATGTGCCAGGCCACAGCTGGAAACTGGGAAATCGGTGCGCTTCACAGACTTCATGGGGCTCGCACTCTACCGGACAAGACACACGCTCATCGCAGAATCACACAACAGAAATGTATAATCAGGAAGCTTTAGCAGGGACCAGTCGAGGCCGGCAGGTGGGGGAAGGCTTCTCCGGGGATCTTAAGGAGTTTATCAAGTGAAGGGGGTTGGGGTGGGTAGGGGGTGGAATGGAAGAGGGCAGCCCGGGTGGAGAGGGTCTTCTGTGTTGGAGACCCCAGGGAGCTGGGGAATGAAAAGAGGGAGGGGGCAGACAGCAAATTCTCTCCTAGGCATTTACCCTTGAGAAACGACCCACGGTGCCGCCGGAGAACGCCTATAAGAATGTTCCCACGGTGGTGTTTCTAATAGCAAAAACATTCCAAACACCCAGCTGCCCATCCCCAGGCGGGTGGGCAAATAAAACTGGGATAGTCACACCATGGAATATTATACAGCAGTGAAATTGAATGACCTTCAGACAACAACACAGATCTATCTCACAAACAATGCTAAATAAGTCGCAGAAAACTACATACACGATGACTCAAATCTAGAATGTATAATGAAAGCAACACCCAGACTATGCATATTTAGACAAACAGGCATAGTAGAAAAATAGCAAGGGAAATGTTTGAGAAGAATGGTTATCTCGGGGGAATGGGGAAGGAGAGGAGGAGGGGAGGAGCATACAGGTATTTTCAGGTTATTGGCGATGGTCCAGTACTTGGTGGGATGGTGGTTCTGTTTCATTTCATTATAGAAGAAATACAGTAACAATACATAAGGGAGAAAGAGAGGGGTAGGAGAGTGCAGGACAACGGGCCAGAGTGAGGCAAGGACCAGACCTCACGGGACCTGTTGGATTTGGTGAGGGTTTGGTCTTTTTTCCCCCAAGAGCACTGGAAAATCAATGGAGGTTTTTAAGTGGAGGCAAGATAGGATGAAACTTTTATGTGGAAGAAACATTCTCCAGCAGCTCCTCAAAGTGTGGTCCTGAAATCATTAGCATCGTTATCACCTAGGAGTCTATCTGAACCGCAGACTCTCAGACCCCATTATAGCCCTCTGGAACTGGAATTTGTACTTGAATTTCATCCCCCATGTGGTTACTATGCAGCTGGAGGGGAAGCCCAGGCTTGCTGCTGTGAAGGGAAGGCACTGCAGAGGCGCCAGAGGAGGAAGGAGGTGGCTGCAGTTATCTGAGTAGAGATGGCTGTGACCGTGGGGAAGTCACATTTAGGGGGTAGAATCAACGAGGCTTGGGTTGAATTGTATGTGACAGTGAGGGCGAGAGTGAGTCAAAAATGACCCTTTTTTGACTCACTATCACCCTAGAACCTCCCTGGCAGTCTAGTGGTTAAGACTCTGGGCTCCCAAAGCAGGGAGCACAGGTTATCTTACCTGATTAGGGAACTGTGATCCCACATGCCACACAGTGCAGTCAAAAGGTGTTTTTAAATAAATAAAACACATTTACTAGTGGAAAGAAAGAGTAAAACAACTGTCTCAAATAAAAGTGGGAAAAAAAAAAAAATCCTTCTGATGCATTGCTGAAGCCAGAGGAGTTTTCTGTAAGACCCTTTCCTGGCTTCTCATGTCACTTAGAGTACACAATAATGGCTCCTGTTTACTGAGACATACTTGGAGTCAGGTACTCTGGGAAGCAGTTCGTAAGCACCATCCCATTTAATGTCCACAGCAATTCTGTGAAGTAGGATCAGATCCCATTTTACAATGAGAACACTGAGGCTCAGAAAAAGGAAGAGCCTGCTTGGCACACGTGTCGTGTGTGGGGGAGCTAGGATTTGAATTTGAATCTGATTCTAGAACCTTCACTCTGTGCCTTATTACTGTCTCCCCATCCCCTGTATGACAATCCAGTCCCTCTCCAATGTCAGTCTCATCACTTCCCGGCACGTTTCCCAAACACTAGTCAATCTGGATGGCTTTCTGGCCAGTGAAAGTTGACCCAGTTCTTTGCTCTTCCTCCCACTGTCCGATGGAATCTGATTTTCCTCCTTCTGTCCCTGAGCTGGGTTGAGTGACTTGTTTGATAGAACGTGATGGATGTGACATTCCTGGACGTTGAACCTAGATTAGAAGAAGCCTTGAAGCTTCCACTGGGGCCTAGTGAACATTCTTTCTGGAAGCCCCGAGTCACTGTGTAGGAAGTCCAACTGCCTTGAGACCATCACACTAAAGAATCCTGTATAATCACTTCAGTCCACCAGCCTTTTCACTGTCTCCACCAAGAAACCAAATACACTGGCGGAGCCACCCTGCAGACCAGAAGAGCTGCCAGCTGAATCTGTGACTTCAGTCCTGCTGTGTGGAACAGAAGAATTACCCTGCCGACCCTGGGCCTGGGGTCCTGCCCTGCACAATTGTGGTTTATAATAACTGGCTGTTATTCTGAGCCTCTGAGTCTTGGGGTGGATTATTAGGCAGCTGTAGATAACAGAAGTGCTGGCCCACTCCAGCCCCCCGGGGTCTCTGCGCTTAGTTTACTCCACCCTGACATCTGGAAAAGCCTTCTCCTGGATCCTGGAAATTATCAAGATTATGCTTTCCATTCAGGTCAGATGCAGAGGGAAATTATCGGCCTATATGCTGCATTTATGTCTCCTGTTTGCCCTTCCAGACCCATTTCCTGCCCTTCTTATTGCTGCTCTGTGCCAGGCAGCCTGACCACCAGCAGGCTCTCTTGCCCTCTGACTTCTGGTTGGATTTGGTCAATAGGGGGCACCACTAGGAGATCAGAAGGTGGGAGGAGGGAGAAGTCAGGATGTTTATTCCCTCTTTTCTGCCCCTTGCACAGTCCCTGGGTCAGCTCTGTCTCTCTACCAGGGTCCAGGCTTCCAGCAGGTGGCCCTCTCCACACCATTCCCTCTCCAGGTTCCCTCCTGCCCCATGGGCTACTGTACTGGCCTTTATTGATTTCCCGAAACTCTGCTTTCTGGGTTAGGGTCCCCCGCCTGCCCCTCCCCCGGCCTTCCCTCACCCCAGCCTGGGCCCCAGAGCTTGAGATAAGAGTCAAACACAAGTATTTGGGAAGACATCCTGGGAAGCACGGGAAGGGGAGGGCAGAAGTGAGACAGGATGTGAGAGAAGCTGAAACTTCCGGGCAATTTACCAGACAGGACACCTGGAGCTCAGCCCCTCAGGGGACCTCGGAGATTACATAGATGTGTCCCAGAGGTAACTCAGCTGAGGAGTGAGGAAGCTGCTGGGTTTATCCACCGACTGCCTGCTGTCATTGTTGGGAGGGTTGCTCCAAGATGTTAAGTTCCTGGTTCTTTTAGCTTGCTCAGGACACTGGCTAAGCTTACCCGGAGTTAGAAAACACCAGCAGGGGGAGAGTGGGGAGGGAGGAGGGGGTTGACCACGCGCGAGAGGTGCTGACTCAGGTGTTAGCAGCAAGTAGCTTCTGGCACGTGGAGGTGATGGTGAGGGCATATGGGCAGGGTACTGACAGCTATGCCTACCTGCTGCTGCTGCTGCTAAGTCGCTTCAGTTGTGTCCAACTCTGTGCGACTCCAGAGACAGCAGCCCACCAGGCTCCTCTGTCTCTGGGATTCTCCAGGCAAGAACACTGGAGTGGGTTGCCATTTCCTTCTCCAATGCATGAAAGTGAAAAGTGAAAGTGAAGTCGGTCAGTCGTGTCCGACTCTTAGCGACCTCATGGACTGCAGCCTACCAGGCTCCTCCGTCCATGGGATTTTCCAGGCAAGAGTACTGGAGTGGGGTGCCATTGCCTTCTCCCATGCCTACCTACCTCTTTGTAAATAATTCCTTTTTACAAATTTTGTATTTTTTTCAGCTTTACTGAGTATAATTGACAAACTGGTAAGATATTTAAAGTGTATGATGCAATGATTTGATATACATATCCATCATGAAAGGATTTCTCCCCATTAAGTTAATAATACATCCATCACCTCACATATTTACCTCTTTTTGTATGTGTGAGAACGTTTAAACTCTGTTCTCTTAGCAAATGTCAGCTGTACAACAGAATGATCAACTAAAGTCACCGTATTATACATCGGATCCTCCGACCTTATTCATCTTGTTGTTGTATAGTCACTAAGTCATGTCCTACTCTTTGTGACCTCATGGACTGTAGACCGTCAGGTTCCTCTGTCCATGGGATTTCCCAGGCACAAATACTGGAACAGGTTATCATTTCCTCCTCCAGGGCTCTTCCCTACCCAGGGATCAAACACACGTCTCCTGCATTGTCAGGCGGATTCTCTTCCACTGAGCCATCAGGGAAGCCTCATTCATCTTATAACTGAATGGAAATAATTCTTCTATTAAAGTTTCCTCAATTGTTCAATTTGGGTGTATCACCTGGTTCCTGCCAGAACCCTCAGTAATACAGGCTGGTGATGAATCTATCCATATTAGTACACAGTGGGCCAATGTCTACAGAGTTGGAGGAAGGATGGAGAGAGATACTCTCCCCCAAATTCATTATCCATAAGATTCATCATTCATGTGTGAAGAAAAGCAAGATCTATTCTCAAACATGCAGGAACTGTAACTCTCACATACCCTTCCTAAAAAATCTAGTTCAAGATTTAATTCCAGCTAACAACACCACCAAAAAAAAAGAAAGAAAGAAAAGAAAATGCAGAATTAATGAATAAGAATATCCCAATCTGAACCAATCCTGGTCAGGGGGTATTATCTCCAGTTAAAGAATTAAGTTGTGGGTAACTTAGAACTACAGCACTAAATGTAACTGTCAAAGTTGTAAAGAGGAAAAGTAATATAATGAAAAAAAACCTGATGTTCAAGGCCAGTGTCTTAGAGTTAAGGGAGCTACTGTAACACACAGACTGTTACAAATACCTGGTAAATAGACTAGAAGAGTTCTTTCTCATGTAACAGTTCTGGGTGGGCGGAAACTCTCCATTCAGTCCTTCTGGAACTCAGGCTGAATCTACAACATGTGGGTCTCAAAGTCACCCTGGGGGTCATCTTTATTAAGGAGTCCTGGGAATTTTGAGGGGCCAGGCTCAGAAGCGGCACACAATGCTTCAGTCCACGCTCAGTCCCCACCCCTGCGACTGGGTCCTGTGGTCACACTGAATTGCAGGGGAGACGTAGGGAAACGTAGTCCAGTTTGGGAAGGAATGGAGAGCCAGGATGTGGGTGAGCCTCTAGCCGTCTCTGCTGGGTTGGGAACGCATCTTCCTGGAGGGAGCACCTTTGCTCCCCTTCCCGTAAGACTTGTCATCATCTTCCACATATCGAAGAGTCACGTGACCTTGTCTAACCTCACCAGCCAGCTGGACAGTCTTCAAAGGCAGGACAGTTCCAGTTTCTCCAAAGTCTCCAGCCCTGACGCAGGGCCTGCTGGAGAGTAGGAACTTGTTATATGTTGGTGCAAAGATGAAAGGGAAGTTTCAGGTCATTATTCACAAGCTCCTGAGATACACAAAGCTCTCTGCTGAGTGTGACCTGTGTCCAGTCCTATGAAGAGTTCAAGCTGCCTTGGTTAAGGGAGGGCAAGTCAAAGCACAAGCAAAAGGACTTCAACCCACAGGCAAATTAATCCCTCCCCACGCCACTCCCTCATAAAAATACGTGTCACAGTAATAGCTCCCATTTAATGAGTACCTATTATGTGCTGGTCATTGCGGGAAGCCATGTGGCTTGATCTCATCAAATCCTCCCAGCAGCCCGATGAGGTAAGTGATTAGTTCCCATTTTCTGGGGCAGAAACCAAGGCTCAAAGCGGTGAGAGAGGAAGCTGGAGTTTGAGCGTGAACATGCTAGGCCTCAGCCTGTGCTCTTGCCCTCTGTCGGCACCCCGAAGAAAGCGGGGCTGGCTGGGCGACAGCCAGGTCTGGAAGAGCCCTAGGTGGGCAGGTGGGAGCCCAGGGTTGGCATCCCAGCCCTGCATCGGGCTCTGTCTGTGTGACTGAGAGTGGGTCACCTCATTCATTCAGCACATAGTTCCCTGGCTGGCTCTGTGCCAGACACAGGATGTAGAGAGAAAAAAAACAAACCATTCTTGAGTTGGTTTCCTCACAGTGAAGCAGGAGAGCTGGGGCTATTGGTTTGACACAACATGATAAAGGTCATCAAGTATTTCTTCCTCTTCGGCTCTGTTGTCTTCCTCTGAGAAACTTCAGGCAAGGGATCCAGACCTCAATGGTTGCAAACTCAAAGGCTGACAGAGCCAGCATGGAATGCAGACGGTCTGGAGTTTCAGGTCCAGTGCTTCCAGCTTTGTGACCTATGACTTGGGCAAATCCTCTCTGAGCCTCAGATTCCTCGTCTGTTGACTGGAGACAATGCATATATACATACCAAGCTCAGAGTTCTGTGTATATTGTTGTTGTTGTTCAGTCGCTCAGTCGTGTCCGACACTTTGCAGCCCCATGGACTGCAGCACACCAGGCTTCCCTGCCCTTCACCATTTCCCAGAGCTTGCTCAAACTCACGTTCATTGAGTCGGTGATGCCATCCAACCATCTGTGTGTGTGTGTGTGTGTGTATACACACATAGCCAATACTCAGGCCACCTGATGTGAAGAGCCTTTCCACTGGAGAGTCTTTTTATTGGAAAAGACCCTGATGCTGGGAAAGACTGAAGGCAAAAGGAGAAGGGGATGACAGAGGATGAGATGGTTAGATAGTATTACTGACTCATTGGACATGAATTTAAGCAAACTCTGGGAGATAGTGGAGAACAGATGAGTCTGGCATGCTATAGTCCATGGGGTTGCAAAGAGTCAGACACAACTTAACTACTGAACAACAACAGATATGTATTAAAATATACCTAGCTCATAGGGTTTATATATAATATAGGATTGTGCTGTGCTTAGTCGCTCAGTATGTCCAATTCTTTGCAACCCCATGAACTGTAGCCTGCCAGGCTCCTCTGTCCATGGAATTCTCCAGACAAGAATACTAGAGTGGGTAGCCATCCCCTTCTCCAGGGGATCTTCCCAACCCAGGGATTGAACTCAGGTCTCCCACATTGCAGGCAGATTCTTTACTGTCTGAGCCACCAAGGAAGCCCAAAACTGCAACTTTAATGTTCAAAATATGCTCAAATAGCTCCTGATTTTAAAGACTCTGTATGAGCTAAAAAAAATGTCTGGAGGCCAGATTTTGTCCCTGGCCCTGTGGATTCTGTAACAGCTAAGTTCTCTGCTGATTCTCATCTTCTAGGATCTCTGAATAGGAAGGAGGATGACAAGGAAGGGGTTACCCCCAACTCAAGTTTACAGGATTAGGCTCAGAGGCACCCAACAGAAAATCCTAAAATTATAGTGGCCAAAATAAGAAAGAAGAAGTCCAAAGGTGGGCAATGCAGGCTGGTATGGCAACTCCATGAAAACGGTTTCTTCCATCTCTAGCAAGTGGCCTCTTTCCTCATTGCCCAGTACAGCTGCTGGGGCACTGGCCATCACATCTGCAGCCCAGAGAGCAGAGTGGCAGAAGACCATTTCTCTTATAAAGATAGTTCCTGACTTGCTCACAACACTACTATTTATATAGTCACATGGCCGTATCTAACTGCAAAAGACACTGGAAAATACCTTGGAGCTAGGAACAAGATAGCTACCTAAAAAAGAGATTGTTACTGAAGAAGAAGAAGATAGTAGATATTAGAAGGCAAATTGCCTAGTGTGTGAGGAGGGCACGTGACTAGCTGGAGAGGATATTACCAGGCAATTAGCCTTTGCCGCCCACGTGACCTCTTTTGCCTCATGTCTTTGAGCCTCTTTCTGACTCCAAGAAGAAAATTAGAGAACCAGAGAGAGGCCAGATGAATAGAATGACAGCAATAGCTTACCAAGGACCTGCTATATTCCTGGCCCTTGCTGAGCCTTGCAAGAACATCCTCTCAGATCATTCTCTCTCTCCCGAGAGGCAGCCTTCTGCTCCAGAGCGGAGGGGTCATGTCCTGCCTGTGCCAGCTGTGGTAGGAGAAATCCAGTCGTCCCACAGACAGTTACTAACCAGCTTTTCCAGTTTTATCTGCTCTGCATCTTGGCTTTTGGAGATTCCCGGTTCCTCCAACCCCTGAGCCTTCCTGAGGATCTTGAATTGTCTTGTGTCCTGATGAAAGTGAGTGTTAGTCACTCAGTCATGTCTGACTCCTTGTGACCCTCCTGGACTGTAGCCCACCCAGGCTCCTCTGTCCACGGAATTCTCCAGGCAAGAATACTGGAGTGGGTAGCCATTCCCTTCTCCAGGGGATCTTCCTGAGCCAGGGATCAAACCCAGGTCTCCCGCATTGCAGGGAGACTCTTTACTATCTGAGCCACCTGGCTCCCCCTAAATTGTCAGGTTTTAACCTCTCAGGTTTCTTAAATCGGTCCCCACTCAGCATCTGCTTTCCAGCTTCCAGAATGTGGTTGACTCTCCAGATCTGCTGTCATGGCCTCACATGGTCTCTCTGTCCCAGTGGATAAGTGTGTATTTTTTTTTAATGCCTTTATGTCATTATACTGGAACTCCAGAGAACAGTGAAGGTAAGTATGTGTGCCATGTTTAACTGGCAACCTCCAGCCTGCATCCTTGACTCGGGCAGCCCTCCGCGTTCAGAAGGATTCCACTGCATTCCCATCCCACTCCTCTTCCTCCTTACCAGTTCCAGGAGCCTGTTGGACCTGCAGCACATGGGGCTGTCTTTCTCCCGCTGAGCCTGGTTCTGCTTATCTCCTGCTTCTACAGCCCCAGATCCGTTTCTCAAGGTCAGAGCTCTTGCCTCTTTCTTCTTTGCCCTCAGACAAGTCTGGGCAAGCCCATGGCAGGTAGCTCTGAGTCTCTGGTGTGGCTCATTCCTGAGAGGTCAGGTGTAGGCCTTCAAGAGTTAAAATTCAAAGCTGGGGATGAAAGCTAGCCATTTCTAAATCGGAACAGCAGCGAAAATCTCTCCCTAAGGGTATATCCTTAGTGTGATTACAATGGAATCCAAAGTCAAAAACCTGATTAGAGTGCACTCTTCCTTGTAAACCCCTTAGGAAAGTGCTATCCTAAAGGAAATCAGTTCTGAATATTCATTGGAAGGACTGATGCTGAAGGTGAAACTCCAGTACTTTGGCCATCTGATGCAAAGAACTGACCCATTGGAAAAGACCCTGATTCTGAGAAAGATTGAAGGCAGGAGGAGAAGGGGATGACAGAAGATGAGATGGTTGGATGCCATCACCAACTCTATGGACATGAGTTTGAGTAGGCTCCAGGAGTTGGTGATGGGCAGGAAAGCCTGGCGTGCTGCAGTCCATGGGGTCGCAAAGCGTCAGACAGACTGAGTGACTGAACTGAACTAACGGTACACACTGTTGCTGGGTGCAACTGACCTGGCCAGCACCTCCTCCAGGGTTTCCTCCCATGTCTTGGTTAAGCGCCCACAGGAGATCCCAGTTTGGGTTCAGAAGCCATGTTGTATCAATGTCTCCAAACCCCCGAGTCCCCTCTGCGGGCCGTGATGCTCATGATACTCGTAAGATAAGAGGCACACGGTCCTCAAGAACTAAGTGAGCATCCATCCCTTCTGTTGGGCTTGAGGAGTGTACTGGGATGCAGGAGTTGGCTGTGGAATCCAGGGCAGTACCAGGGTAACCCAGACTCTGGGCACCCTGCGAGAACACCTGTGGCAGCAGGTTTGCTCCTCAGATGCCATCCAGGGTGTGTACTTGTTGCATATGCAGCTTAAAATAGTTATTTCCTGTTTCCCACCCACCCCACCCCACTTTGCCCAGCAAGGCAGATGGTGGAGTGGTTCAGAGAGTGGGCTCTTGAACTGGAATGCCTGGGTCGAAACCCGAGCACCAACAACAGCTGTGAAACAAGTCATTTCACCTCTTTCTGCTTTGGTTTCCTTATCCATAAAATGGGGAGACAAAGCACAAATTCTACCCCGTAGGGTTACTGTAAGGATTAATGCATGTAAAGCACTTCAAATGTCTTCTACATTCCTTGCCTAAAATCCCTTACCTAAAATACCAATATCTCAGGGTCCTCGCGCATTTTGGGATTTGGGGAGTTTTGGAGTTTTAGAAAGCATATGTCGTAGGTTATATTAAGATACTAGTGGGAGGGATAAATTAGGAGTTTGGGATTAACATACACACTTGTTGTTTTAGTCACTAAGTCATGTCTGACTCTTTTGCGACCCCACAGACTGTAGCCCACCAGGCTTCTCTGTCCATGGGATTTCCCAGGCAAGAATACCGGAGTGGGTCGCTGTTTTCTTCTCCAGGGGATCTTCTCCACCCAAGGATTGAACCTGAGTCTCCTGCATTGGCAAGTGGGTTCTCTTCCACCAAGTCACCTGGGAAGCCCAACATATACATACTACTATATAAAACATAGATAACCGACAAGGACCTACTGGATTGCACAGGGCACTGTACTCAGTATTTTGTAGTAACACATATGGGGAAAGAATCTGAAAAAGAATAGATATATGTATACATGTAATTGAACCACTTTGCTGTACACCTGCAACTAATACATTGTAAATTAACTATATCTCAAAATAAAAAAAAATTTTTTAAAGATACTAGTGGGGAACTGGGTGAGCATGCCATAATTAAACACATTAATATCTCTGCAGAGTAACATCAATATTCATACAACTGTTCAGGTTGGGTTTTTACCACCAGAGGAGTTTTGGTCCTAACCTTAAATTATTTTGCTCACAACTTTTTTGGCTCCCAGACTGCAGGTAGGGGATTGTAGGCCTCTGTAAGGGTTTTTGTTATTAGTGTTTAATGAACATTCAGTGTCACGGCCATGTAATCACTTCTTGACTACAACTCAGAGCTTTCACGCTCAAGGCTCTTCTGGGTTCACGGGGTTTTCGGCACCAACAGCTCTGAACAACCTTCAGAGGCAGAGCGGACTCTCCTCTCCTCTCTCTACCCAGGCCCTCAGCTTAGTGGTTTCCCTCTCTGCCCTTCAATATGCTGGTGGGGTGTGGATGCAAATTCAAGTCTTCAAGAGCCTTCTCCAGGGAGCCAGCTGGCCCTCAACAGGAGGGGGGTGGATAAGCCACGAGAAAATGTTGTTTCTGGCAAAGCTGCCATGGGTTTCAGGCAGGAGTCTGGTCTGGGCAGGAGAGATCATGGAGCCAGAGAAGGATTTACGGCTTCTCCACAGCCCCTGGGCGTCCACAAACATCTTGAGGGCGGATGCAGCCACACTTGCTGGAAGGCGTGGGGAAGGGATGCTGGGAAGTTTCCTCAGGTGAGCCTCCAGAAAACACGTGTGTGACAGGTGCTCAAGACATTAGGGGGGCTTCCCAGGTGGTAAAGGATCCACCTGCCAATACAGGAGATGCGGGTTCAGTCCCAGGGTTGGGGCGATCTCCTGGAGAAGAAAATGGCAACCCACTCCTATATTCTCACCTGGGAAGTCCCATGAACAGAGGAGCCTGGCGGGCTATAGTCCATGGGGTCACAAAGGGTCAGACACAACTTAGCGACTAAACAGCAACAACAAGGTATTAGGGAGTTAGAATGACTTGCAGGGGGCAAAGCCCCCACCCCAGCACGGCCCCTGAGAGAGGCCTCATCTGGACAACCCTGTCCACACCTCACAGAGCTCCCTCCCTTGCTTGCCCAGGCATTCCTGGCACAGCTTTCTCAATATGGGACTTTATTTTGCAAATTCCTTTCTTTTGGGATTTGTCTGGGAGGGAAAATTCGTTCCTGCGTTCCTATGTCTTGTCAGTGGAGCTTAGGCAATCAAAGACATGAGCCCTTTTCCAAGACTGGGAGAAGAGGGTAATTGGACTCAAACTTCTATACCACAAATGTGGACCCAGCTCCTCAGTCCACCTGTCCAAGACTTCTAAGCCTTATGCCAACTGGAGTCACAGAGGAGCCAGGGTTTCCCCTCCTGTTTTCATCCCCTTCACCATCTGGGGTGCCCCCTTTCCCTCTTGGCCACTTAACTCCCCCTCCACCCCAAAAGGACCTGAGACTTGGAACAGTCCCTCTGCTCACTTCCTAAGAAAGAATCCCCGCTCCCCGCCGCCCCCCGCAAGGAAGAACCCTGGAGTAGGTGTTAGGAGAATTCAGAAGTTTCAGCTCTGCCCATCACACACACTGTGACCTGGTCCCTTATCCCCTCCATGCCTCAATATCCCCATATACTGGAGGGAGAGATTGAATTTGAGCAGAAGTTATAAAATCAAATAGCCGGAGGAACCAGGCAGATGGAGAGCAAGGATCAGGTGAGCTTAGAAAACGCCAGCCCAGCTGAAGGGGACAACAGCTACCAAAGTCCAGCTCCTCACTGCCGTGTAGAAGAGAAAGCCCCATGTTGTGAGATTTCTGATTCTTCAAGAGAAGATGTATTAGTCAGGATAAGCTGCTGTAACAAACAATCCCAAAGCACATTGCCCTAATATTGTAAAGTTGGTATTTCCTGTTCCCACCACAGTCCAGTGTGGGCCAGCGGGGGGCTCCCCACAGCCATGGAGGGGCCCCATGCCTTTCGTCTGGTGGCTCTGCCATCTCCTCAGGCCTAGGGGCTTCCCCTGGATCTTCCCCACCTGCCCCACAGACCCAGAAAAGAGTCTGGAGGGTGGGGAGGGAGGAAGTGGGCAGGAAGTAGGACATATTGTTAATACTTCTGCCCACATTCCACTGGCTACAGTGTAGTCACATGGTCCACATAACCAAGAGTGAGGCTGGGAAATTGAGTCTTGCTCTGTTCAGGGCAATGGCACCCCACTCCAGTACTCTTGCCTGGAAAATCCCATGGACGGAGGAGCGTGGTAGGCTGCAGTCCATGGAGTCGCTAAGAGTTGGACATGACTGAGCGACTTCACTTTTCACTTTCACACATTGGAGAAGGAAATGGCAACCCACTCCAGTGTTCTTGCCTGGAGAATCCCAGGGATGGGGGAGCCTGGTGGGCTGCCGTCTGTGGGGTCACACAGAGTCGGACATGACTGAAGTGACTTAGCAGCAGCAGCAGCTGTTCAGGGAAAAATAGGGTGTAGGTTTGATGAAAGGCAGACTTTTGGTGAAAGTCTCTGACACAAGGTGAAAATCTGGATTATATGTGAAATTTTCTAATTCTTAAATATTGGCAAGTCATTAAATTTTTACAAAAGATATTACTTGGATTAAACAAAGCCTTCTTATGAACAGTACAGCCCTCATGCTATGTCTGTGACCACTAGTTAGAGGGTCTCATCTTGCCCAAATGATCCTACATGGATGGGCCATGGATTGGTGAGGCGGCTATTTTCAATTACTCACTCACACGTTCACACAGTCATTCAACAAACATTTATTCAACTACTCCATGCCAGACCTTGTGATAGGCAGTGAGGACACAAGAAGAACAAAAAACCTCTTTCCTTCCTTTGAAGAGTTCACAGTTGTTTTTACCCCTGGGTAGAAAATAGTGTTCAATTTTTTAAATGAAATTTTAGACTTATTTGACATAGTGCTACATTTTAGCAGAGGAGCATCCCTTAACAGGAAAAAATGACTTCCTAGGGGGAATTCTGGGTTAAGGACTAATAGGGAGAGCAGTAGATAGTGTCAGGAGCCCTGATTGGAAAGTTTGTCCCCTCCAAGCTTTACCATTCAGCATGAGCATGGGCTCAGGCAAGTGGGTTGTCCTAGCTGAGCCTCAGTCTCCACCTCTGTGAAATGGGGATGATAGTACCTATCTTACAGGGCATCTGGGAAACAAGAGAAGGAGTCAGCAAAGCTGAGCGTGGTGCCTGGCACACGGCAGATACATTACCCCTTGTTTCCCGGTGGCCATGGTGGTGAGCCAGGGGTGATTAGTTTGGGACAGCAGTGTCCTAGCATCTCATTTAATTCCCAGTCAGCATTTACTGGGTGTGACCCTGGGCCAGGTCCTATACTGGGTGCTGGGGACACAAGGTGAGAAAGGGCTGGCCCACCGAGAGGAACTCATGATCTAAAGGCAGCTGCCTTCTGACCTCACCCATCACAGGTATGTGCCCTTCATCACCTCAAATCAAAAGGCAGATGGGAGGGCAGGATGCTTGGTCCAGAGTTACTTTACCAACAAGCATGTTGGTCATCTTGGTTGACATCAGCAAAGAACTATTAGCAGAAGGCTTGGAAGGACCCCAGGGGACTGGGATGGGGATGGGGGCTTGAGGTGGACTCAGGCTGGAGAGACAAAGGGTTTCCTTAGGTACCAGTTCACAAAGAGAGCCCTGCACAGATTTTGAAAACAAACTTCCAGTTACCAAAGGGGAAACGTGTGGGGAGAGAGATAAATCAGGAGCTGGGGACTGACACATAGGCATTAATATATATAAAATAGATAACCACTCATAACCTACTCCACTCCAGTACTCTTGCCTGGAAAATCCCATGGACAGGGGAGCCTGGAAGACTGAAGTCCATGGTCACTGAGGGTCGGACACAACTGAGCGACTTCACTTTCACTTTTCACTTTCATGTATTGGAGAAGGAAATGGCAACCCACTCCAGTGTTCTTGCCTGGAGAATCCCAGGAACGGGGGAGACTGGTGGGCTGCCGTCTATGGGGTTGCCCAGAGTCGGACACGACTGAAGTGACTAGCAGCAGCAGCATAACCTACTGCAGAGCACAGGGAACTCTACTCAATATTCTGTAATAACCTATACGGGAAGAGAATCTGAAAAAGAATGGACATATGAATAACTGAACCGCTTAGCTGTATACCTGAAACTAACACAACATTGTAAATCAACTATAATCCAATACAAAATAAAAATTAAAACAAACTAGCAAACAAACAAAAACCAAAGAGAGCTTTGTGACTTGATGCTGTCCCTAGGGCCAGAAAGCTTCCTCTAATCTAAGGTTGTCTACAGTCTTCCAGCCAGCCCTGCGCGGGGAGGGGCAGTCACAAGACTCAGCTGAGAACATGGACTGAAGAAGCAGAGAGATGGTTCCAGTCTGTCCAGTGCTATCCAGCTGCTAAGCAGTGGCCCAGAGATTCGAATCTAGGTTTGCAGTCTTTTTCTACACTTCACAACAGTGCCAGGGAGAGAGATTTCTGCCGTAGGGCTCAGATGACCTTCTCTGGGGGTTCCTGATCAGCTGCCCCAGGATGGAGGGAGGGAAGCCAGCCAGCGAGGGCTCTGAAGGGGTCTGGCAAGAGATAAATTTCTCTGTCTGAGGCCTGAGGCTGTCTGGAAAGCCAGAGTTCCTCCCTCCCTTCCCTGATGATTGCCAGTTCTGACTGTTACAGGTCACTTCGGCCTTCCGAATCTATGGTTCTACTATGCACCAGGCTCTGCTCAAAGCACACTGAGGGTACCGGGTGAGCTAGACAGACAGACGCGGACTCCAGCTTCACGGGGCAGCTAACCTATTCTGGAGGCCTCATGGAGCAAGAGATGCTTGAACGCAGATGGACAAGATAAGAAGCTGTACGCCACATTCAACAGGCGTGGGCAGGGCAGAGGCTCCATCCTGGGATGAGGCAGAAATGAATTTACCAGGCTTACCTTGAAGCTCCGAAGCTTAAACTCTAGAGCCCCTCACTTGCCAGATGCCTTCCAGTGATCTGGGAGGGGCCCAAGCAGGACACATTCAGGGTCACATGCTGATGCAGAGTTTGCCAAAGTAAGCTAGTTTAACTGCAGATGATGAAGAATGTTGCCTTTTTACTCTTTGACATTCCCCTTGGTCATACTTCCCCTCATTTGGGTGTCACGGGCACGGCGGTGACATTTTTGGGGATCTAGCTAAGGGGAAGCTGTCATGGAATGCCACATCGATGAAAAATAAAACTCAAAGTATATCACTGCTAAGAGGACATTTGCAACAAACTGCTTAATAGGCAGCATCTTAGTCAAAGGGTTTTTAAGATGCATGATCAAGGAAATAGGAAAAGTCCTGAAACCTTACAGCTCCCCTATGAAAGAAACTTATACATGTTTTTCTAAATTTGACAACAGTCCTAAAAATTTATGACCTCATTTATAATGAGTTGTGAAGCTGGGAAGAAACTTCTCTAAACTATCAACAATTAAAAAAAAAAATCTTTTGGTCAACTGTGCTAGAGAAAAGACAAAACGCTCTTATTTTCTCTAAAGAAAATGACACTAAAAAATCAATGTCATATGAAGAGGTGATCCTAAAAGCATACAGCCAAAACTTAGGAATAAAAAAAAAATTTTATGGATGTATATCAGGCAATAAATATAAACATTATTATTTTTCTAGATATTGTCTAGGGTCTATCAGCTTGTTTAAAAATATTCATCTATTTGGTTCACTGGGTCGTAGTTGCAGGACACAGGAACTCTTAGTTGTAGCATATGAACCCTTTGGGGCATGTGGGATCTAGTTCCCTGCCTGGGGATCAAACCTGGGCTGTCTGCATTGGGAGCACAGAGTTTTAGCCACTGGATCACCAGGGAAGTCCCTGTTTATCATCTTCTAAAAATTTGTTGTGATTCTGTTTCTTGTTCTAAATATTCACATTCTTATCTGATTTTGTCTTCTTTTTTCTTAAAGAAGGTCTCCCAGCTTTATAAGTTTCAGGTCCACAAAACCTGGCTATCCTCTTATGGAGAGGGTAAGGCATGTGCAAAGGCCCAGTGGCAGCGGGTGGGAGCTGGGCTGTGATCGGGAAATAGAATCACAGAGAAGACCGGAAGAAGGGAGGGGAGCGTACTGCCTGTAACCCCGACTTGACTTCTCACTGCCTGTGCAGCCAAAGACGGGAGAGAGCCTTTGGACCCTGATCCAAAGAGACCAAGGCCAAAGAAAGGACCTCATAAGTCATTTCCTCCCCCTCCTACCAGTGTAGGGATCCTCTTCTTGACAGTGGCTTACTGAGCCTTAGCTGTACACACTTCCTGAGTTGGGGAGCTCACTTCCTCCCCCAAATGTGATACTACCACAGGTCAAAACTCTGGTTGTTAAACTTGCTTCAAGTTGACCCCTGTCTGTGCTTCCTTTTTGGGTTGTCTTCTTCCCTAGTGTGCCCAGAAGTAACTGGTCGCTTCTTCTCATTTCATAATAGCACTGCAGACATGTGAGACCAGTGTACAAGTTTGTTCCTGCCCAGGATTACCTGGCTTCCTTCAGAGATTCTTCCTATGACTTGACCTCTTTGGATTTTCCCACCCATTATGTCAAAGATTTCTAACCACACATACATATGTGATGATGATGATAATAGCTGACACACCTTGAATGCTTACTGTGTACTAGGCTCTGTGCTGGGTGTTGTTCGTGCTTAATCTTTATGACAATCCTGGGAAATAGGCACAGCTATGAAGCCCATTTTACAGATGACGAAACCGAGGCTCAAAGTAACTAACCTTTCCAGGTTATATAACATATAAGTGGTATAATCTCCAACTTTAGAGCTCATGCTTTTAATCCCCACAAGTAGTAGCTGGAAGTAGGGAATTCTAATTTGTGTAATATGAGAATAATATTGATTGGGCTTTCCTGATGGCTCAGCTCATAAAGAATCTGCCTGCAATGCGGGAGACCTGGGTTTGATCCCTGGGTTGAGAAGATCCCCTGGAGAAGGTAAAGGCTGCCCACTCCAGTATTCTGGCCTGGAGAATTCCATGGACAGTACAGTCCATGGTGTCACAAAGAGTCGGACATGACTGAGCGACTTTCACTTCACATAATCAATGTAGGTCGTTTCATCAGGAAGCTCTGACAGTTTACAGTTGTACAAGTGTCAAGTAACTAAACTGTAAAATACACAATCCCAAACTTGACAGAACTGAAGGGAGACATAGAATCTAGAGCAGTTGAAGATTTATAAAGTATTTCTTTAAATTATAATTATGGTAGAAGACACATAAAAAATGTACCATATTAACCATTTAAAGTGTATAATTTTATAGTATTATGTATATTTACATTTTTTCTAAATGATTTCCAAAGTTTTTCACATTGTAGAGCAGAAATTCAATTCATTAGGCAACTTCCCTTTTCCCCTCCCTCAGCCCTGGGCCATCATCCTTCTACTTTCTTTTTTTTTTTTTTTTTGACATACATTTTATTTTGTTGAAGTATAGTCAGTTTACAATGTTGTATTAATTACTGCTGTACAGCAAAGTGATTCAGGCATACACAGACACACACACATCTTTTTCCATATTCTTTTCCATTATGGTTTATCCCAGGGTATTGAATACTGTTCCCTGTGCTATACTGTAGGACCTTGTTGTTTATTCATCCTGTATGTAATAGTTTGCATCTGCTAATGCCCACCCTTCTGCTATGAGTCTGACTAGTCTAGGGAACTCATACAAGTAGAATCATATATTTCTTTCTTTCTGTTTTGTTTCACTTAGCATAACGTTTTCAAGTTTCATGTTGTAGCACATGTCAGAATCTCCTCTTTTTTAAGGCTAAATAATACACCATTGTATGTAGATATGCATTTTGCATATTCATTCCTATGTGTACAAATGTCAGTAGTTGGAGATCTTAATACCTTTTTCTCAGTCATTGATGGGTCAGCCTGTGACGCGCCAAACCAGTAGAACCATAATGTGAGGCTTCCACAGTGCTCAGTGGTGAAGAATCTGCCTGCCAACGCAGGAGGCTCCGGTTCAACCCCTGCTCCAGGAAGATCCCACGTGCCTCAGAACACCTGAGCCTGTGCACCACAACGACTGAGTCTGTGCTCTAGAGCCTGGAACCATCACTACTAAGGCCTTCAAGCCACCACTGAAGCCCACGTACCTAGAGCCTGTGCTCCACAAGAAAAGCTACCACAATAAGAAGCCCACACACCGCTGCGGCTACTAGAGAAAAACCTGCTCAGCCACAAAAACCCAGCACAGCCAAAAATAAAATAAAGACACATTAAAAAAGCAAGAGAGATATATGGTATCTAGAAAAATGGTATTGATGAAGCCACCTGCAGGGCAGCAATAGAGACGCAGACAGAGAACAGACTGTGGGCACAACAAGGGAAGGAGAGCCTGGGGCAAATGGAGAGCAGCACTGAAACATGTACATCACCGTATGAAAGATGGACAGCAAGTGGCAAGCAGCTGTATGGCGCATGAGCTCAGCCCAGGGCTCTGTGACAACCTAGAGGGCTGGGATGGGGTGGGAGAGGGCAGGGAGGTTCAGGAGGGAGGGGACAGAGGTATACCTATGGCTGATTCATGTTGGCGAATGGCAGAAACCAATATAACATTGCAAAGCAATTATCCTCCGATTAGAAATAAACAAATTAAGTTAAGGAAACATAATGGGGACTTCCCTGGTGGTGCAGTGGCTAAGACTCTACACTCCCAATGCATGGGACCTGGGTTCAATCCCTGGTCAGGGAACTAGATCCTGCATGCCACAACGAAGACGCAGCACAGCCAAATAAACAAACAATAATACTTTAAAAACATAATGGTCTAGATAATACCAGCAACTACCTTGAGCTAATTGACACTTATGGTTCATTATAACCAATGACTTCTCTTCAAGTGCATGGGGTACCTTCACCAGGGTAGCCATATACTCTGCCTTAAGCCAGTCTCACTATATTTCAAAATAGTGAAATCTTACAGAGTGTTCTCTGATCACAGTGAAAGTGAAAGTGAAGTCGCTCAGTCGTGTCCGATTCTTTGCGACCCCACCCTGTAGCCCACCAGGCTCCTCCGTCCATGGAATTCTCCAGGCAAGAATACTGGGGTGGATTGCCATTTCCTTGTCCAGGGGATCTTCCAAACCCAGGGATTGAACCCAGGTCTCCCGCATTGCGGGCAGACGCTTTAACCTCTGAGCCACCAGGGAAGTGGGATGGAATTATATATTAATAATGACATATCTAAGACAAACCTGCATATTTAGAAATTACATATTTATAAATAACTCAAGCATCCAAGAAGAAACAATGAAGAAAATTAAAAATATTTCCAACTAAGTGAAAATGAACGAACAGTATATCATCACCTGTGGGATGAATCAAAAGCAATGTCTAGGAGGATTTTTAGCTTTTAATGCTTGTTTTGGAAAAGAATAAAATTCTGATACTCTGGCCTTTATGGAGAGTCTCTCAAATATCCTCTAATAAATCTCTCCTGTTTGAACAAGCTAGAGCGATTTCGTTTCCAAGGAAGAAATTTGGTTGATCAAGTAATTAGTATCAGGAGTGGGGCCCATGATGATTAACTTTATGTGTCCACTTGGTTGGGCTCTGTTGTCCCGTTGTTTGGTCAAGTATAGATGTTGCTAAAGGTATTTTATTGATGTGATTAACATTTACAACCAATCGGCTTTAAATAAGGAATGTTACCCTCCATAATGTAGATGGGCCTCCTCCAGTGAGCTGAAAGTCCTAAGTGCAAAAAATGAGTTTTTCCAGAGAAGAAGGAAATCTGCTCCAAGACTGTAACATAGACCTTTCTCTCCCTTTCTCTCTCGTGTGTGTGTGTGTGTGTGTGTCTTAGTGAGGCATCTAAGATGCCTAATCCTTCCTGATCATCAAGTCCTATTAGCATGATATCATCAGTAAATTGGACCAGCGTGGTACTCATGCGACAGTGAGACAGACACACAGAGCTGGAGGAGTGACCTAATAGTAAAGAAAGGGGTGAAGGTGAGCCACTCTCCCTGCCAATGAAAGAGCCCTGAGTATGATTTTGCTGATTCTGTAACATTGGTAAGTCACTTTCCTTCTCTGGGTCTTAGTTTTCTCATCTGTAAACTGAGAGGGCTGGTTAAGACAACCTCCAAAGACCCTGTTTTTCCTAATCCTGAACTTCTGCCAATGATCAGAGCTTCCTGTCTCGCCGGCTGTGGGATGCTGTCCAACCTACTAATCTCACTCATCCTCAGTCTTCTTCCTTGAGAAATATATTAAACTGATAAGAACAAATACTACACTTGATCTTAGCCAAAAGGCCAAGAAGTGATTCCTTGAGAAATATAGTTAATAACCTACTGTCTCTCAGCATGGCTGTGAACTGAAATGCAGCCCCAAGGCAATAAGCTCCGTGATTAAGGGCACTGGCTTTAGCCGTGGTCCAGACTTGACTCTGAGTCCCAGACCCACCACTGCTTGGCCGAGTGAACACCTTGAGCAACATTCTCCTCTATCAGCCTCCGTTTCCTTATCTGCTAGATGAAGACAATAGTACCCACCTCACAGGATTGCGTGAGGATGAAATGAGATCCTGGTTGTAAAGTGCTTGTCATATCTTAGGTGTCTGACGAGTTTGGGCCTGTTCTCTGCCTGAATCCGCACCATTATCTTTCAAAACTTCAGTTCCTTCGTATATGAAATGGGATTAGTAAATCCTCATTACAATCACAGGAACTTCACACACAGCTTGAATCCACTCAATGTTCCCGCTAGACAAATACAAGGTTCAATTGTCTTTTCCACTAGGGACACAGGCATAAAAGGACTCTGTGGGGTAAGAGATGCGTCTAGGTAAAGGACACACACTCGGCTTCCTTAAGCACTAAGGGGGCCAGGAATGGGCCAAAAGAGCAGAGGGCGGCACCTGGAACTGGTTATCTGCCCCCTGGGGCTCCCTCTGGGAGGAGAGGTGTCTAGTCAGCAGCAGAGAGAGACCATCAATGGGAAAGGCATCAGGGCTGCCCACCCTGCAGCCCAGCCCAGGCCCAGCTGGCTCAGGAAGGCGAGGTCAGCCGTCACCAGATATCTGACCCCACGGAGGCCTCGCCAGCCTCAGCTGGTCCATGCTACAGGCCCGGCCACATCTGGTGGCAATGATCTCAGAGCAACGATCTGTAGACGCCAGACATGTGCAGCCTGGGGCAAAGTGGGGGCCGGCCTGCCAATGCAGTCCCTCATCCCCTGACCCCACCCCTCCTGATCATCCATCAGGAAGCTGGGCCCCCAGCTCTCAGCCCATTATAATAACCACCATTCTCCCCAGCACGGTTCACCACACAGGCTCCACCGGGGGCCTCAGCAGGCCCTTCTAGAGGCCTGCAAGGGAGGGAGGGGGAGGGCAGAGAGAGAGACTGGGCAGATGACCAACTCCACTTTATAGGCAAGGAAACTGGGGCCCAGAGAGAGCCAGTTTATCTGTCTGCCTCCCACTGGACTATGAGCAACTTGAAATGAAGGATTAGGTCCTGCTCATTCTGTCATTCATTCCAGGCAGAGGAAATAGTGAATGCAAAGGTCTGGGGGCAGGAATGCATTTGGTACCTTAGAGAATGATCTCAGTCAGCAAATGAGAATTACAGGAGATGAGCTGGTGAAGTGAGCGCTGGCCAGACCACGCAAGGCCTCATACAACATGGAAAGGAGGCTGGCTTTTATTCCAATTGCCAAGGAAATCCCTGGAAGGTGTCTACTCTGAGAACAGACACGGAGAAGACAACAGCCAGTCAGGCAGGTCTGTTCTCATCTTCTGGTGTCAAATGTGAGAATCAGGCAGTTAAATGTCCTCACAGAGCATGACCCATGCTGTGCTGGGGACCCAGGGGGGTGGCGAAAGAACATGGGGCCCTGCCCCAGCCCAAGTGGCCAAGAGTACTTCCCAGGAAAAGAGGCATTTCTGCTGAGACCTGATGGCTGACCCAGAGTCAGCTGGTTTGAAAGAGTTGCAGGAAGGGACAGGAAGGAACATTCCAGGCAGAGGGGGAAGTAAGTACAAATGCCTGAAACGAGGAAAAGCCCAGGGCTTTAGGGGACCCTAAGAAGTTTAATATGGCAACACAGCAGATGGCAAGCAGGGGTTGGCCTGCGTGGTGGTGAGGCGTGGGGATGCCCAGCACATGTCTGCCTCTCTCATTTGACCTTGACATCTGAGCCTCGTCCTATGTCAGGAAGCAGTCTTCTACCACAGGACTTGACTTCTAAGGGCTACTTTGTATTATTCCGTTGTACATTCTGTTGTACAGTAACCAGTCCCCCGGCGTTGACCATTCAGAGTCTCTCGTTTTTCCCTATTATAAACAATACTATGATGAACATCTTTGTCTATATATCTTAGTACACACATATTATTATCTCAGTGTAGCAAGGATGGAAGTCGTGGGGGCTGACCAGGGCCCAGTCCTGGAGGCTTCCTGGGCAGCCCTTTGTTGAGTATCTGGTTAAAGGGCCATAAACAGAGAGATGCTGGGAGAAGGCTTCAGGGAGTGATAAAGAGCTGTGACCATGAACTCTGGCTGCCCAGGCCAGATGAAGACTAGAGAGGAGCCCCAGGCCTTGGGCCCCACCTGTCCTGTACGCTGCATGTTTGTCCAGCTGGCCTGGTGCACCGGCTCCTGGCCCCTTCCAAGAAGCAGCAGAAACACTTAAGATGCGGGTCTGAAAAGTTAGCCCGCCAGATGTGGGGTTCAGACCTTTCACTCCTTGGGGAGAAGGTCAAGGTTTAGAACTCCTTCCTAGTTGCGAGTCACCGTGCCAGGGATGGGGTCTGTGATGAGATTGTGTCTCAGCCTGCCCTACCTGCTTCCACGTGGGTTTTTTCATGTTCTCCTGATGTGTAGGAGTCCCTCAGCTAGTTTTAGAGGATTTCTCCCACAGGAAACAGTTCCGTATGTAGCTGGAGATTCAGTGAGTCTGTGAAAGGAAGTGAATTCAGCATCCTCCCAGGCCGCCGTCTTGCACCGGAACTGAAACAAAATACTGCAGACTGAGCACGGACCTAAAAATAAGCCTCGATTCAAACCACAGCTCTACCACTAAAGAGCTGAGTGACTCTGGGCCACTTACCCAAACACTCTGAATCTGTGTCTTCACTGGTACAGTGGGGAAAATAACGAAGATGGTTGTGAAAGTTAAATGAGATTACCAAGCACTTGGCCCATACATAGTCCAGGCTTTTAAATAAACGAGCTATATTTTCATTGTCATCTTGGGTCTCTATTCCTTTAAAAATTTGCGTGCTATACAATTTAATCATTTAAAGTATGTAATTCAATGGGGTTTACTATAGTCATCACAATCAGTTTTGGAACTTTTTCATCATCCCTCCCTCAAAATATCCTGTACCCATGAGGAGTCACTCCCTAGCCAACCCCTCTCCCTGCTAATCTCCCACCCCTCCCAGCCCAAGGCAACCACCCATTTATTTTCTGTCTTTGTGGATTTGCCTATAAATGGAATCATACAAGATAGAAAGCGCACAGAGTCCTCTTGTGACTGGCCTGTTTCACTGAACGTAATGCTTTCAAGGTTCATCGATGGTGTAACGTACATCAGTACTTCATTCCTTTTTATTGCCAGGATATTGTCTACAGTGTGGATAGACCGTATTTAATATATCCATGCATCACCTGGTGGACATTTAGATTGTCAGCATCTTCTGGCTCTTGTGAATAATGCTGCTGTGAACATTTGTATGTGGACATATGTTTTCATTTCTCTTGGGTATAGACCTAGAAGAGGAATTGCTGGATCATATGGTAGCTCTATTTTTAATCTTTTGAGGAACTGCCAGACTGTTTCCCAAAGCAGCTGCACCATTTTATTTTCCCACCAGTAGTGTACAAGGGTTCTCATTTTTCTACACCCAGACTGACAGTTGTCATTTTCTGTCTTTTTGAATACAGTCACCCTAGTGGGTGTGTAGAGGTATCTCACTGTGATTTTGACCTGCATTTTCTTGATGGTTGTTGTCTCATTTTTTCAATGGAATCCCCTTCATGTCCAGGGACAGATAAATCCTGGGATATCCCATTCCTAATATGGAAGCACTAACTCATCACAAAGAAAGAAAAAAATCTTACAGGTCTGTTATTAACCCACAACATTTCTTAAAGTAGTTCTTCCATAAATCAACTGACTATTTCCCAGCTTTGGGGGCATGGGGACAATTCTAATTTTCTTCTATTACTTCTAATAATTATAAATTATTGGCCGTTCCATGGAAAATGCCCATAATAAGTGAACAAAAGCAGGATAAGAAACACTCAGTTTAATTGACATATGTACACTACCAAGTGTGAAATTGCTAGCGAGCGAGAAGCTGTTCACAGCACAGGGAGCTCAGCTCGGTGCTCTGTGATGACCTCGAAGGGTGGGATGGGGGTGCGCGGGAGGGTCAACAGAGGGGGGATATATGTATACACGTAGCTGATCCATGTTGTTGTACAGCAGAAAGCAACACAATATTTTAAAGCAATTATGCTCCAATTTAAAAATAATAATAATAAAGGTACACTTAAAAGTACTCAGTTTAATCATCTAAGCTGAAAAAAAATGTTTGTTAATCCATCCAAATATGCTTTAAGTACCATCCTGGTGCTAAGGCTCATGCTATCTTATTTATGGACAAAGTCTGAAAAGGAATAGCAAAAACGAAACTACTATATGGGGGTAGAGAATTAAGAAGTACAAACTAATAGATATAAAATATGCTCCAAGGATATTCCCTGATAGCTCAGTTGGTAAAGAATCCACCTGCAATGCAGGAGACCCCAGTTCAATCCCTGGGTTGGGAAGATCCCCTGGAGAAGGGAAAGGCTACCCACTCCAGTATTCTGGCCTGGAGAAGTCCATGGACAGTATAGTCCATGGGGTCACAAAGAGTTGGACACAACTCAGCAACTTTCACTTTCAAGGATATATTGTACAATATGGGGAATATAGACAATGCTTTATAATAACTATAAATGGAGCATAACCTTTAAAAATTCTGAATTGTTATGTTGTACATCTGTAACTTATATAATATTGTACAGAAACCATACTTTAGTTAAAGAGAGTAACACACTACTTGTGTTGAGGGTGACAGGAGTTCTGGGTGAGAGATGTCCCACCCTTCCCCACCTCTATTTCCCAAAATAGAACAGTTATATTACCTTTGTGATGATAAAAGCAAGGGAAAAGGAAAAAGAAAAAAAAAAGACTACTAATCTAAGGACAATGGGAGAAACAATTCTTGAGCCAGACTCTCAAAGCCATTATTTTGTGGAATCCCCACACAGCCCCTGGGAGGTCACTAGTAATAATAACAGCCAATATTATGGCACTTTCTGGGAGGTTACTAGTAATAATAACAGCCAATATTACGGCACTTTCTGTGAGGTTACTAGTAATAATAACAGCCAATATTATGGCACTTTCTGGGAGGTTACTAGTAATAATAACAGCCAATATTATGGCACTTTCTGGGAGGTTACTAGTAATAATAACAGCCAATATTATGGCACTTTCTGTGAGGTCACTAGTAATAATAACAGCCAATATTAAGGCACTTTCTGTGTATCTAGCACTGTTCTACCAGTTAGGGACCATTTTTGCCCCCATTTTACAGGTGAGGAAACTGAGGCTAGGCAAAGAGATGCCCTTCCACTTTGGTGCTCTGTTTTCCCACATCACATACACGTGCAAAGCCTCATATAAACTCAGGCTCACATTTAAGTCCACACCCGCACCCTCAGACAGGAGCACACATACCACGGCCAGATGCTCGTGTGTACTCACACACATGACGACTCATATCCAAAGGCATGTGTACAGAAATGCATGTGTACATGTGGGCTCGTCTGCATGTGTGTGTGTATATATATATGCCATGTGCACACAGCCCATACACTACTGGACAAACATCTGAGAGTGGGAAAGGGGTGCAGTAAAGGGGCCAAAGTCCAGCCCTTGCCTCCTCCCCACATCCTCAAAGCGCCGCTGCTGGCAGGTGTGTACAGGCCTGGGTGGGGCGTGGACAGGTAGTCCTAGACTCAAAGGGTAGAGCTGACCTTGCACTAGAAACCCAGGGTCACCAACTACCTTCCAAAGGGGGCTACAGCGACTAAGGGGCCTCACCTGATGGCCAAACCCCCCAACCAGAGGACCCAAACTGAGGGCCCGAGGTGCGCCCAACCCTGTGCCAGGGGCTCCAGGGGCTGCACAAAAAAGGCATGATTGGGGGCCTCCAGGGCTCCCCAGGGTATTGAGGAGACAAGATTCACATCCAGCCGCCCCTCTGGGAGGCCGCATGACAGAGTGGTCACCTGCAAGCATTGTAGCAACGGGAAGGCTTAGAATCCTGGTTCTACCCCTTATTGACTGTGTGATCTGAGCAAGCTGGTTAACTGATCAGTGCCTCAGTTGTCCTCCCTGTAAATGGGGTAAATTCTAAGCCCTACCCCCTTGGGGTTGTTGCTTAACCAGAACTACCAAAGTCTGTATTTGTAAAATAAGCTGTTTCGGGCAAAGGAAGTGTGAGGATGGAGGGAGGCAGGACAGGCACTGAGTGGAAAGGAGCTCCTCAGGATCCCAGCCCTGTGTCCTACTGGCTGGGCCACCTCGGACAAGTCACACAACCTCTCTGAACCTCGGCTCCTCCTTTGTAAACATTACCCAAGTCATTCTTAATCATTAGATATGTTTCTATTGAGAACTTACTACATCTCAGGCATCATGCTGGGCGCGGAGAACGCGGCAATGAGCAAGCCAGGTGGTCCCTGTCTGCCCGGAGCCCACAGCCTTAGAGAAAGGATAAAGCGGAAACATCTGGTACATAGTAGGGGTCCAATCAGCGTTCCTCCCCTGCTTCCCTTTCCATCACTGTTAGGTCCATGCATCCATATTGTAGAGCGTTTAGAGACTTCCCTGGTGGTCCAGGGGCTGAGACTCTGTGCTCATAATACAGGGGGCCTGGCTTTGATCCCTGGTCAGGGAACTAGATCCCACATGCCACAACTAAAGAGCCCATAGGCTGCAACTGAAAAAAAAAAAAAAAAAAACCCACCTGCTGATCCCACGTGATGCCACTAAGACCCGGCACAGCCAAAAACAAAAAACAAACTGCATAGAGTTTGGCAGATACAGAGCGGGGCTGAGGTGGGGAAAATCTATCACCCAGAATCCCACTACCCCTAACAAAACCCCTAGCTTCATTTTTGCCAGTCTTCTTATCCAGTACAGGGCTAGGTTCATGGTAAGATACTTGGTACAATGTTCAGATTAATCAACACATTACATTTGTCATCAGCAGGAAACAGCCGATTACACTGTAGCATATTTACTGACTCTAAGCAACCCAAACCATTAAGGCCATATTTTCTCCGCAGAGAGGCTTTTCCCTTCTTTGGGACCAGTAATGTTTCCATTTTATAGAAAAGGACGCCGAGGCTCAGAGAGGTCAAGTCACTTGCCCAAGGTCACACAGACCAAAACGTGAAGAGCTAGCTCAGGAAGCCAGAGTCTCTTACCCACACTGTCCTGGGCTGTGGGATGCAGTGAGAAGTGGACTTAAGGGCTTTGGGAATGAGAACCAGCAGCCCAAGGTTTGGGGAGCCCTTTTAGGCCAGATGCAACCCGCCCCCATCATTGCTCCAGACGTAGAGCACAGAAAACTACCAGGCTCCTGGCTGGTCTTGTGGGATCTCTTTGGGGTCCAGAAACCCCTCACTCTTATCCGCTTCGGGAGCTCCGGGACGCCTGCTTAGCCAGTGTACAGAGACGGCATGTCATTTGTGATTTCTGGTGCCCGCCAGTGGGCAGAGAGAGCAAATCTCTGGATCCCTCAAGTTGCCGGGAGCCAGCAAAGTCAGTGGCTCCTGCCCCAGCTAATGTTGGCTGCCGCTTACCACGTGCAGGCCCCGCGCGCAGGCGCTTTTACACCTAATCTAACGTGATTCCTGCCGAGAACTCTCTCCAGGTCAGAACTGTGATTATCACTGGTTATAAATAGTCTGAGACCTGGGAAAATGCCTTTCCAAGGGCACATAGGTGGTTGATGATAGAACCAGGAATCAAGACATTGGAGCTCAGTTCCTGCGCTGGGGGATGGACCCTCGGGCTGGACACAGAGGTGGATTTACACCCTTCTCCCTGGTGGCTCAGCGGTAAAGAATACACCTGCAATGCAGCAGACACGGGTGATGCGTGAGACACGGGTTCAATTCCCAGGTCAGGAAGATCTAGAGAATGAACTGGTAACCCCCTCCTGTATTCGTGCCTGGAATTGGGATACAACTTAGCAACTAAACAACCAAGACATTTGCAGGCTGGGGGCGGGGGGAGGTTCTGCAATGCATATACAGGGTCACATTTGAGAAAATGTGCAAAATTAAGACATTTTAGTTACAGTTGGTTAAGACCACTGTCTCTTTCTACTTCAGCCCTAGAATGATGTCTTTGTCTGCTGCTGCTGCGTTGCTTCAGTCGTGTTCGACTCTGTGCAACCCCAGATACGGCAGCCCACCAGGCTCCCCCGTCCTTGGGATTCTCCAGGCAATAACACTGGAGTGGGTTGCCATTTCCTTCTCCAATGCATGAAAGTGAAAAGTGAAAGTGAAGTCGCTCAGTCGTGTCTGACTCTTAGCGACCCCAAGGACTGTAGCCTACCAGGCTCCTCCATCCGTGGGATTTTCCAGGCAAGAGTACTGGAGTAGGGTGCCATTGCCTTCTCGTCTAGTAGGTGATAAAGATGTATTAATAAGTAATTTGTGTGTTTAATAGATTGTGTTGAATGAGCAACTGCATGATAGGGGAATAAATGACTGAAGTGCCCTTTAATCTTAAAGGAAGGAAAGGGTTTTCATGAGTGCTCCTCATGCAGCCTCAGGGTGCCCTTCACAGATAGATTGAACTTGGGCCATGGGTGGCCTTGAATGTCAAGGCGAGGAATCAGGCAATGGGCAGTCATGGGAGGTTTTAGAGCAGAGGGCAGCCTTGAGGGTAACTGTCAATTAGGCAAGAGTTAACTGTCAGGTATGAAGACAGGGCCCTGTGACTGGGGGACCATTTGATTGGCTCATATAAAAACGGCCCTCACCCAGCACCACCAAAGAGCTAGTAATGTGATAGGGGTACCTTCCATCGGGGTGCTTCTTGTGCCTCCAGGAGGCCCCCGCTAGTCCCTGGGACAGAGAGTCCAGGCTGCTGCTGCTGCTAAGTCGCTTCAGTCATGACTGACTCTGTGCGACCCCATAGACGGCAGCCCACCAGGCCCCGCAGTCCCTGGGATTCTCCAGGCAAGAACACTGGAGTGGGTTGCCATTTCCTTCTCCAGTGCGTGAAAGTGAAAAGTGAAAGTGAAGTTGCCCAGTCGTGTCCGACTCCCAGCGACCCCATGGACTGCAGCGTACCAGGCTCCGCCGTCCATGGGATTTTCCACGCAAGAGTAGTGGAGTGGGGTACCACTGCCTTCTCCGAGAGTCCAGGTTAGGAGAGTCCAAGTGCCTTGGTGGGTGTTCAGCCTAGATTTGCTCAGCATTCTGTGTGCCTGGTCCAATGTGGGGGCAGCTGGGGCCCTGCCCAGGTCAGGCATGGGGTCCCAGGGCCCCAGGCGTTACTGCATGTCCCCCTCTTGCTGTGAAGTGCAGTGGCCATTCCTCAGAAGAGGAAACTGAGGTCTGGAAGCTGCTGAGGCAGTGGTGAACCCGTGAACATCCAGCCCCAACTAAGGTCTCCTTGACTCAGCGCCAGGCCAGCCTTTTTCTCCCCCTCCCTGGTCTTTCTAAATGTCAACAATTCCAGCTACCAACAAAACAAACCAACACCCCCTCCCAAGAAAACCCCCAGCTATTATTTATTTAGACTTGTTTAGAGCCATCTCCTCTGCTGCTGCTGCTAAGTCGCTTCAGTTGTGTCCGACTCTGTGCGACCCCATAGATGGCAACCCACCAGGCTCCACAGTCCCTGGGATTCTCCAGGCAAGAACACTGGAGTGGGTTGCCATTTCCTTCTCCAATGCATGAAAGTGAAAAGTGAAAGTGAAGTCGCTCAGTTGTGTCTGACTCTTCTCGACCCCATGGATTGCAGCCTACCAGGCTCCTCCGTCCATGGGATTTTCCAGGCAAGAGTACCGGAGTGGGGTGCCAATGCCTTCTCCGATCTTCTGCATATCCCATTACCTGATTATTCCTCCAGCAAACCTGTGAGTGAGACGAAGAGTTATTATTCCCATTTTGCAGATAAAGAGTTAGCCCAGAGAGGTGAAGCTACTTACCCAAAGCCACACAGTGGTAAACAGCTGAGTACAATCAAACCCAGAGTCCAGAGGCTCCCCCAGATCCCCCTTCCACCCCACCCCCATCACAGAGCTGCCCAGCCTCCTCTTCTGCTCCAAGCTGAAGTGGAGAAACTCAGCTTTGCCAGCAGAGGGCAGTATGCCCTCAAAAATTAAACCCTGGTCTTTCTGGTGGCTCAGACAGTAAAGAATCTGTCTGTAATGCAGAAGGCATTAGTTCTGTCCCTGGGTCAGGAAGATCCCCTGGAGAAGGGAATGGCAACCCACTCCAGTATTCTTGCTTGGAGAATCCCATGGACAGAGGAGCCTGGTGGGCTACAGTCCATGGGGTTGCAAAGAGTCACCACCTAGTAAATAGCTTCCTTCCCAGAGGCTGGCCAATTGAATTCTCACACCTGGGAACGGCTGCTGCTGCTGCTGCCCAACAATTCAGAAATCCTCAACCCTGAGGACTGAGTTAGTCCTTAAACCTTAGTCCCAGGTTCTGGTCGGGGTCTGGGGAGCACGGAGAAATGTGTAGAGAAATGGAAAATACAGCCTTCAAAGGAGGTGAGCCGGTGGTTCACAGAAAAGGAAATGCAATGGTTTTAACGTACAAGATGCTTAGCTTCACTCTTAATAAGAAAAACGTGTGTTAAACCCACAAGGGGCAGGCACTTTATCAAACTGGCAGTTATACAGCTGAGGGCGTGGAGAAACACTCACACACTGCTGGTGGGATTAAAACCCAGTTTAACACCTCTGGAAGGGAATCTGACAATACCTCCCCAAATTAGAAACACATGCATCCCACTGAAACAAAATGCCTTCACTGAAAGACTTGACAGAGAAGCAGAGTCATTGCCAGTGAGTGGACCTCGGTGGGGGGTGGGGGCAGAAGTTTCCAGATCAACACTCCCTGCGTGGGCGGGGGGGTGGGTGTGTATGGAGGAGGGGTAGCTGGCAGGTGATCATCTTGGGTCCTGTCCTGTAAGGCCTCCCAGAGGGGCAAGAAGCTGGCATTGAATGCTGGGTCCCCAGGGCTGAGCAAGGATTGTGGGACCCCTCGGAAGGAGAAGGGCCACCCCGCAGAGATGACCGTCTCCAAGGGGCGCAGGTCAGCACTGCCATCTCCAGTCACTGTCTGCAGGGGCGGGGAGGGAAGAGGGAGAAGGAGCCCCACCCCACCTTCATCCACCTTCCCCACTGCTGGGAGGAAGCCAGGGCAGAGGTCTAACCCCAAATCAAGCTACAGTTTCCATGACTGTCTTGACATTTAAAATTTGAGTGAAGACCATGTTTGTGACTTAAAGCCACAGTCCAGCTGTTTGTCATCTAAAAGCTGGCTGAGACAACACGGCTTCCCTCTGCTCGCCTTTCCATCCTCCGGGGGCTGGCAGAGGAAGAGACAGAAAGGAGCTGCAGGGCTTCTAGAAGCTGTTCCCAGAACTAGCACGAGGTTGCTTCCGCCACATTCTATCGATTAGAGAGCGCTAAGGCCAACCCTTATTTGAGGGGAATAGAGTCCACCTCTTGAACAGGGGAGCCAGGACCAAGTCACATTGCAGAGAGGCATGGAAAACCCCTACCCACAAAGGGCTTGGTCCCCTTGCAAGGGAAGCTGGGAGATGTCGACCAGCCCTGTGTCCAGGAAGAGGAGGGAATGGGTTCAGAGAAGAGCCTCTGCCAGCCTCTGCCACACTTGCCCACTCCCTGATAATGCATGTTCAGACAGGTTCCTACAGTGTGCTTAGCCCTGCGGGAGGCTTGGTGAGAGCAGAGACCTGGGGGAGAGGGGTCTCAACTCCCCAGCAGTGTGACTGCTCACCCCTGTTCTCGGAACCTCCATTTTCTCATCTGTAAAATGGTCATACTCATTATCATCCTGTCCTCCCATTGATACGGTGGTTGTGAATGCATTCTGATTTGTGAAAGCCTTTGAGTCGGCAGAGAAGAGAATGATACTGTCCTTGCCCTCAAATATGGTCAATAACAAGAGGAGACAAGAATTCAAGATGTGTCCAGACCTGGGGTAAGAGGGAAGGGTCCTGTGAACAGGGGCAGAGAGGCAGAGAGAAGAGGAGCTACTGCAGGTGAGGGCCCTGTGCCCAAGCCTCAACAGATGATGAACAGGCTCGGAATAGACCCAGGGCCTAGGGTACCACATGGCAGGAGGGAGAACCAGCTGTTGTAAAGGGACACACGTGGTTGATTGAAGGGTCCTGCACCCCCGTATTTAAAGCAGAAATTCCCAAAGGGTGAGATGTTGGCTGGGCTGGGAGCTGATGCACACTTCCTGGCTTGTTCTTGGCAGAGTGAGTTTGAAAAAGGAGAGGAAAAAAAGGGAATGAGATTGAAAACAGATTATTGGGGAGAAAAGTATTTCAGACTCGAGACAACTGTCTCTATAGCCTCTGGCCCCTGTCCCACTCATTCCCCTGCCCTGACGCAAGGCTGGCAGGAAGAAGGTGTTTCCCCTGGGATTGTTCAAACCGAGGACCAAACCCTGCCTGAGGCTTACCTATCTGCACAGGCTGGCAGCGTGCCTGAGGCCAGCTAAACGGTCTCCATGCTCCTTGAACTCTCCGCTCGAGGTACGTGCTGTTATTGCCCCATTTCCCAAATGAGGAAACTGAGGCTCAGAGAAGTTAGCTGGCTTGTCCACAGGCACACAACCAGTCAAGGGTGAATCTGACTGACTCTATTGGTTTTTCCTACAGTTGGGGTGCAGACAGAGGAGGGGAGGTTTAGGACAGCAAGGAAGAAGGTTCTGGGCGGGGCGTTGAGTGTGGAAGGCAGTATGGGACAGTGGTTAAGTGCTTGACTCAGGAGTCAGATTTGGGGGTTGTTTGTTACAGCAACATGACCCAGACTATCTGACTGATACAAATCCTGATAATTAAGTTACATGTCCTTCAAGATATTAGTACTAAAAAAAAGGTACTCAGCATCTTCTTAGAAGCAGCAATTTTCTTTTAATTTTAAAAATTTTGCAAAAAGCATTTAAGGAAATGTACCATCTTGACCGTTTTTAAGTGTACAAGTTCAGTGGCATTAAGTACATCCACAGTGTGTAATCCATCTCCACCATCCAGCTCCAGAACTTCATCTTGTGAGACAGAAACTCTAACCATTCAACACTAACTCCCTATCCCCCTTCCTCCAGCCCCCAACAGCCACCTTTTCACCTTCTGTCTCTATGAATCTGATTGCTCTAGGTACTTCATATAAGTGAAATCATACACTTTTGGTCCTTCTGTGACTGTCTTATTTCACTCAGCATAATGTCCTACAAGCTTATCCATGTTGTAGCCTGTATCATAATGACCTTCTTTTCTTGTCTTTTTTTTTTAATTGAAGGATAATTGATATAGAGAATTTTGTTGTTTTCTGTCAAACCTCAACATGAATCAGCCATAGGTATACATATATCCCCTCCCTCTTGAACCTCCCTCCCGTCTCCCTCCCCATCCCACCCCTCTAGGTTGATACAGAGCCCCTTTTTGAATTCCCTGAGACACACTGCAAATTCCCACTGGCTATATATTTTACCTATGGTAATGTAAGTTTCCATGTTTCTCTTTCCCTACATCTCACTCTCTCTTCCCTCTCCCTGTGTCCGTAAGTCTGTTTTCTATGTCTGTTTCTCCACTGCTGCCCTGCAAATAAATTCTTTGGTACCATCTTTCTAGATTCCATCTGTATGTGTTCAGTTCAGTTGCTCAGTTGTGTCCAACTCTTTGCAATCCCATGAACTGCAGCACGCCAGGCTTCCCTGTCCACCACCAACTCCTGGAGTTCATGCAAACTCATGTCCATCGAGTCAGTGATGCCATCCAGCCATCTCATCCTCTACTGTCCCCTTCTCCTCCTGCGCCCAATCCTTCCCAGCATCAGAGTCTTTTCCAAGTAGTCAACTCTTCGCATGAGGTGGCCAAAGTATTGGAGTTTCAGCTTCAGCATCAGTCCTTCCAATGAACAACCAGGACTGATCTCCTTTAGGATGGACTGGTTGGATCTCCTTGCAGTCCAAGAGACTCTCAAGAGCCTTCTCCAACACCACAGTTCAAAAGCATCAGTTCTTCAGCGCTCAGCTTTCTTCACAGTCCAACTCTCACATCCATACGTGACCACTGGAAAAACCATAGCCTTGACTAGACGGACCTTTGTTGGCAAAGTAATGTCTCTGCTTGTCAATATGCTATCTAGGTTGGTCATAACTTTCCTTCCAAGGAGTAAGCGTCTTTTAATTTCATGGCTGCAGTCACCATCTGCTGTGTTTTTGGAGCCCAAAAAAATAAAGGCTGGCACTGTTTCCACTGTTTCCCCATCTACTTGCCATGAAGTGATGGGACCGGATGCCATGATCTTCGTTTTCTGAATGTTGAGCTTTAAGCCAACTTTTTCACTCTCCACTTTCACTTTCATCAAGAGGCTTTGTAGTTCCTCTTCACTTTCTGCCATAAGGGTGGTGTCATCTGCATATCTGAGGTTATTGATATTTCTCCGGGCAATCTTGATTCCAGCTTGTGTTTCTTCCAGTCCAGCATTTCTCACGATGTACTCTGCATGTAAGTTAAATAAGCAGGGTGACAATATACAACCTTGACGTACTCCTTTTCCTATTTGGAACCAGTCTGTTGTTCCATGTCCAGTTCTAACTGTTGCTTCCTGACCTGCATATAGGTTTCTCAAGAGGCAGGTGGGGTGGTCTGGTATTCCCATCTCTTGAAGAATTTTCCACAGTTTATTGTGATCCACACACTCAAAGGCTTTGGCATGTGTTAGTATACAATATTTATCTTTCTCTTTCTTACTTCACTCTGTATAATAGGCTCTAGGCTCATCCACCTCATTACAACTGACTCAAATGCTTTCCTTTTTATGGCTGAGTAATATTTCACTGTGTATATGTACCAAAACTTTCTTTATCCAAACATTTGTCAATGGACATCTAGGTTGATTTCATGTTCTAGCTATTGTAAATAGTGCTGCAGTGAACACTGGGTTACGTGTGTCTTTTTCAATTTTGGTTTCCTCAGGGTATGTGCTTAGGAGTGGGATTGCTGGGTCATATGGTGATTTTATTGATTTTATTCCTAGCTTTTTAAGGAATCTCCATTACGCCTTCCATGGTAGCTGTATCAATTTACATTCCCACCAACAGTGCAAGAGGGTTTCTTTTTCTCCGCACCTTCTCCAGCATTTATTGTTTGTAGACTTTTTGATGACGGCCATTTAGAATGACCTTCTTTTTAAAGGCTGAGTAATATTCATGAGAAACACTGGGCTGGAAGAAGCACAAGCTGGAATCAAGTTTGCCAGGAGAAATATCAATAACCTCAGATATGCAGATGACACCACCCTTATGGCAGAAAGTGAAGAGGAACTAAAAAGCCTCTTGATGAAAGTGAAAGAGGAGAGTGAAAAGGTTGGCTTAAAGCTCAACATTCAGAAAACAAAGATCATGGCATCCGGTCCCATCACTTCATGGCAAATAGATGGGGAAATACTGAAACAGTGTCAGACTTTATTTTTTTGGGCTCCAAAATCACTGCAGATGGTGACTGCAGCCATGAAATTAAAAGACGCTTACTCCTTGGAAGGAAAGTTATGACCATCCTAGATAGCATATTGACAAGCAGAGACATTACTTTGCCAACAAAGGTCCGTCTAGTCAAGGCTATGGTTTTTCCAGTGGTCATGTATGGATGTGCGAGTTGGACTGTGAAGAAAGCTGAGCGCTGAAGAACTGATGCTTTTGAACTGTGGTGTTGGAGAAGACTCTTGAGAGTCTCTTGGACTGCAAGGAGATCCAACCAGTCCATCCTAAGGGAGATCAGTCCTGGGTGTTCACTGGAAGGACTGATGCTGAAGCTGAAAGTCCAATACTTTGGCCACCTCATGTGAAAAACTGACTCATTGGAAAAGACCCTGATGCTGGGAGGGATTGGGGGCAGGAGGAGAAGGGGACAACAGAGGATGAGATGGCTGGATGGCATCACTGACTCGATGGACATGAGTCTGAGTGAACTCCGGGAGTTGGTGATGGACAGGGAGGCCTGGTATGCTGTGATTCATGGGGTCACAAGGAGTCGGACACGACTGAGTGACTGAATTGAACTGAACTGAATATTCTGTTGCACATGTAGACCGCATTTTGCTGATCCATTTATCCATCCGTGGACACTTGGGTTTGCTCATACCTTTCGGCCGACGTGAATGGCGCTGCCGTGAACATGGATGCACAAAGATCGGGCAGCATTTCTCTCTTTTTAAAAATTATTATTATTAATTTATTTATTTTGGCCATGCCACATGGCATGTGGGATCTTAGGTTCCCAACCAGGGATCGAACCTACTCCCCCTGCATTGGAAGCACAGGGTTTTAACCACTGGACCCTCAGGGAAGTCCCAGGGAGGGGCAGAATTCTATCATATATTAATGCCTATATATGAAATCTGGTATCGGTGAACCTATTTGCAGGGCAGCAGTGGAGATTCAGACGTAGAGACCAGGTTTGTGGACACAGTGGGAGAAAGAAAGGGCGGGATGAATGGAGAGAGTAGCATTGAAACATACACATCACCATACGTAAAATAGAAAGCTGATGGGAGTCTAAGCAAATGACACAGGGAGCTCAAACCTGGTGCTCTGTGATAACCCGGAGGCGTGGGATGGGGAGGGATGTGGGAGGGAGGTTCAAGAGGGAGGGGACATATGTATACCTATGGCTGATTCGTGGTGATGTGTGGCAGAAACCAACACAATATTGTAAAGCAATTATCCTCCAATTAAAAACAAAGTTTTTTAAAAAAGAAAGTTGAGAGGGAAACAGCACTGATGAAAAAGCCAGGAGACAGGATGCTAGACTTCGCTGTGTAGCATCAGGTACCTCGCTTTCTACATCTGGTCCTCGCTTTCACTGCCTAGTTCATAGCAGCACGCTGAGACCAAGTGAGACCCAGGACTATCAGCAAAGCCACAAGGGACTGTTATTGTTATTACTCAGTGGGGTGAGGGCAATGATTTCCCAAAGGCATGAGTCACGAATGGTGGAATTCCAGGCATCAGGAGAGGCAGTTCTGGGCAACAGAGCCCAGATTCCACACAGAGCCACGACCCTGACCTGGACCCGCAAGGGAGCCACACCCTCCCTCCTTGGCCACTGGCCGATGTGAGGAAGGAATCAGTAAATGTCATAAGCAGATGGGTCCTTAGGGTAGAGCCCACGGTCCCGTTGCCTCACACGACTGTTAAGGAGGCTCCGAGAGGGTGATGCATTTGCCTGGGGTCACACAGCCAGAGAGCAGTGGAAGCTGGACTAGACTCCCAACCCGGCACCACGCGGCCTCCCACCTGGCTCCAATTCTAGGAAGAGATGTGAGCGCTAGAAGAGCCATTGAGGCAGGGGTAACTGGGGAGCTCAGAGGGCCTCTAGGGGAGGGTGGAGCTTTCCTCTTTTGTATCTCATGGAGACTGACCTAAGAACTTTTCAATTCAGAGCCCTCTCTGTACTTGCCCAAATCTTGAGACTAGTGGTAACAATAGTAATTGGTACTTTTAAATGAGCTCTTCCAAGTTCAGCTCTATGAATATTTTATATTCCTGGTCTGTTTAATCTCTCCTCAGGTAGGAGCCAGTGTTATCCCATTCAGATGCCTCCCAAAGGGCTTCCCTGGTGGTCCAGTGGTTAAGAATCTGCCTTGCAACGCAGACACCTGGGTTCAATCCCTGGTCAGGAAGCTAGGATCCCACAAGCTGCAGAGTAATTAAGCCTGCATGCTGCAACTAGAGTCCGTGCGCTCAACAAAAGATGCCACATGACACAACAAATATCCCACATGTGGCCACTAAGACCCGACAAATAAGTAAATACATTTTTTAAAAATGCCTCGAAACCTTAGACTGGGGCCATTTTCAAGGTCACAAAATGAGAGGTGGTCAGAGCTGGGATTCCAACCCAGGGTTGGGCTCCTGTGGAGTCTGTCTATTGAAGCACAGCGATCCACTTCCTCCGTTGAGTTCTGTGTGATGGAGGCAGGAAGTGGATTGTGCTCGTGGTCCAGGAGAAACTGAAGCTTGGCAGAAACTGAGATCGGTGACATCCCAGCAAGAGGAGGAGTTAGGGCTAGGACCCACCTGTCAGGGCCAGCTTCCATCTGCTCCAGCGAAGAGAAGCTGTTCTGGGAGTGCTGTGGCCCCTGGCAAGCCTCACCCTGGGGATGCAGGATGGGGAGAGGGTGCTGACGGAATCCGGAGGTGGACCCCTCCCCACAGCGATGATGAGGGCAGCCGACACTTAAGAAGCCGTGACTGAGTTCAAGGTCTTTGGATTAACGCTTTATCTTTTATATTATTTATTTTTGTGCTGTGCTGGGTCTTCACTGCTGCACGGGCTTTTCTCTAGTTTCAGAGAGCGGGGGCTACTGTCTCATTGCGGTGTGCAGGCTTCTCACTGACGTGGCATCTTTTGTTGCAGAGCACAGGCTCTAGGGCACGGGGGGCTTCAGTAGTTGTGGCTCCCGGGCCTCTGTGGCCCACGGGCTTAGTTGCTCCGAGGCATATGGGATCTTCCGGGATCAGGGATCGAACCTGTGTCTCCCGCATTAGCGGGCAGATTCCTCACCACCAAGCCACCAGGGAAGCCTGAACACTTTATCTTGATGATTTCCTTTCCTCTTCACCCATGTGGATGGAGTTCATTTTATTCTCCCTCTTTCCAGATGCAAACCCTTCTGTTCAGAGAGGTGGACTCACCTGTCCAGGGGACCAGCCTAGGTAGCTGTGGAATTGAGATGCTAAAGTTTGGCCTCTTATGACCATTATATTCCCCTCTGCATGGAGAGGAAGGAGAAGCAGCCTGAACAACCTTGCCCCAGCCCACCAGGCCCCAAGGGCCTTCACACCTTAGATTCCGTGTGCTAAAAGTCCCTGAGCACAGGATTCTAAGGAACCCAATTTAATGATATTAACCCCACCTGACAGGTGGAAAATATGAGGCTCAAGGAAGTGAAGACCCAGGATGCACTTTGAACCAGCTCTGGTTGAGTGTCTACTATGTACCAGACATTGTGCCAGGTGTTAAATATATTCTCCCATTCGATTCACAAAGCAGTCCTGCATGGGAGGTATTATTATTGATGTTACCCCTGCGGGACAGATGGCAAACCATGGCTCAGAGAGGTGACGAGACTTGCTTACAGGTAGTGTCCACATTTGAGCCTAGGTCTGATTCCAGCCTTTATTCTTTCTACTATGTATAAGCCTCCCTAATAGAGACCCTATCTTTTTGCCTTTTCATACTGTTCATGGGATTCTCAAGGCAAGAATACTGAAGTGGTTTGCCATTCCCTTCTCCAGAGAAGGGGACGACAGAGGATGTGATGGTTGGGTGGCATCACCAACTCGATGGACGTGAGTTTGAGTAAGCTCTGAGAGTTGGTGATGGACAGGGAAGCCTGGTGTGCTGCAGTCCATGGGGTCTCAATGAGTTGGACACAACTGAACTGAACTGAATAGAGACCTACAGGCTACTATGATGGTGTTTCAGGCATCAAGGGATAATAGATTTGGCTCTTAGGGCTGTTCAGGGTTTCATGCAATCACTCATGACTTCTAGCTGGCTGCTAGCTCAGCCTGTGTGCAAGCTTGTGCTGTGACAGCTACACCCTTACTTTCCCAGGAAAATAACAGGAACTGGGGCTGGAAGTTCTCAAGAGAAAGCCTGGCTTGCTCTAGAAGGCAGAACGTTTGAACGTTTTTTTTTTAATTAATTTGATTTTTTATTGAAGGATAATCGCTTATTTGAGCCGATCCATAATGGAGGAGGTTGCCTCGGGATGTGGTGAGTTTCCCAGCCCCGGGAGGGTACAGGCTGGCAGCTGCCTGTGAAGAAGGTGATAGAGCACCTCCGGCATGAAAAGTGATACTGCGGGGACTACCTGGCCACCCAGTGGTTAAGATTTCAAGGTTCTAATGCGGGGGGCATGGGTTCGGCCCCTGGTTGGGGACCTGAGATCCCACATGCCTGCCACATGGTATGGCAAAAAAAAGAGAAAGTGATACTGGATTCAAAGACCTTTCCCTTTTGAAAGTCTGAGATTGTAAGATTCTCAGGTCCCATTTGCTCAGACTGCAGTCTAAGATTGCACAATACTCAAAAGTTAGGAATCAAAGACTGCATGCGTTTTTCCTTTTTGTGTTTTCTAGTCCCTGTGTGGGCAGGTAGACTGTGGAGCATCTACTTACTCGGGCAAGGGACAAGTCAGTTAAATCAGTTCAGTTCAATCACTCAGTTGTGTCCAACTCTTTGCGACCCCATGGACTGCAGCATGCCAGGCCTCCCTGTCCATCATCAACTCCCGGAGTTTACTCAAACTCATGTCCATTGAGTCGGTGATGCCATCCAGCCATCTCATCCTCTGTCATCCCCTTCTCTTCCTGCCTTCAATCTTCCAGCATCAGGGTCTTTGCCAATGAGTCAGTTCTTCGCATCAGGTGGCCAAAGTATTGGAGTTTCAGCTTCAGCATCAGTCCTTCCAATGAATGTTCAGGACTGATTTCCTTTAGTTAAATCAGAGAACAGAGAACAAGTCTTTAGGTTTCAAGAGCACCCCTTCCTCCCCAAAAACACCATTCCTGAAGGGACCTGGGACACAGTGAAATGAATCAGAGAAAGATGGGATTTGATACCTTTCTGTCCCTCTGCTATACAATATTTGGGGTGGTGGCTGTTCCATCAACCTGGATCCTGGAGCAAGGAGACACTGATGGGAAATATATAGGACACACAGCATGAGTGGCTGAGGAACAAGACTGGGGGTAGTTGTTACTGCACCCTAACCTGGCTGACCCTGACTGATACACAGCCCTGCTCTCCCCTCTTGCCTTTTTTCCAAATAAAAAATCAGGAAAAGAGCCAGAAAAAAAAAAAAGCCATGAGTGAACATGTTTTGAATTTTGTGGGTCAGCGTGACCCCAGAGAGCTTTGGAGAGTCCAAAAGTAGACAGTAGGGAAGGGCTGGAGTGATGAACCAGTCATGTGGTGCGTTGAAGCCAAAAGAGCCTGAAACAACCTCACAGTGAGATGCAATCACAGAGATGTAGGCATGGATGATGGACTGGGGGGAAATAAGTCAAAGTGATCAAGATTAATTTTCTGCCTGCATAGGAAGTAGGGTACGTGTGTGCTAAGTCACTTCAGTTGTGTCTGACTCTTTTTGACACAATGGACTATAGCCCACCAGGCTCCTCTGTTCATTGGATTCTCCAGGCAGGAATACTGGAGTGGGTTGCCACGCCGTTCTCCAGGGCATCTTCCTGACCAAGGGATTGAACCCACGTCTCCTGCATTGGCAGGCGGGTTCTTGACCACTAGCACCACCTGGGAAGCCCAGGAAGAAGGGGATGGTCATAAAATTAACTCAAAATTCTGCTTATCAAAATTTTGAGTTGAGATACATAATTTGGAAAGTTCACCATCCCAAGGGTCTTGAATTCGGGGCTTTCACCATCACTCTTTCACTGAGTGAGTAGAAGGTGGATGTGGACACTGGAAGCACCCCAGCCTGGAGACCAGGAGAACTGAGCTCTACTCTTAGATTTCACCTTCCCAGGGAGACCTTCCCTGACCACGTGGTGTAAAACAGAACTCCCCCCACCCTGACCCCATGGATGCCCAGTCCCTCTTCTTTCTTTTTCTCCAAAGTACTAATGGATACAGCATTCTTTACTTATCTATTTATTGTCTATTTCCCCCACTTGATTGTAAGTTTCAAAACAGCAGGAATTCTCTTTCTACCTTTCTATCTCACTGCTTTTTATTTTTCCCCCCTTTCTTTGCTAGTTATAGAAAAATTTCAAGCATTCAAAAAACCATGGAAAACAGATGATGAACACCCCTTTGCCATTTGCCCATCACGTAAATTTAACAACTGTTAACATTTAATCATCCTCGCTTCACTTAAAAAAATTTTTTTTGGTGCCAGCGTTTTCTAAAGAAAATAATACTCGTCATGCTATTTCCTCTTTAAAAACTTGAAGGAAGAGAGCTTTGTCTCTTTTACTTGTTGCCATGTTACTCACTGCCTGGAAGCTGACAGAGCTCCAACAAACAGTTGTTGAATGAATCTCACTTAATCCTCACGGCAACTCTATGCAGTAGGTGTTATTATTATCCCCATTTTACAGAAGAGGAAACTGAGGCACAGAGAGGTAAAGTAACTTGTCCAAGGGCACACCGCTAGGAGGTAGTGAAAGGAAATTTGAGCTCAGGCAGCCTGAATCCAGAGTCCACACATTCATATCTCTCTGGGGACTCCTTCGACCGAGATGTTCATTCATCCTCTGTCTACCTGTCCCATCCAGACACCACCCACAGAGGAGACCCAGAGGGGTTCACAGGCCAGAAACAGGACATCCCCATCTGGGAACCCAGGTGGTTTCCAGAAAGGTCAGGGCCCTCTTTCCCTCCTCCCTGGGGAGGAGACAGAAGGCTCCTTCCCAGACGAGTGACCTTTGGGGTTTGTTATGAGTAGAGATTCCTTCTGGGGAACGTGATGGCTGATGCCGGGAGCCTGGGTCCTCAGACTTAACCCCCAGGAATGTGGAGAGGAATCGCCAGGCTTCCGCCCTGCAGGCCAGCGTTCCCAATGACCCAGACCAGCCAAGGAGGCCGTGCTAGGCTGCTCTCCAGATTGCTGGGCCTTCTGGGGAGATGAACTGAGACCTTCCATGCTAGGCTGGGAGGCAGCTCCTCAGGGTAAACAGAGCTCCAGGCTTCAAAATCAAAGAACATGGCATCTGCCTCTTCCTTCCTAGTGGGGTGACATTGGACAGGTGCTCAGTCTGGGGAAGCCTCAGTTTTCACATCTGTCAAATGGGGATAATTACTATTCTAAGCTTAAACAGATCCAGGGCTAGGGTGAAGCAAGCCAAGTGCCCAAGGCACGACCTTTAAGGAGGCACTGGCTCTCAGGTTCATACCCTGCACTTGCAGGAGCCTGAGGATTAACACCTTCTTAAATTATGCACCAAGATGGTCTAATCCCACAACCCACAGCTGGCTCCAGGAAGGGACCCCAAAGCCCTTTGGGAGAGATGGACCCCTGAGCTAAGTCAGGTCCCTGGTAGGTGGGGACAGGTGCATGGCCCAGAAGCCTTCTGGGAATTATCAAGCCACTATAGGCAATTTCTGAGTTCTTCCCAGGTCAGAGAGCAGCCTCTGTCTCCAGGTTGTGATAATAATGACATTGATCTCATATTTATTGAGCTTTCGCTCTGGACCACACTGAGATCTCGGTCAATCCTCACTACAGCTTTCTCCTGTATTATTGTCTCTACGCTGTGAATGGGGCTTCTCAGGTGGCACAGTGGTAAAGAATCTGCCTGCCAATGTAAGAGAGGAAAAAGATATGGGTTCAATCCCTGAGTTGGGAAGATTCCCCAGAGTGGGAAATGGCTACCCACTCCAGTATTCTTGCTTGGGAAAAACGATGGACAGAGGAGCCCAGAGGGCTATAGTCCATGGGGTCACAAAGAGTCAGGCACAACTGAGCAACTGAGCGCATGCGCGCGCGCGAACACACACACACACACACACACACACACACACACACACACACACACACACTATAAATGAGGAAGACCTCAAGGCACCAGGTCAGGGTCACAGCCCAAGAATATGGTAGGTCCAAGATCCAAACTCTTATTTGTCTGAATCACAGGTAGGCTGGGGCCTGAGGTTTGCTGCTGAGGGTCTTGTGGGCCCTTGACCCCCGTCACCTTTATCTTCTTCGCCTTCTCCCTCTGCTGGCAGCCACTGTGGCCAAAATGAAATTAACCCCAAAGGGTTAACCTGCAGTCATTGCAGGGGCCAGGCTGGGGTGGGGAGGGGAGGAAGGCATGTTTCTGGGCTCCAAAAGTCCAAAGCCTGTGTGTTCTACGCCCAGGTCCTGGGTCCACAAGGCAGGCACACATGGCCCTGGATGCGGTAGAACACAGGGGCAGGTAAGTTTCGATCTGGGGGAGATGGCTCAGGAATGATGCTGAGCTTTATTTGTACACATTCATTTTCTCCCTGCCTTCGACCTCCTTCCATGGGAATTCATCTTATCCTGGTCACGTGCAAGCTTCGCTCAGGACTCTCCAGAAACTCCCTGGTCATAGAAGCCTCTAAATATTGTCCTGGCTTTCAAGGCTATCTGCAGAGACTAGAGTAGAGGGCTGATCCCACCCCTTAGCCTTTCTGCAAGCTGGTCCCTCTGCCTCAAGTGTCCTCCTTCCAGCAAGATCCTCCTGGATCTTCTCCTCCGGCAGGACTGGGGAATGTAAAATGGTGCAGCTGTGAACTCTCAGACCTGAGGGGGCTGTGCCATTTTTAAAGTAAGTAATCGATTAATGTAGTTATTTATGGCTGCACTGGGTCCTCTCTTGTGGAACACAGGCCCTAGAGCATGCTTAGCGCACGCAGTTGTGGCACACAGGCCTAGATGTCCCAGGGCATGTGGAATCTTCCTGGATCCAGGATCAAACCCACAGCCCCTGCATTGGCAGGTGGATTCTTAACCACTGAGCCACCAGGGGTATCCAAGGGCTGTGCAATTTGATGCCACGCTGGCATCTGGGGAAGACAAGAGGTAGCTTAGCATTTTAAAAGGCAGGTTTTGAACTTAGACATGAGTTCAGTCCCAGTCCCACTGCTTACCAGCAGGGCCTCAGTTTGCTTCTCTGAACACAGAAAGAATGATCTGACTTTCTCCACTGGGGCACGGAGGAACAGGAAGGGGGCCATGCCCGTGATGCTCTGGAGTCAGTGCCAGGTACCACGGTCAGGACTCAAAAGGCACCAGGTATCCACCCACTCATTCTACACCAGGTTTAAGCACCCACCTGGCACCGATCTCTGTGCTGGGTGCTGGGATGGAGCTGTGAATGGACTTGTGTGGCCCCAGCTCTTAGAGACTGGAGGGGCAGATTTCACCAATTTGTTGCCATTGTGACTGTGATTAGGGAAATCACCCCCTTTCCAATCTCTTAACCTTCCGACCTTCACCCCTCACCTTGACCTTGAAGCACCCTGAGCAGGATCTAAATCAGATGTATCTCCATAATCTTAGCTCCTCAACCAAGGCCTGGAGGCTCAACAAGTATTTAAACTGAAAAGATTTCTGTAACAAACACAGCACTGAGTGTGTGCAAGCCACGGTTCTGAGCACTTTACAAGTATGAAATCCTGTCACTATGCCTGGCAAGGATGCACTATTATCACCACCCCCATTTTGCAGATAGGCAAACTGAGGTTCAGAAAAGTTAAGCAAACTAACTTAAGTTATATAGCCAGAGAAGGGCACAACCAGGATTTGAACGCAGGCCACCTGGCCCCAGGGGCCACTCGCTCCATGCCTCTCCCGAGTTGATGCCACTTCCCAGCAGGGTCCAGAAAGGGCCTGATCTGAAGACCTCACCTGTCTCTACCACTCGCTAAACCCTAGGCTCCTCACTCTCCATTCCCCAGGTGGGCTCTGGAGGAAAACAGGGCCCCCGCTGCAGCCTTTGATGTGCCCTGCCAAGTTGGCACTGTGAGGCCTCAGGGTGCCTCAGGGGATCCCAGGCCAGCAGCTGGGCCGGCCTCGGGGCCAGCGTTTCCGTAAACATCCCCGCGAGCCAGCCCCGCGTGGTCAGACCTTGGGCCGCTGGCTTCGAGGGCTGAGGTTTGGCGGGCCCTCCTCGGTTTCCTCCAACACAGCCACTTCCACCCCCTCTGCCTGGCTGAGCTTCCAGTAATGAAGTGTTTTGCTCTGGGGCTGGTGGGGTCGATGGAATGGGGTATCGGGGCCTGTCGGTCTCACTTGCCCCACTTGGGCTCCTAGAAGCTGGTTAGATGCCCCTCACTGCAGCCTGGGCAGCTTATTGGCCCCCCTGGGGGTTGGAGGAGGAATTGGTCTCTAAGCGGACAGGTCTTAGGCTCTGAGTCAAGAGGGAGGGTGTGGCTGGAACCGATCCTGTGGGTCCTTTCTGAGGGGTTGGGAGGTTAGGGAAACAACTCCTGAAGACAGAGCCAGGCAGCTTGGCGACAGAAGGGAAAGCGTCTTAACCATAGCCACCGCCTCTCCTCACTCACCAAGACAGTGGCTGCCGTGAGGGGCTGTGGGTGGAGACTGAAGAACCGTCAATCACCACAAGTGTGCCATTCCTGAAGGAAGAAACTCTACCCCAGCCCTTTAATTCTCACAGCAACCCTGCTCAGAAATGGAGGCCCAGAGAGGTGAAGTGACTCGTCCAAGGTCACACAGCAATCAACAGAAGGAGAGTGTGACTGATTCTCTCCCTTCCTGTTGAACCACTTCTAGCTTACTGTCTGAATCCCAGACAGGAGGGACTGGAAGGTGCATCCAAGCCATCTTTCGAGAGGCAGTATAGCACAGTGGATAAGTACGAGGGCTCAGGGGCCAGCTGCCTGGGTTCAAATCCCAGCTCTGCCTCCTTCCTGCTATGTGAGTGTAGGCAAATTACTTAACTGCTTGGTGCCTCTCATCTGGGAGGCAAAGATAGTAACGATGCATCACTTAGAGCAGGGGTCCCCAACCTCTGGGATGTAGTGCCTGATGATTTGAGGGTGGAGCTCACGTAGTAAAGATAGAAATAAAGTGCACGGTAAATGTCATGCCTTACTCCCCGCCCAGGTCCGTGGAAAAACTGTTTTCCACAAAACTCCTCCCTGGTGCCAAAAAGGTTGGGGACCACTGCCTTAGATGGTTGCTGTGAGAATTAAGCTCATGCCTCATACCCAGAAGCCTTCCATGAATGCGAGTGATTTCCAGTCTTTCCCCGGTCTTCCCACTGCAGAGCTGGGGAGACACAGCCCAGAGATGAAGGCAGGACCTGCCGGGGTCTTGTTTGGGGCAGAGCTCAGCTTTAACCCCCGTTCCCTGTGGTGTCGCTGAGAAGCTATGATGTTGGGGCTGAGGGAGACCCCAGAGAGGAGGGGAAGATGGAAGAGGTGCTTGCTTTGTTCCCCATCCTCCAGGGCTGGGGAAGGGCAGGGTCAGAGCCCAGTGGGGAGAGGAGCAAGGCCGCGTGTTGGGTGACCCAAGGGGCAGCTCCTTCCCCGTCCGGGTCCCAATCTCCTCTCCTGGGGACGACTGGGCCCTTGAACCCAAGGGGGCTCCTTGGTAGGGCCTCAGGGGCTGCTGGGGGTGGGAGAAGGTCCGGAGCCCCAGCCTAGGGCTCCCACCCTTCGATTTATCTCAAATAATTTTCCTTAGTGGGAAGCTGCTGTGCAACACAGAAGCTCAGCTCGGTGCTCTGTGATGACCTAGGGGGTGGGATGGGGGTGGTGGTGGGAGGGGGCTTCAAGAGGGAGGGAATATTTATATATATATATGGCCGACTCATGTTGTTGTACAGGAGAAGCCAACACAACACTGGAAAGCAATTATACTCCAATTTAAAAACTTAAAAAAAAAACAATTTTCTGTGGACTTGCTTTCTGCTGAGCAAGGGACTGCTGGCTTGAGAAGGGGGCTCTGGGCAGGCAGAAGTAGGGGATAGGGCCCCCCCTTCCCGCACCTGGGGACCCTGGGGCCCAAGCAGATGACTGGCTGATGACTCACTCCCCACTCAGCACATCCTGCAATCCCATGACTGGGAGCCCCACGGGGGCGGCCCCTAACCAGGGCCCCTAACCAAGGCGCTCCCCCCTCGACACTCACAGGGACTGGGAACAATTAACTTGCTCCCCAGGCCAGGCCAAATGTTCACATGGCTGTTGGTTTTGCTGACCACATGTGGCTCAAGGACATCCTCAGGGCTGGAAGGGTCCCAGGAGGGCACAAAGGGCAACCCTGTCACGTCACAGCAGGGGGACCGAGGCCCAGAGAGGTGAGGGGACTTGCCTAGGGTCACTCAGGAGAAGGAGGAAGGAACCCAGCCTCTGACGCCTTACCCAGAGCTTTTCTACAGCTCCAGATGGTCCCTGGAGACCCCAAGGTCTCGGTCCCTGTTCCCAGCCCCGGTCACAAGTTCCTCCCAGACCAACACAGGCCAGGCTCCTCCAGCCTCACCTCTCCACCTCCCGCCAGGCTTCATCCAGACTCAGCCATGCACAGCGCCCCAGACACCCGGGTCTTGTGATGACTTCGGCCTCTATTCTGTGTCCCCCTGTGCTGACATTTTGCCTGGACTCCTACTCTTGATTCAAAATTCAGCTTGGATGTCACCTCCTCTAGTAAGATTTCCAAAGCCTCCTCTCCCTCCTCCAAGGCTGGGTCCTCTTCTCATTTCCCTCAGTGACTAGTACTCCCCACTTACTGTTCTGCCATCATCTCTTTGCTTGTCTCCATCTTCTCCTCTACTCTGTGAATTCAGTGTGGACAGAGAGCTTGCTTTTTTATTATGTGTCTAATATGAGGGCATGGCCCCTGCATTCAGCGTCTGTTAAATGAATGAATGAATATATGAATATACAGATGGATGGGTGAATGGATGGACAGACAAACGGGTAGATGGATGGATGGTTGAAAGAACAGATAAATGGGTGAATGGCTGGATGAATGGATATCCTGAATGATGAGGGGGCTCCTGGATGGGGAGGCAGTAAGCTAACCTGTTATCTGCCTTCTCTAAGGGACGTCTGGCCAAATGCAAAGCCACTTCTGCTCTGGTGCCTGGTCCCTCCTGACCAGCTAATTCTAACTCGGTGGGGTGCTCTGAACTCTGATAATTATTCAGACATCAGAGAATCTCTAGGAACCACCTCTGCTCCTGACCTTTCAGAATTCTGCCTTCTTGAGGGCCCATCTTGCATACTTCCCTCTGGGTCAGAGCTGCCACTCCAGAAACGCTTCCAGGCATAGAAACAGAAATTCCTAGAGAAAGAGGCACTATAGGATATGGAATCCACCCCACTCCCATTTTACAGATGAGGAAACTGAGGCCAAGCAAGGCCAAGAACTTTTCCCAAGAATGTACAGCATGAGAGTGAAATTAAAGCTTGGGTCCCTCCATTCCTTCGTTCATGTATTCATTCATGCAACAAATACATATCTACCATCCAACACATGCCACGTTCAGTGTCTCTTCTCTGGCATTCCAGGCCTGTGGATAAACTCTCAGGCCAATTCCTGAATCCCAGGTCCCATCGTGACCTCTCCCAGCTCCCCAGCCAGTTTGTCTTCGCCTCACCAGCTGCACCCTCGGCTCAGCCCACTGTCCCCACCCCCTCACCCAGCAAATGAGGACCACCTCCTTGCCAGGACCCCCAGTTCACAATGGCATGAGCATCTGTGTACAGAGGCAGTCACACATGTGATCTGAGAGCACCACCTCTCACTCCCTCCTTGCAGGACCACCTTGGTCCCTCCCTGCACACAGAAGCACACCAGTTCAGACTGAAGCCAAGTGTTAAAGCCCCATAACTGTCCTGGGGAGATGGGGGCAGGGAAGGAAGTTCATGGTGGCACCTGGGATCTCAGGGCCAGGAACAGACCTTTGAGCTCCTGCCCAGACTGAGGAATGCACGGAAGAGGCCATAGAGGGGCACCTGGGGGCTGGCTATCTGCAGGCTGGATGAGCAGGCAGCAGCAGCAACGCACCACCAGCCCCTCCCAACATGACCAGAGGCGGGGGTAGTGTGGGGGCTGCCAACGTGGAGCAGATGGAGCCTCGCCCTCTGAGGCAGGAACCCAGACTTGGGCAAGTCATAGCCATTGGCGGGGCCCCCTCTCTGGACCTTCCCGATGGAGGCGGCCTCACTGACGACGTAGAACACCTCAGCACTGCAAGGGCCAAAATAAGATTCAGCTGCACAATGCCCTGCCCATTCAGAACACCTTCTGGGAACAAATCAATGAACTAGAGAACAAAAGAAGACTATGAAAAAACAACAGGACCCAAAGCCGCTTCTGGGATGGAATTCATTTGAGACAGGGTCCTGATAAGATTGATCATGACCAAAGAGTTAAGGTGCAATAGATAAACCAAAGTGTGAAAAAGGAGAATAATGCTGATTTAACAGGGACTAAGCATAACTTTAAAACTACTGTGAACAGTTATATTGTTAGGAATTTGAAAGCTTAGGGAAAATGGATACATTTCTAGAAAGTTATAAGATGCCAAAAGATGGGCCCAAGAAGAAATAGAGAATGTTAATAGGTTAATTAGTATTAAAGAAATTGAAATGGTAGCCAGAGCCCTCCTGCTCTCCCAAATCAGACCCAGACATCCTTACAGGTGAGTTCCGCTGAATTTTAAAGGAACAATGAATGCCTAGCTTATTGATGAGACAAGTGTCATCTTGGTTGCCCAAACCAGAGAAGACAATACAACAAAAGAAAACGATAAGCTCATTTCATTTACGAACACAGGATGGAAAAGATCCTAACTACAGTATTAGTGGAGTGAATTCAGCAGTGTGTTAAAATCCTTACCATTAGGAAGGATTTATCCCAGAGATGCAGTAACATCAGAAAATCCACCACTATGATTCATGGAGTCATTAAAGGAAAAAAAAGGCCGAGGACTTCCCTGGTGGTCCAACGGCTAAGACTGTGAGCTCCCAATGCAGGAGGCCCGGGTCTGATCCCACGTGCCGCAGCTAAAAGAGATCCTAATGCGGTAACGAAGATCAAAGTTCCCATGTGCCTCAACTAAGACCCAGTACAGCCAAACAAACAAATAAATATACGAAAAATCTTTTGAAAATCCAATGATTGTCAATTGACACAGAAAAAACTTTTGTTAAGAAACTTAGGTATTTATTTAAAAAACCTTAGGTATTTAAAAAAAATCTCAGCAAACGAGGAACATAAGAAAAGTTTCTTGATTTGGTAGATAGAAAGAAAGTGAAGTCGCTCCGTCGTGTCCAACTCTTTGAGACCCCATGGACTGTAGCCTACCAGGCTCCTCCGTCCCTGGGATTTTCCAGGCAAGAGTACTGGAGTGGGTTGCCATTTCCTTCTCCAGGGGATCTTCCTGACCCAGGGACTGAACCCAGGTCTCCCACATTTCAGGCAGACACTTAACCACCTGAGCCACCAGAGAAGTTCAGTATCAAAAAACCTCCAGAAAATATGATTCCTAGTGGAGAAACTTTATGTGTGTGTCAGGATCAGGAACAAGCCAAGAATGCCCATTATCACTGCTAATGCTTAACTCGTCTGGAGAAGGAAATGGCAGCCCACTCCAGTATTCTTGCCTGGGCAACCCCACAGACAGAGGAGCCTGAGGGGCTATAGTCCACGGGGTCGCAAAGAGTCGGACACAACTTAGCGACCAAACAACAACAACAAACGCGTAGCACGTAGTGCCGGAGTCCGGCTACGGCTAAAAGGAGACAAAACAAGGGGTGTAAAGGTTGAAAGGGGAGAGATAAAACTGTTCTTTGTTGATGGTGTGGTCCCTTACCTTGAAAAATGAAATAATCTGACAGTATCAGAACAAATAAGAGAGATGAGCAAGTTTGCCAGATACACGATCAATAATAAAAATCAATAATACTTTTACACCAGCAATACTCAAAACAATTGTGGCTTAAACAAAGGGGCATAAGCATGCACATATTATATGCAGACAGAATAATATATATAGTAACATTATATTATCATTATATGAACACTCTCATAGTATTCTTGTATGTAACATGTATACTATTTTTAAAATCACGTGAATAGCCACTATAGGTGGAGTCTGGGGTGCACACGGCAGCTCTGATGTCATCAGAGATCCAGGCTCCGTTTTTATTTCTCCTCTTCCTTCCTCTGCACCTGAGGGCCATCTTTAAGACACCCTCTCAGTCCAAGATGGCTGTCAAGCTTCACCATCATGTCTGATGACTGACCGGAAGCAGGAGGAAGGAAGGAAGGGTGGTATTGGGACAGAAGGGATGCTCTTCCCTTTCAGAAGCCTTCCCAGAATTTGCACATAACACTTCTTCATGAATCTTATTGCTGGGACTGGTCACATGGCCATGCCTCGCTGCAAAGTTGAGTGCACTGCCAGCCCAAATAAAATCAGGGTTTGATTATGAGGGAAGGTGGGGAGAAAGGATATTCGAATGGGTCTCCATCAGGCTCAGATCCCAATTTCCACAAAAGGGAAAGAGAGTCCCAGAGAGGTGAGGGCACTTACACACAGCCACGTAGCAAGTGTCAGAGCTGGGATTTTCATCTGATTCTTGATCTTCCCATGGTATGGGGTTCCCTCTCACCCGAGTACATCCAGCCATAGGAGCACTGGCCCTGACTCTCCCAGCCCTGCTGGGGTCAGGGTCCGTTTGGGTTTGTCTGTCCCCACGACCCTACTGTAGCAACAGTGATGTCCCCAGCATTGAGCATTTATTCACACAGACCCACCCCCACCTCCCCACCCCCACCCCCCACACACACACCAATCTCTCCAGCTTCTTGCACGGGGCTTGGCATGTAGATGTGCAATGAATACAAAAGAGGAAGGCAGGGAGGAAGCTGACAAGCTGTGAATGGCTGAAACTGGCTTCATCCTTGCAACTGCAGACACTTGTTCCTGGCTCCCATATGCTGCACCCTGAGCTAAAGAGGTGTTTCCCCAGTTTCACTTTTCAGAGGCATTTCCTAGACTCTCAAGTGTTAGGCCTGGTTCCGGTCTGAAAGAACAAGAAGGCCATCTCAAAACAAACAAAAATGGGTGAAATCAAAGGCCACAGAGGTATGTGTCCCAGATCCTCAGACACTGTGGCAAAGAATATGTCATGTTTCTCACTCTGATTCCTCTTTAGGGACCTACAGAGAAAGATCACATTTCCCAGCTTCCCTTGCAGGCAAGTTGGGGTCACGTGACTTGTTCTGGCCAATGAAATATGAGCAGAAGGGATGAGCGTCATCACTTCTGGTTTGAGGCAGTGAAGAGCCAGTGTGCCTTCTCCATCTCTCTTCTCCAAGGTGACCTTGGAGCCCACTGGTCTAGAATAGTGATTCACAAACTGCAATGTGCATACGAATCACCTGGGAGTCTTACTAAATGTAGATCCTGCTGTGGGGGGAGAGGAGGGGAGGATCTGAAATTCTTCATTTCAAAGAAGCAACTGAATGGGTAGGGAAGGGTGGTTTGAGAGGATGCAGCTCCAAGATGGAGAAGATCTGCCCAACTTCACTGGACCATTTGCCACCAAAGCTAAATCTTTGTTGGATTAAGCTGTTGAGATCTTGGAGTTTATTTGTGACCTCAGCATGGCCTAATGTACCCCAATTCAAACATTGGGATAGGGAGTTGTCATTTAGCCAGTCAACCCCTATTTCTTGAGTTCCTACCATAAACTCATTTTGTGCAGGTTTCTTCCCCCTCCACACCGCCCCCCTACCCAGCCACCCACCCTGCCCTGCAGTGGAAGCAAAGGGCCTTAACCACTGGACCGCCAGGGAAGTATGCCTGGATGCCTCACTTGTAAGGAGTCCCTCACTCTCCCAGTCCTACACGTACCAGGCCAGCACCTGATAGTGAGAGTTCCTTACATTTTTCTCCCTTGGCTCCTCTCTTTCTGCATCCTGGTCCCAGTGCCAAAAGTCACTGGGGGAGCCAGGATTTGAAGTGGGGACTTTTTGGCTTACAAGCCTGAAATTTGTTTCCAGTAGTGCCAAAGAGCATCTGTGCTCCATTTAGGGTCTTATTTAGGGGAACCTATAGCACTAGCCAAAAGTCTCATGGGTTCCCCAGACTGCCACATCCCTTTAGTGCCAAACTTGGCACTTTGGGGGCCTGAACCCCAGTAACCAGTCAGCACAGGGACAGCTCCTGCCATGGATTTTCAGCATTTTGTGATGTGCGTTCATCACTCACACTCTCATCACCCAACGCCGTGATGCCAACCCACGTGCTTCCTGAACTGGCCAGGCCCCAGGACCGCCCGCTGTCCACACTCGCCCAACTTTGGTTATTTAGAGAGAACAAGTTCCAAGCACAAACACACGCTCTGACTCAGAGGGGCCCTGCGGCAGGAGGCAGCACTCCACTGGTGTCTTGTCACCTCCCGGTGCGGCACACTCCGAGCCTCCTTCACTTCCCTTGGAAAGCGCACCCAGCCTCACCCTCTCACTGATGGGGGCGGGACTCCTCCTCGGATAGGATACTGCTGTGAACAAAGTGCCTTTCTCTACCTCCTCCTCATGCCTCCTAGCTTTTTCTATCTTCCTTCTTGCCTCAGAGGAAGAAGTGGTTCAAAGCTGTTCCTCCCAAATGGATACATGTGTATGTATGGCCTAGTCCCTTCAGTGTTCACCTGACACTATCCCAGCATTGTTAGTCCACCATCCGCCAACACAAAATAAAAAGTGAAAAAATAAAAAGCCAAAACAAAACTGTTTCTCCCAGCAAAAATTAATCCATGGTGACAGAGGTCAGAACAGTGAGTACCTTGGGAGGCAGAGCATACAGTCTTGGAAGAGGCAGCAGAATCTTTCTGGAAATGTATCTTGGTGGTGGTTACATGGGTGTGTACATATGTGAAGAGTTGTCGAGATGTGCACTTAACACGAGTGCACTGTAAGCATTTCTGTTTATATGTTACCCCTCAATTTAAAAAAATATATACGCCACAGAGAGCTTTCTAAGCAGTAGCAAAAATAAATAACCACAGCATAGGTTTTGGAGTCATATGAACCTCTGCTGAAAATCTGGCTCAGTTTTCTAGCTGTGTGACCTTTGGCAAGCTGCTTAACCTCTCTGGATTTCATTTTTTCTTTTTTTTTTTATTAAGGTATGGATGACAAGGATTAGAAACACCACTTTTTATAACAAGTACTCAGCACAGGGGCAGTTCCCACTGGGTGCTCAATATGTAATCACTTTCATTATTATTAAAACCAGGGACCTGGAACTTCCCTAGATGTCTAGTGGTGAAGACACTGAACTTCCACTGTGGCAGGCATGGGTTTCGATCCCTGATTGAGGTGCTAAGATCCTGGCCTGGCCAAAACATAGAAAATAAATAAATAAATGTGCAGCTACTTACTCACGTCTGATTCTTTGCGACCCCATGGACTCTAGTCTGTCAGGCTCCTCTCTCCATGGAATTTTCCAGGCGAGAATACTGGAGTGAGTTGCCATTTCCTTCTCCAGAGGAGCTTCCCAGCCCAGGGACTGAACCTGTGTCTCCTGCATTGGCAGGCAGCTTCTTTACCACAAGCGCCACCTGGGATGGTAGTTTAGTTGCTAAGTCGTATCCAACTCTTGTGACCCGGGAGACCAGGGTTTGATCCCTGGGATGGGAAGATCCCTTGGAGAAGGGAATGGCTACCCACGCCAGTATTCTTACCTAGAGAATTTCATGGACAGAGAGTCCTGGTGGACTACAGTCCATGTCAAGAATCAGAGATGACTGAGTGACTAACACCAGTTGTATTTTAATAACATGTAGTTAAGCTTCAAAGCAGCATGTTTTGATTTATCCTTTAACAAACCTCTTCGACATGGAGAATTTCTAGGGACGCAGTTGCCAGCAGCACACAGGGTCTCAGGAACACAGGTTCACCAAGAGAGTTCCTAACAGCTTGGAATCTTTTGTACTTGCTCCAAGTACAGTTCCTGCCTCCAGCCCTGCGGTATTACATATTTCTGCATCTCACAAGTAGATTCAAAGAAAACAATGGCTGTAGAGTGATGGAGAAGATGAAGATACAGGTAATTCAAGTCTGTCATCCCAGATGACTTCTTGAAATTTTAATTTGTGTTTAAAATTTAGAAAAGTCAAACAGTGTAGACTGCGAAGGGTAACATTTTTGCATGGTAAGTACAAAATTCTAATTCATAAATGAACTATATTTGTTTCTTCTCACAATGATGACAGATAACACTTTGTTATATGAAGGTGGTGGGTATTCCAAAACTGATCCACTCTGGGTGTAAAATACCCTAGGCCTGCTTCTAACTCAAACATGAGCCTGAATAAATAACACTGTTTCTCATTCTCTCCAAGTCTGGCAACCCACAACCCTCACCCTCAGCCACTTCCTCCAGCCCTAAATGATCAAATCCCACATTTTCATCTTCAACCTCTGTTCACATCAACTCCTCGTCCTGGAACTGCTCCCAGCATCAAGTCACTTTTCTTCCTTGCCAACTGCCCTTTCCCGACTCTTCTGCTGTCCAGCTCCATCACTTTGAGATTTGGGATACTGGGGGAGATGATGGGGGCCAAAGCCTTCTCCAGCCACATTTGACACCCCCCCCCTCGTATTACCTTTGCCAAATTCTACAGTCAAAGCTCATGTCTTTATATCTTCCCGCTCCTAGTGATACTGGTGGTGAGGTTTTTTAAAATATCTACTTATATATTTGGATGCACCGAGGCTTAGCTGTGTCTTTGCAGGATCTTCAGTCTTCGTTGTGGCATGTGGGGTCTGCACTGCTTTTCTTTGACTTCCAGTATTCCTTTTTAAATTGGAGTGTAATTGCTTCACAATGCTGTGATAGTTTCTGCTGCACAACACAGTGAATCAGCTATGCGTGTGTGTGTTAGTCGCTCAGTCGTGTCCGACTCTTTGTGACCCCATGGACTGTAGCCCTCCAGGCTCTTTCATTCAGGGAATTTTCCAGGCAAGAATACTGGAGTCGGTTGCCATTCCCTTCTCCGGGAGATCTTCCCAACCCAGGGATCAAACCTGGGTCTCCCACATTGCAGGCAGGCTCTTTACCATCTGAGCCACCAGGGAATCAGCTATATGTATACATATATCCCCTCCTTCTTGGGCCTCCCTCTCGCCCCGACTCCCATCCCACCCCTCTAAAGATCACAGAGCATCAGGATCTTTAGTCGTAGCCTGTGAACTCTTGGTTGCAGCCTGTGGGTTCTAGTTCCCTGATCAGGGATCGAACCTGGCCCCCTGCATTGGAAGCACAGAGTCTCTGGTGGTGTGAATTTCATGTGTCTTACCCCCTCATGTGTGACACCGCTTCCCACCTCACTGTCGGCTCCAGACACAGCAGGCATTCCTGGCTCCCAGAATAGGCCCTGCTGTCACGCGGTCCCCCACCTCTAGGCATCTGTGTGCTGTTCCCTCTGCCTGCAGCATCGTCCTCTCTCACTCGCTTCATCCCTGGCTCCCACTTCAGAGAGCTCACCCTCACCCTCTGTCTGAACAGGACCCTTCCTCTATATTCCCTGAAATTCCACCTGCCGCCACTTACTGTCCTTTTCCCCTCTCAGCTTACCTCCTCTTCAGGAACTGGAGACACCACAGAGGGGCCTCAGAGCTGACTGAATTCAACAAAAAGGATTTGGTTCCTGCAGATCACTGTTGAGGACCCCCTCATGTAGCAGGGCCCAGCAAGAGCACACACTAGGTCCAGCCCGCGTGGGCTCAGCCACCGCAGGTCACCATCCACAGCTCAGCAAGAAGGCCATGGGGAGGCTCCTGGTTGCCAAAAGCAAACGGGCCGCCCAGGGAAGTTTTGCTGTGGGTCACACCCGCTTCTGGACGGCTGCCAATCTTCCTGCCAGAAACCGCAGGCCCGCTGAAGCCGCCTGGAGTCCGGACCACGGGGCTTAGGAGGACTTGGGTCAGCTCTGCAAAGGGGGTGTCTGTGGAGCACTTTCTGGATCTACAGCACCCCCTCTACTGCCAGGGTTGGCCAGGGGGTCTGGGGCAGGGCTCCAGCGGCTCCAGCAGCAGCTTGGGTAGGCCCTTTGGGGCTGGGAGGAGCTACAGAGGCCCCTGCCAGCCTGTCACAGGCTCTCGGCATTGGCACTGGCTCTGACTTTCACACGCACGCACACACACACACACACACACGCGCGCACACACACATACTGGCAAGCACCCTCTTGGTGGCCTCGGAGGTCTCACCTCCAGGTAAATGGGCTCATCAGTGGGAAGATGAGGATGGGAGAGAAGCAGGGCTACAAAGGCCAGCGTGTGTGTGTGCATGCGTGTATGTGTGTGTGTGTGTGTGTGTGCGTGCCTGGGAGTGACCTCACAGCCGCCGGAACATAAAGACTTACAGGTCCTGCCTCCGAGGCTCAAAGCTGGCTCCGTGGGGGACACAGTGACATGAGAGGCACATTTCAGACCCACCTCCTCGCCTTCTCCCTCCTCTGTCTCCTCTCCAAGGTAAGGGGGCCCTGGGCCCCGAAATGTACTGCTGGCTTCCTTGGTGTGGTGGGGGAGATGTGAAATCACAGCCAAGGACCCCCTGGAAGAATTCCTGTGGGCCTCCTCTGTTGGGGCTCAGCTGAGCTTCTCTCCCTGATGCCCAGAGAGCTGCTTCCCTCTGGCCAAGTCTGCTGTGTGACCTCAGGCAAATCCCTTCCCCTCTCTGAGTCTTAGCTCCTTCCTCAGTTAAATGGGTATAATGTTCATGAGGCCTTTGGGAAGGTCATTTATCATAGTTCATCTCCAGGGCCGAGCACAGGACCTGGAATATGACAAATGTTTAAGAGAGGACTTTCATGATTACCAATCCCTGAAGTCCCTCTGCAAACAGAAGTGGGTCCCCTCATTATAAACGGGGAGCCTCAAGAGGGGGCCTGCTTTGTCTAACTAGGAGCTAGGATTTGAATGGATGTTGGGTGCCTAGCCCATTGGAAGTTTCATACACAGGCATTAATGCTGTCGGGCCCTCAGGCAGTGAGTGGCCTGCTGACCCTAGCTGGAGGGGGTAGGGAGACAGCTCTAGAGAATAAAGACCTTCTCCTGTGGGATATTTTCAAAGGGCTTGTGGAACATCCACCTTGCCTAACATGCCCAACAACCTCATCAGGAATGATTATTTCCTGTTTTCAGTCAAGCAAGGCTCAGAGAGGGTAAGCAACTTGCTTGAAACCACACAGCATCAAAGCAATAGAGGAGACAGAGGCCAGGACTGGCCTGGGTGTGAGGAGAGGGGACTGCAGTCTGTATCTCTCCACCTCCAACCTGGACCGAGGCCACAGTTGCTGAGCCTGCCATCACCTTAGCAAATGCCAAGTTCCCGGTGTCATGGGGATTGGCCCTGCTGCAAGCTATGATCTCACTATATTTTCATGCTCTTTTGAGAATTGCAGGCAGGAACGCCTCTCTCCTGGATCCAGGCAGTGGTTGGGGGAAGGCTGAGAACCCTGCTGGCATCCTAACCTTGCTTTTTGTTCTTCCAAACCGGGATGGTCAGGACATGATGCCAGGAAGGGTAGCATGGGTAGGGGGAGCTGGGGACTTGGGGTTCTGGGCCTGGGATCAAACGAAAGGCCAAAATGAAGCAGTCCTAGACTCACTGTTCTCTCCCCCAGCCCTCCATTCTTCCCAGGCCCCAGGGAGCCAGGCAACATCCCACTCAGAACGCAGGGACTTAGTCATCACACACATGAAAGCCGTGACAATCCTCAGAGAGAGAATTTCAAGTCTCGCAGGCAGGTTGTGAGCTCCTGAGCTCAGGCCTGTGGACAGAGACAGGTAGTAGAGACCTGGAAACAAGCCAGGCCACATTGACCAGAAGTTGGCCATGACCTCATTAAAACCCTGATTCCAAGATAGATGGTCTCCACCTCATTTTACTTAGGAGGAAACTGCTCCCTCTCAGTGCAGCAGTGAAGTGTCCAAGGCCACACAGCGTGTCAGTGGTAGAACTTGGATCTCAACTCTTGCTTGGAAGATTCCCTGTCCAGGGCTCTTGTGCAGCTGGGGACCACAGCAAAGGAAGGTCTGGGACAACCAAGTGTGACGAGGCAGCTTGAACATGGGAATGGGCTGGTTGGAAAGGGTGTAGAGATAGAGACTAGACAGGACCTCTCCCTCCTTGGCTGTGCTGAAACACCCTCCCTGACTTGTCCCCATCCCTCTTGAACAAACAGTTAGTTGACGCAGAGGCTAAGCTGGCATCAGAGCCATAGGTGACAAGAGGTGGGTGTGGTTAAGAGCCTGGTCTTGGATGCATATGAACCTTGATTCTGTTCCTGATCTACCTGTTATTGGTGATGTCGCTATACTGCTTTAAGCTTCAGTTTCCCTGTCTTTAAAATGGGTATAATGCTGGACTTCCCTGGCAGTACAGTGATTAAGACTGCGTGTTTCCTCTGCAGGGAGCACGGGTTCAATCCCTGGTCGGGGAACTAAGATCCCATACGCCACATGGTACAGCCAAAATAAATAAATAAAATGGGCATAATGCTGTAGCTCCCACTGGAGGGTTAAACTAGCACATTACAGAGCTCAGCGCATGGTGTGCCCGTGGTGAATGACAGTCACGGGCATCGGTGTCATCAGGTCCCTCCTGTAGATCCAGCCCTGTCAAGCTTGCCCTGTAGACAGCCCAAAGTGAGAACCCAGGTGCAAAGCACACAGCTTATGTCCTGGCACCTCTGCTTTCAGGAGGAAAGGACCCAAGAGCCAGTTCTGGTCAAAAGCCTACCCCTCACCCTGCTTATTTCCCACCAACTCAGGGAGCTCAGCCTCTGAGGGTTTAGAAGGGAAACCCAAAGTCCAGCTGATTGTTTCTCAGGTCAGTGCCGTGTGGATCACATCTGGATTTATGAAAATGCAGATTCAGAGTCATAAGGAAGGGCCCTGGATGCTGCATGACTAACAAGCTTCCCGGTGCTGCTGCTGCCGGTCCAGACCTCACTTTGAAGGGTGAGGCTAGACCATCCTCTCTAGAATCTGGTGTCACCCAGTCTCCTGCTTGAAATGCCTGCGGAGATGGGAACTCGTCCTCTGGCAAGGCTCCAGGCACACAGTTGCACACTCACATCTAATGTTACCAGTGCCATCGTAGATGGGCCCTGTCATTGCTTCCTGGTCTGTGACCCACCCTCCCACACACACACAGGTCTGCCAGTTTGGAACGGCCCCTAGTGGCCACGGTGGGAACTGCAGGCCATAGAGAGGTTTGCAGGACTAGGAGTCCTAAGGGTGGGAAAGGTAGGGATTAGGGCAGAGAGGTCATTGCCTGCTTTGGGGCCACACACAGGACTTAGGAGGTTATTAATTTCACCTTCCAAAACTGCATCCAATTCTTCAATCCTCTACACAAAACTCTCCAGACTTCCAAGGGCCCTCAGGTGGGGTGGGTCACTAGTAACACCTTGAATTATGCATGGCCCTCGGTCCCTACCTTCCAATGGACATATGGGGAACCTAGAGTATCTGGTTTCTGGTTTGGTTGTTTCTCGGTCCTAAGTGAGGAGGGGCAGTCAGGACACTTGGGTTGATACCTTGAGCCTGCCCCTGGGGGTGGGACCCTGGCTGGGGCTTTTCCCTGTTACAGGAAGTCTACACCCACTCTGGGTCTGTGGGTCTTCAGTGGGGAAGCACACTCCCAGCCAAGTAGCTAACCCACGGGGACTGTGTCTCTTCCTCTCTCTGGAACTCAGTCTCCCCATCTTTATATGGCGGGGAGAAGGGTTAGAGTGGAGGTGAGGTACCAGTAACCTAGCTGTGCGTCAAACACCCCTGGATGGCTCGTTAAAAACAGATTCCAGGGCTGGGCCTCTGGAAGCTCTGAATTGATAAGTCCCACAGGAGGCCAAGTTTTCCTGGCTTATTTGAGGCTCATCTGGAAACATATTCTAGATTGTTCCAAAGATCAAAAACATCCATGATACTGTTTGATTTATTCAGTCCTCAGGATAAATATCCACAGTCCTCCTGCTAGAAAACGTATAGTACCCTGTCATTTTAATCCTCTGTTCTGTTGGTTTTGCCTCTGTAAGTTCCCAGAAGGCAGAGGCTAAGCCCGCTATTATAATTCACATACCAGTCATCATAGCTAAATGCATGGAGCATCTCCTGCATGGCAGGCTGTGAACTAAAAGTTTTATATGCCTCATTTCATGTACTCCTCAAAACAATCCTCTGAGTTATATATTATTGCCCCCTCTTCACAGATGAGGCAGTTGAGGCTCAGAGAACTTAAGTAACTTGCCCAAGGCTGCTCCGCTAATAAGCGACAGAGTTAAGACAGGAATTCTAATCCAGAGCCCTTGCTCATGACCACAATGCCATGCTATCTCATACAGAGTGACGTGGGGGTGCTGGGGTTCAAGGCCAGGTCTATGTCACTCCGGGGCCAAGGTGTGATGCTACACTGCACAGCCTGGCAGAGAAGGAGTCAGTCGTGAGGGTCTCACTGCCCACCTTGAATGACCTTGGCTGAGGGAGGTCTCTGTCTCTGCAGGTGTGTGCCCAGCTGTGCCCCACACCATGTGCCTGTCCCTGGCCACCACCCCGATGCCCACCGGGGGTGCCCCTGGTGCTGGACGGCTGCAACTGCTGCCGGGTATGTGCGCGGCGGCTGGGGGAGCCCTGCGACCATCTCCACGTCTGTGACCCCAGCCAGGGCCTGGTCTGCCAGCCCGGGGCGGGCCCTGGAGGCCGGGGGGCCGTGTGCCTCTGTAAGCAGGTTTGCGGGTCTGGTGGAGGGGGTGATGGGGAGGGGGTCAAGGACTTCAGGTCCTGAGTCCAGGAGAAGTCGTCTTCATTCCCAGCCAAACCTGGTGACACAAGGTTCCCTAAGCCCGCTCCTCACTTCTTTTCTTTTGTCTTTGCTCAGATCACACCCATCACCCAAACAGCCTACCTCCCTTCTTATCCATCCAGATCTAGCCATCTTTCAAAGCCGAGCGCAAACACCTCCTCCCCTGATCAGCCCTCCCAGATTCTTCAAACCAGAGGTCACCACCCTTTCTCAGAACCCTCACGACACTCTTGGGAAAATGAAAGGGCAGCTCTCTATTTCAGGCGTAAGGTGTATCAGGCCCTGCACTAAGCACTTACCTCCTAAGTCACACGATCCTCACAATAATCTCTGCGGTAAGTACTTTCAGACCATTTTATAGATGAGGAAACTGAGGTTCCGTAATACTAACAGACATGTTTAACGTTACACAGCTGGGGGCTGGGTCAAACAGGCTCTGAAGCAGCATTCCGTTCTGTCTTTTTCTGGGGTTGGGAGCCCTTGAACCTGTGAACCCTGAGTTTGCTATTTCCTAGCAACCTTGAGCATGTTACACCTCCCACCACTCTACCCTTGTGCCCTCCGCGTGGGCTTTAGGTCAGGGTTTCTCAACTTTGCTCCCGGGTCATTTGGGACTGAGTAATTCTCTGCTGTGGGATGCGGTTCTGTGCATGATAGGAATGAAGGCAGCATCCCTCGTCTCTACCTGCTGGATGCCAGTAGCACCCCAAACAGCAAGTCGTGACCATCTCCCTTCACATGTTGCCTAGGGAGAAAAATCGCCCCCAGTGGAGAACCACTGCTTTAGAGAAATAGAAAGGGGTGGGGACTGTTCTGTGCTCTATTTTTCTTTTTAAATAAGCCTTACAGAGCACTTTACCGTTCCCATCTTTGTACATGTAGCACTTTAAAAAAAGAATGGGAGAGAGAAAGGAAGAAAGGCTCATGAATCACTGACAATGAATCCATCTATAGGAAAAAAAAAACTTGTTAAAAAGAAAAACACAACTTACAGGGACTTCCCTGGTGGTTCAGCGGCTCAGCCTCCACACTCCCAACGCAGGAGGCCTGGGTTCGATCCCTGGTCAGGGAATTAGATCCCAAATGCCACAACTAAAATGATCCCACATGCCACAACGAAGATGGAAGACCCCATGTGTTGCAACTAAGACCCAACACGGCCAAACGAATTTTTTTTTTTAAAAAGGACTTATAGACATAAAATTATCAATGGTAAATCCCTGTTAAATACTTTTTTATGATAAGGGGAGTATAATAATGAGAAAGGGGTGATGTCTCTTATAAACTTAGAGATGATTGGTAATAAAAATGTACCTACAAATGTGGTTGCCCAAAGGAGAGGGGTCGGGGAGGGAAGGACTGAGAGTTTGGGATTAGCAGCTGTGAACTATTATAAATAAAATGGACAGGATGGGGGTTCAGGCTGGAGGGGACACATGTATGCCTATGGCTGGCTCATGGTGATGTGTGGCAAAAACCATCCCAATATTGTAAAGTAATTATCCTCCAATTAAAATTTTAAAAAAGATGACCAACAAAAAAGGTCCTACTGTATAGCAACTGTATAGCACAGGGAACTATATTGGATTCCCTATAGGTACACCACAGTGTAAAAGAATGTAAAAAATGTCTTTATGTGTATGACTGAGTCACTTTGCTATACAGCAGAGATTGGCACAGCATTGTAAATCAAATATACTTCCATTTAAAAAATCAAATAAATATCACCTATGAAGGGAGAAAAAAATGTACCTAAAGAAAAAACTCAGAAAAGCAACACTTAGCTTATCAGGCTGTTATCTAGAGAAGCCATCACACATGTCAAGCACTTGGCAAAATTTGTTTATTGAACACATGCCTAGCACTTACCTAGAGTTTCAAAATATCACCTCATTTAACCTCTCAACAACCATATGAAGTAGCTCCTAATGTCATCCCCATTTTGTAAATGGAAAAAAGAGGCCCAGAGAGGTTAAGTAATTTGCCCAAGGTCACACAGCTCAAAAGTGGCTGAGCTGGGATTTGAACACAGGGAGCTGACTCCACAATCTTTGTTTCTTTCACTCTACTGTCTGCCGCTCAGTATATGACTAGTTACTGTCACTAAATTTATTATGGGGCTTTTCTTATTCCACCTTGATTCAGACTTTGAATACCTGGAGGCCAAAAATTTGGTCCTTGCTCCTTCCTGCAACTTCCAGCTCTGGTTGGGTGACACCAAATGTGTCTCATGAATGTGTAATGAATTACAGGTGCTCGTGAGTGTGTAATGATTGGAACTGAGTGGAGGCTGGGAGCTGGGGAAGCCTCAGCCGAGGCAGAACTAAGACGGCACAGAGACTGAGCCTGGGTCTTGGCTCTGGAGGGAACATGTTGGCCCAAATCTCTCCTCTCACCCACTAGCTGGACAGCCCCTCTCTCGGGGACTGCCTCTGAGCTGTGTGCATGTTCAGTGTGGCTTGCTTTCTTTTAAGATTTTTTTTTTTTTTTTGATGTGGACCATTTTAAGTCTTTATTGAGTTTGTTACTGTATTGTTTCTGTTTTATGCTTTGGTTTTTTGACATTGAGGCAAGTGGAATCTTAGCTCCCCAACCAGGGATCGAACCCACAACCCTGCTTTGGAAGGCTAAGTCTTAACCACTGGAGCACCAGGGAAGCCCTTCTCCCTCACTTTAAAAGCAGAGCTTCCCCGGCTCAGCCAAGGGCAACTCCATCTTTTTTCCGTGGCTCAGCCTCAAATTCTGGAGTCATCCTTGACTTCTCTCTCATCTTTTTCCACATCCCACTCACTCCCCACCAGTAAATCCTTCACAATATTTCCACCGGGCCTGATCCCCACCGTAACTCATCTGGATTTTGCAGAGACCCCTTAACTGTCTCCCTGCTTCCGTCCTTGGTCCCTAGTCTGTTCTCAACACAGCAGACTGAGGGCTCCTTTAAATACGTAAATCAGATCACAGGTCAAGTCCCTCCTCTGCCTAAAAGCCTCCCATAGCCTCCCATCTTCTCAGAGTAAGAGCCAAAGCCCTCTCAGCAGGCAACAAGGACCCTGCTCCTGTTTTCTCTCTGACCCGTCTAACTCCCTCCTGCCCTCTGCTCCATCCTCACTGGCCTCCCAGATACCCCAGGCACGCTCCCACCTCAGGGCCTTTGCACAGGCTGTTCCTGCTACCGGCATTCTTTTCCCCAGATTTCTGCATGGCAAGTTCTCTCTCCTCCTTCACATCTTTACCCAAACATCACTTTCTCAGTAAGGCCTTCCCTGATCACCATATTGAAAAATTACAACCCTGCTCTACTCCTCAAACCTGCCCTCCTTTATTTTTTGAGCACTAATCGACATCTAACATCACAAACTCAACTTTGTTTCTTGTGTTTGTTTCCACTAGAGCGAAAGCTCCAGTGAAGGCAGGATTTTGGCTGGTTTTAGTCACTGCTATGTCACAAGTTGCCTAGAGCAATGTCTGGCACATAGTAGGCACTCAGTAAATAATTGTTGAGTGCATAAACAATAATGACAGTTCTGGTGGGGCTTGTGTGAAGGTACCATTTGGTGGGGTAATGGTGCAGTGAAAGTAAAAGTGAAGTCACTCAGTCGTGTCCGACTCTTTACGACCCCATGGACTGTAGCCTACCAAGCTCCTCCCTCCATGGGATTCTCCAGGCAAGAGTACTGGAGTGGGTTGCCATTTCCTTCTCCAGGGGATCTTCCTGACCCAGGGATCGAACCCAGGTCTCCTGCATTCCAGGCAGACGCTTTAACCTCTGAGCCACCAGGGAAGCCCTAATGGTGCAGTAACAGGCACCATTTATGGAGCATGTACTATGAACAAGTCCTTTATATACATGATTTCACTTTATCCTTAATAATGAGGTATTATCACTATTTTGAGGGTGAACGAACTGGGGCTCAGAGAGGTTAAGTCACCTGCCTAAGGTCCTACAATGTACAAGTGTGTGCATGCTAAATTGCTTCAGTCGTGTCAGATTCTTTCAACTCCATGGACTGTAAACCCCCAGGCTCCTCTCTCTATGGGATTCTCCAGGTAAGAATACTGGAGTGGGTTGCCATTTCCTTCTCCAGGGGATCTTCCCAATCCAGGGATCAAACTCGCATCAAAATCGCATCTCTTATGTCTCCTGCACTGGCAGGCAGGTTCTTTACTAATATGCAAGTGGCTGCGGGTACAAACAAACAAACACAAATCCTTGGTGTTCCTTCTCCTGCCAGGGACTCTCAGAGAGAAAGGGATGCAGAAATTACCAGATGACAAGATTATGCCCTGAAGTTATTTGGGGGAAGCTGCTGGACAAGGAGACCATTGGAGAGAGCCCAGAAGGAGAAGGGTTTTATACGTGTGTATAGGTGTGGGTCCACGGGGTCGCAAAGAGTCGGACACGACTGAGCGACCTTACTTTCACTTTCATAGGTGTGGGGGTCTCACAGCAAGTACATTTGGAGGTGCCTCATGGTGTCTGGGACCATGCACATGACGCACACAGATCCCAGGGTGGAGACTGCTGCCCAGGGATCATAACCCCCCCACCCCCACCCCAATCAGCTTTGAACTGGAGGACCCAGGAGAGATGCCAGGAAACCTTGCTAAAGTTATTATCCCCTGGGATTTGAACCAGGTCTCTGTGCCTCTAAAATTCCCGCATGTATGTGGACCTATTTGAGGTTTTTCTCAGCAGACCTGGGAAAAGCAGCTTCCCATGAGTCTTGTCTCCCAGATCCAGCTGAAGTGCCACCCACATATCCAGGAAACCCTCCTTTCTCTGCACTTCCTGAGTGGCTCACAGACACCTCTGCAGGGCTCTCAATTTATTCTGTCTTGGAGATGCAGCGTCCACATCTGTGCCCTGCACTGACCCTTGAGTCCCCCTGGGTAAGGACTGGCTCTCAGTCCTGTCTGGGAGCACAGTGGGTGGTACCCAGGAAGGGCGCAGTGTATCTGAAAGGAATAAGGAATCAGGACTATTTTATCAGTGTCTCTCATGTGCTGAGTCTTGTGCCAGGCATTCATTCCAGGGGCATTTCCTGTGGTTCTGTGTGTCCCATCCATGCTCTGAGCTGGCACAGGAGATGCCAGGATGAACACTCTCAGCCCCAGCCCTCAAGGAGTTCATGGCCAGTGGAGGAAGAGGCTGTGATGCCCATAATATTTGAGGGCTTCCTCCAAAGAGTGTTTCTTGAATTCCTAACCCTGTGTTAGATGTGTCCCTGAAGGTTCTAATCACTGTTCTCATCGTTGCTATTGTTAAAGTGATTTAGAGAAGTTTAGTCACTTACCCCAAGTCACACAGCTAGCAAGTTAAGCCCTGACCTGATGGTGGTAACTGTAACACAGCAGATGGACAAGGAAAGTTTGTGGCATGAAATCTCCATGCGTATATAATAGTCATAATATTTTATGTTTATATTAAATAATACATATTATTAATTCTATTATATATGGGCTTCCCAGGTGATGCTAGTGGTATAGAATCTGCCTGCCAATGCAGCAGACACAAGAGACCCCGGTTCCATCCCTGGGTTGGGACGATCCCCTGGAGAAGGAATTGGCAACCCACTCCAGTATTCTTGTCTGGAAAAATCCCATGGACAGAGGAGCCTGGCAGGCTACAGTCCATAGAGTTGCAAAGAGTCGGACACGACTGAGCACTTGTCAGCAATACATTAATATTTATATTATTAATAATATATAATAATTTATACTAATAACAACAACAGAGCAGCTAGGATCTACTGAAGGTCTCCTTCATGTTGTATTCATTACAAACACCATTCATTTATAGTCTATATCACACTTAAATAAGTACCATTATAACCCACTTTGGGCTTCCCTTGTGGCTCAGCTGGTAAAGAATTCGTCTCTGATGCGAGAGACCTGGGTTCAATCCCTGGTTTGGGAAGATCCCCTGGAGAAGGGAACGGCTACCCACTCCAGTATTCTGGCCTGGAGAATTCTATGGACTATACAGTCCATGGGGTCACCGCAAAGAGTCAGACACGACTGTGCGCCTTTCACTTCACTTCATAACCCACTTTGCAGGTGAGGAAACTAAAAGCGGAAGTAGAATCGCTTGGCCAAGGTCCACAGCTAGCAAACAAGCTGGAACCAGGCCAGTCTTCCTGCAAGCCTGTTCCAGGAAGCAGCCTGGCACGCTGTCTTCCTGCGGGTGACAGGACAGGACCGCTCTGATTGGGGGTGGGCTGGGGTGGAGGAGGGGCGGAGCCCCCTGCAGCGCTCAGTTTCCCCAAGGGCTCTGCGTCCCCAGCGCCTCCAGACCAGCTCCGCAGAGAGGACCCGGCGGAGGAGGCGGCGGGCGCAGCCCTGTCCAGGGAAAAGTTGGGGGGTCGCCGATGGAGGTCCGATTTCTCCTCCGCAGGGGGAGAAGATGACGGCAGCTGCGAGGTGAACGGCCGCCTCTACCGGGACGGGGAGACCTTTCAGCCTCACTGCAGGCTCCGCTGCCGCTGCGAGGACGGCGGCTTTACTTGTGTGCCCCTTTGCAGCGAGGACGTGCGGCTCCCCAGCTGGGACTGTCCGCACCCCAGGAGGGTGGAGGTCCCGGGCAAGTGCTGCCCTGAATGGGTGTGCGACCAGGGAGTGGGGCTGGGAGTCCAGCCCCTCCCAGCCCAAGGTGAGTGCCGGGCTGGTCCAGGGCTGTTTGGAGTGGTGGAGGGAGGGCGATGGGCGGGGGATGGGGGTGGGGTAGGAATGGGGGAGGGGGAGGGGTTGTGGAGGGGCGGGGCGGAGCCTCTTAGGTACCAGGACAACTGGATACATCAAAGCCAAGGTTATACTGACAAAAGCTAGGAGGGGCAGGTGGCTAAGGGGACTCTTAGGAAAATGGAACTGACCAAACAAGATGCAGAGGTGCAAGTATATGATTTTAAATAACAAACAATTAAAAATAAAAATTGGTGGCAGAGTAGAGAGAGGAAAAGAGGGTTAGGACACTTGAACCAAGTTCTCACATTTCACAGCAGAGGTATAATATAGAGGTATATTATTATAATATAGATTGTCATTATACTGACATGGATACATATTAATATAACACAGTTTAAATATTATATAATATTATTAATATGTCATTATTGGGGTTTATTAAAAGAGGAATTCTAAACTGAATGGGGCAAGGTGGTTGCCTCCAGAATGTGGGCCTAGGGGTCGGCAGGAAAGACAGTGACCTCAGCCTGTAAACTCTTGAGTTTGAGAGATTATGTTATGTATGGTAGGTCACTAGGATTTTTGTTTTTTAATTTTCCAAATTTATTTTTAATTAGGGGCAAATTGCTTTACAATGATGTGCTGGTTTCTGCTACACAACAATGCAAATCAGCCATAATTATACATATTGTCACTGCTGCTAAGTCGCTTCAGTCGTGTCCGACTCTGTGCGACCCCACAGACGGCAGCCCACCAGGCTCCCCCGTCCCTGGGATTCTCCAGGCAAGAACATTGGAGTGGGTTGCCATTTCCTTCTCCAATGCATGAAAGTGAAAAGGGAAAGTGAAGTCGCTCTGTCGTATCCGACTCTTCTCGACCCCATGGACTGCAGTCCACCAGGCTCCTCTGTCCATGGGAGTTTCCAGGCAAGAGTACTGGAGTGGGGTGCCATTGCCTTCTCCGCATATTGTCACTAGGGAAACTATTATTATTATTATATGAATATGATTTTTTAAGGCAACCGAAAAGAGAGCATTGGTTGCATAGGAGATGGTGCCGCCGGAGAGGCAGTAGAATGAGGCAGCTTAAGCATGGAGGCTGCCTGAGTTCTAAGCCCAACTGTGTGACTCTGAGAAAATTGTTTAACTGCTCTGTCTCAGCTCCTCCAACTATGAGAATAAGCACATCCACCTCACAGAACTGTTGTGAAGCCTGGATGAGTAAATACAAGCGAAGCAGTTAGGACAGAGCCTGGCACACAGCACTCCAGGGCCTTAGCTGTTATCATCCCAACAATGGAATATGATACATCTGTTTAAATATTGGGTTGGCCAAAAATACCTTCAGGTTTCCCTTAAGTTGATGCAGACAAACCCGAAGGATCTTTTTGGCCAACCCAGTACACTGGTGAATGCCGATAGGTTTGCCTTACATGTAAAAAGCAGGCCAGGGCAATGTATATGTAATTTGAACTCCACTGTGTGTGTGCATATGTGTGTGTCTACAGCCATATGAACACATAGACATCCTACACACGTGTGGATAACACAAGGTGTATCAACCAGGCCACTAGTGACATTTGTCTTTGTTGTGAAAGGATGTCCTGTGCAGTGTGGGATGTTTAGCAGCATCTGTGCTAGACTTCTGTAGCCTCCACCCCTCACTTGTGACCAGTAAAACATGTCTCCAAACATTGACAAGTATCTTCCAGGGGGCAAAACGGTCCGCAGTTAAGAACCACGGGTTACAAAAGAACAGAGGAAGGACACAAAATATTAACAGAGCAGAGCAAGACTGGAGGAGGAGGAAAAGCTAGACCACGATGAACCCGCCACCCTGTTCCAGACCTGGCCTCTCCGTCACCAGCATCTCTGCCGCCAGGTCATGGGCAGCACCACACACAGGCCCCAACCTCCTCCCTACGATGCTACTTATCACAGGACTTGTGGAGGATACAGAAGTGAGACACTCGCCCTTTATTGGAGGACCGTCATGGTCAATCCCATCATAGCTGCCTGATAACCAATATTTCAGAAGTGCTGACAAGAACCAGGCACTGTTAAGCACTTCACATCCACTATTTTATTCATGCCTAACGATCAACTATTAGGAAATTTACATGGGAAGAAACCGAGATCCACAGAAGTTAAGCAACGTGACCCAGATTGCACCGCAAGCCAGTGGGTAGAGTTGGCTGCCAAACCTTGCCGAACTGACCCCCTCTCTCTCCCCCAGGATCCCAGTTTTCTGGCCTTGTCGCTCCCCCAGCCCCTGGCGTCCCCTGCCCGGAATGGAGCACTGCCTGGGGTCCCTGCTCGACCACCTGCGGCCTGGGCGTGGCCACCCGAGTGTCCAATCAGAACCGCTTCTGCCGCCTGGAGACCCAGCAACGCCTGTGCGTACTGGGGCCCTGCCCACCCGCCAGGGGCCACAGCCCAAGAAGCAGAGCCTTTTAGAGCAAGGCTGAGGATGGAGACTCTGTGTCAGCCGCTCTGCAGGCAGTCTGGGCTGCAGGCCACAGTCCGGCTTGGGTCTGCCATCCAGGCCCTGAAGGACAAGCGTATTCCCAAGCCAGCTGGTCCCTCTGGACCCTGAGATGCCGCGGGAAGCATGCCCTAGTTCCCTTCGCTCTCACTCACAGCCTAGGAGAATGGCCACGTTTCTTCTGAGCCATTCACAGCCTCTATCAAAGACACGCACAGAGCTTTTTCCAGGAGATGGGCAACCATCCCCCCTTAATCATTAGACTGAAGCAGGTGCTGGGCTGGATGGGCTATTTTTCTAGGGGTGCAGCGAAGAGGGGCACAGAGATTCTCAGCCTCCTGCTTCCTTTCCTGGAGTGAGGTAGGAACATCCCTGAACACGCGTCTGTGTGTCAGACTTGTGCTGAGAAAACCCTCCCTCCCCACCCTGGGCAGAATTCAGGGACTGAATTCTATGTAAATCACCCTGTCTTGAAGACAGTCAAACTGGGACCCTTAAATGTCCCTTAAAGGGACCCATCAAACCCAACTCGTATTAGTAAGAACTAACCGTTTTCACGACTCCGCAATGCACCAGGCCAAGCTACACATTATACAAGTCAGTGCTGGGAAACATTCTGGACTAGAGAAAAGCAGGGGAGGATGAAGAATGCCTCCCAGAAACCGGGGAACACGGCCTGAAATACACCAACCCTCGTGTGAAATCCTGTTTGGAGTCGCAGGTTTTATTGTTTTGTTGTTGTCCAATTGCTCAGTTGTGTCCGACTGACTCTTTGCGACCCCATGGACCGCAGCAAGCCAGGCTCCCCTGTCCCTCGCCATCTCCCAGAGCCTGCCCAAGTGTAAAAGCAAACAAACAAAAATGCCACATACAAATGTCATGTCCTCTTCTGCAGTCTACCTGTATTTGTTTAAAAATAAAAACTGTGTTTTCATCGGAACCTCACCAGGACATTAGAATATATTCTTGGTATTTTACCAGAATTTCTTCTTATTAAACTAATCTGATTGAGGGATGATTCACACCCAGTTAAATGCACAGGTCTTAAGCGCATGGTTTCACGAGTCTTTACGAATATATGCACCTATATGACCACACCTCAGAAAAGGTGTAAAACATTTGCATCATCACAGAACGTTTCCTCTGAGGACTTCCCCAGTGGTCCAATGGTTAAGACCCTGAGCTACCAGTACAGGGAGCACAGGTTCGATCCCTGGCAGGGGAACCAAGATCCCACATGCCGTGTGGCACAGCCAAAGATTTTTAAAAAAGAAGAAAATTTCCCCTGGCCAGGTGATCCCCTCTACCCTCAAGGGCAACTGCTGTTCTGATTTCTATCATAGATGAAGTGTTGTTATGTTCTTGAACTTCATGTAGAGTCATACAGTAGGTATTCTTTAATGAAGGGCTTCATTCCCTCAATACCAGCCCTAAGGGTGGAGAGGCAGAGAGAAGGCAAAGCCCAGAAGCCAGGACCAGAAGGCGGAAGATGGACTCACAGCAGGGCTGTCTGCTGGGAGCGGAAGCCACCATGGAGATGCAGCCTTGATCCTAACAAAAGGCAGATGGAGATGGGGAGAGAGAACCCAGCTTCTGCTCTCTCCCAGCCCCCAATTCCCAGAAGTGCCTCCCATTGGTCAAACCTCCTGGGAAGACCAGGGAGCCCAGGAATGCAGTGCCCTGAGGTTCAAAGCTGAGCTGGGCGACAGGCGATCCCCAGCACACAGGTGGTCAGTGACCTGCTCCTCAGTATGTTGGCCTCCAGCACTTCAGTCGGGTACCACCTCCTTTGGGAACCCCAGTTTGAGAAATCACAGGCAGCTTTTGGAACCATTTAATCTTCACAAGATAGAACTAACTCTGATTCACAGATGAGGAAGCAGCTTGGAAGCATGATCTGTCCAAAAGCTGGTTTACAATTAGGTGGGATTTTAGTCCAAGCCAAGTTTATCTGACTTTTCAGGCTGGGCCTGTGGTCTCTCAGAGGCTGAGAGCTTTGGTGTGTCTGGTTCTATATGAGTAAATTCTGCACACATTACCCGGAACAAGTCTGATAACATGCTGAGAGCCAGGATGAGAACCATGGACCTTCACTGAACTATTCCTGCATATGGGGCTCTCTCCGCCAAGAGTGCTACCCACATAATTACATGTCACACTTGGGACATCCCTAAAGGAAAGTGCTACTGATGTTCCCATTTTAGAGATGGGTAAACTGAGACTCAGAGTGATTAATGAGTTGTGCTGGGGTTGTGCTGCTGGACTCTGGACCAGGTTGGCTGCAAGGCCCATGACCTCACCCCTGAGAAGCTGTAAGCAGAGCCATGAAGAGTGGGCCCAGCCAACCTGCCCACCTGTTCCTGGCTGGTTGTCTGCTGTGATCTCAGGCAGGGTACTTAACTTCTTTGTGCCTCAGTTTCCTAGTCTCTAAAATAGGGATAATAGGACTACTCAACACAGAGGGCTGTTGAGAGTATTATGTAATTTAAATGAAAATTTTAGCTATCATTACCTTGATTTGACCTCTTAGTGCTTTGGCTTTTCTCATCTGTAAAATGGGCATAAATAGTAATGCCCACCCTCCAGCATGACTGTGTGGAGTGAGTGCCCATCACATGCTGTGAATGTTGGGTGATTCCTTTATGTTCGCCTGAAAATAAGCTATTGTCATCATCCTGCCTCAGTGATGCTTTGCAAGTCAGGGACTGATGTGAAGGCAAAGACTGGGGACCTTCTTGTTTGTGAACAGGGATGGTGCTGGGAACAGAGGTCACCAGGGGAAACTCAGGCCACCCGCACTGAAGCCAGACTTGGGAGGGACCCAGCCCAGCCACGCCCCATCATATTGTGAATTCATCCACGATATTCAAGTAGCAGTAGTGCCTTCTTTCTTGTCACTGTAGAACAGTCCATCATGCGAATAGAGCGCATGCTATTTATCCATCCTACCCTCGATGGGCATTTGGGCAGTTTCTAGTTTGAGGCTTCTATGAATAAGGCATTGTGAAGCTTCTAGTACATGTTTTCTGGTGGATATTGGTCAACATTTCTGTTGGGTACGCATCTAGGAACAGAATTGCTGACTCAAGGCCTATGCTCTTTCTTCTGGGTCAGATTATCTCTGAGCATGATGGAGGTCTCTGCATGTAATAGACACTCAATAAAGACTTATTGCTAAAAGAATAAAAATGAGAGCTAACATTTATTGTGTGCGAACATTTATTGTGTGTGAAGCACATGCCAGGCTCTGTTCCAAGTGTCTTCTATGTAACAACTCACTTAACTCTCACAATAATGTTCTGAAGTAAGTGTAATCATACCCATTTTATAAATGGAGAAACTGAGGTACAGAGAAATTCAAGAAACAGCCCACATTTACATAGTTCAAAGTTGGTAAAGCCAGGACTCAAACCCAGAGAGTCCTGCTCCAGAGCCCTTGTCCTGGCCACCAGGCTACCCCAAATGCAGACATTGCAGGGTTCAGAGGTAAGGCCCATAGGGGTGAGAAAGAAGGAACAGAAGCAGATGAGAGACTCCGGCAGGGCCTGACCATGCCTGTGAGATCTTGTTGGAAGGATGGATGTGAGGACAGGGGAAGTAAGATGCTAAACACATTCCTGGGCTTTCTGCTGGAGGATGGGGAGAAGGGGGGTCCGTCACCGGGAACTGAGAAGAGCAGAGGGGAGCCTGCGTTGGTGGCCGGTAGGAGGGGGTGTCCTAGATGTTCTGAGTTTGAGGAAGCAGCAGTCATCCCAGGACAGTGTGGCTAGAGGCAGTTGGAGATCAAAGATGAGGCAGATCTGGATGTAGAGGAAAGAGTTCAGGTTGAGAGTGCGGGCCACCTGGACAGAGGAGAGGCGGATAATGAGACTGACCAGTTGGTTTAGTTATGAAACAGCACGCAGGTGTGTGTGTGTAACCTTTTACCACGCTCTCCAGCTCCACTGCTCCCCACTGACTGGGCGACCATCATCTCTGCCCAGATAACGGGGAGCCGTCTGTTCTCCTGGCTTCACTCTTGCTGCATACAGAGGGTGCCAGAGGGATTCTGTTAGAACAAGTCAGATCATGCCACTCTTTTTCACTCTGAGAAAAGCCTTTGCACAGGCTTCCCTGGTTACGAATCCGCCTGCCTATGCAGGGGACACAAGTTCAATCCCTGGTCTGCAAAAATTTCACCTGCCTTGGGGCAACTAAGCTCATGTGCCACAAACTGCTGAGCCCGCACTCAAGAGCTCAAGCCCTGCGGAGGTAGCCCTTGCGTGCCACAACTGGAGAAACCCTGTGGGGCAGCAATGAAGACCCAGTGACTCGAAAATAAATTAAAAAATAACAATTTTAATAAAGAAAAGCCTCTGCAAGATCTACAATCCCCTCCCGCCTTGCTCCTGTGACCTCTGTGTCCTCATCCTCAATTATTCTCTCCCCGCTCACACTGCTCTGACCTTATTGGCTTCCCTCTTTTTCCTCAAACATGCCAGACCTGCTCACACCCCAGGACCTTTGCACAGGCTGTTCTCTCTCTGCCTGACATCATCTTCCCCCAGACACCCACATGGTGAATCCCCTTGGTCTCTTTCAAGTTTGACTCACAAGTCATCATTTCACTGAGAAATATATATCTTTCAATACCCCAGATGCAAGTAGCCCCTTTTAACATACTAGGTAACTTACTTATTTAGAACATTTACTGTTTTTTGCCAAACTCCACAAGCGGTGGCAATTAACTTGTCTGCTTCATTCACTGATGGATTCCCAGGACCTAGAACTGTGCTCCGGATGGACCAAGCCCAGTCATCATTGAAGGAGTGAAATATATCTTGCTTTTTATAAAGGGATTTAACGGGGCTTGGAAAAGTCAATATGCAACTGACCAGGGGGAGTGGCTTCCCTTTTCACAATGATTTCCCAGTGGCCCTGTCTGTGAGGGTCAGAGGTCACGTTGGACCCTCGCTCCCAATCCTCAACCTTGCTAGTTCTCAAAGTGGGGTCCCCAGACTGGAAGCATCATCGTAGCCTGGGAACTGGTTCAGTTCAGTTCAGTTCAGTCACTTAGTTGTGTCTGACTCTTTGTGACCCCAATGACTGCAACACACCAGGCCTCCCTGTCCATCACCAACTTCCAGAATTTGCTCAAACTCATCTCCATTGAGTCAGTGATGCCATCCAACCATCTCATTCTCTGTCGTCCCCTTCTCCTCCCACCTTCAGTCTTTCCCAGCATCAGGGTCTTTTCCAATGAGTCACTTCTTCACATCGGGTGGCCAAAGTACTAGAGTTTCAGCTTCAACATCAGTCCTTCCAATGAACACTCAGGACTGATCTCCTTTAGGATGGACTGGTTGGATCTCCTTGCAGTCCAAGGGACTCTCAAGAGTCTTATCCAACACCACAGTTCAAAAGCATCATTTCTTCAGCACTTAGCTTTCTTTATAGTCCAACTCTCACATCCATACATGACTAGCATTGCAAATATCTTGTGCCTCATGCCAGACCCACAGAAACTGGAAGGGAGGCCCGGAAATCCGTATTTTAACAAGCCCTCCGCCTCCTTAAAATCTGTGTAAGATTCATAGCGCGGCTTCATACAAGAATAGAAGAAAACGGTGATGTGCTGCTGCCCCCTTGTGGCTTTTTGGTGAACGAGCCGGCGAGAGGCCACCGGCAGGGAGGATCCTCAGGGCCAGGAGGGAGGGAAAGGACTTACCCACGGCCTCCGGGTGAGGCAGGGCAGTAGGTATTTAATACGCGCCCGCTGAATGGTGACGGGAGGCCTGGGTTCTAGCTCTGATTGTGCCTCTAGTTTGTGACCTTGAGCATCTAATTCTCCTCTGTGAGCTCGTTTTCTGACTTTTCACAGTAGAGATGATTCTCTTGGCCCTGCCTTCCTGGAGGGCTGCAGAAAGGCCAAGGTGAGCCCAGGCTTGGAGTTCTCCAGGCTAGAATACTGGAGTGGGGAGCCTTTCCCTCCCCTAGGGGATCTTCCCAAGCCAGGGACAGAACCCAGGTCTCCCGCATTGCGGGCAGATTCTTTACCAGCTGAGCCACCAGGGAAGCCCAATGCTTACTAACGTGCTTAGCAAACTCTAGTACTCTGCACACATGGGAGCCACAATTATATTTTCAAGAATGTACATTTTTATCCTGATTTCCTCCGCCTTCTGTTGTGAGTTCCTGGGGCACAAAAGCAGACAGCCTGTTGGAGCAGAAGAGCTGAGAAGAGCAACTCTAACTGCCCTCCATGCCGCCTCCGTGCAACACTAGACTTGTTGCCCCTGTGGATGAAATAAGCAAGATCCAGCACCTACTTCACGTGCCCTCCCCACCAGAAATCCCTGGGACAAGGGGGTCCCAGTCTCTCCTTGAATTTGAACCATTGCAAACGACATGATAATGGTGCAGCAGCTGGCTAGTTGTCCCCCTTCTGGGCACCCAGAGAGAGACCACATCTCCCAGTCGTGGTGACCGAGGACTGGCCCTGGGTGATGACTCCAGACCCAGACCATAATGCCCCTCTCCACCCTCCACACTCGCTTTCTGCCCACCTCTGCTGCTCACATGCAGAGGACCCTATGGAGGACCTCAAGGCTCTAGAACATTGCTCTTAACTTTTCTTTATGAACCTAGGACTCCTCGGGCTACTGGTAAAGTCTATGAGCTTCCTTCTCAGACTCATTGTATTAAACACATAAAATCGAATACATGGGATTACAAAGGACACAAGTTATTGAAATATGGTAACCAAAACAGAAATGTGGGTGAGATAGTTGCATAATTACCATACTTGCAAAGTGGCAATAATATAAACAGTATTTTGCAATATCTGCAATAAGGACTTTGTGGCATGTTGATTTCTAGTGATTTTGTTGGTGACAAATAGGTCCTCATTATACTACTTTGTTTTCTCCATTAGTAATCAGAGGAAGTGCTAGGTGTTAGAGGTCAGCAAAAAGATGCAATTATTTTCCCTTTCAAGTTCAGGAATCCCTGAGTTTTGCCTCAGATCCCTTGGGTATTGTCTCTGGGAAAAGAATCTCTGCATTAGGACAGGACAGAGTTACAAAAGAGAAGGAGCCTTCGTGCCTGAATGACCACGTAGAGCAGAGGCCCTTCCACCATGTATTCAAACCGGAAGAAAAGACCATATTTTACCAGGAAGATGGAGTCTGAAGCCAGGCTTTGTTCTAGCTGGGTGACCCTGAATGAGCCAGCTAACCTCTGAACCTCCATATGAAAGTGAAAGTCGCTCAGTCATGTCTGACTCTTTGCAACCCCATGGACTGTCCACGGAATTCTCCAGGCCAGAATACTGCAGTAGGTAGCCTTTCCCTTCTCCAGGGGATCTTCCCAACCCAGAGATTGAACCCAGGTCTCTAGCATTGCAGGCGGATTCTTTACCAGCTGAGCCACAAGCGAAGCCCCGAACCTCCATATACTCAAAAGAAAATGTAGACCAAGGTCCCAGTCTTACAGGGTAGTCTTGAGAATGAAAGGGGAGAACACCTCTGGATGTGTGCACACTCTATGGGAATTTATATGTGAGGTCTTCAAGCTCTAGCCATTCAACTGGTACTAAAAATAAGAACCACACAGTGAAATCTCATCAAGTGAAATGGATTCCATCTGTAAGACTGCGTTTTACTCTGAACTTACGACCTTCCTCATTTGAAAGGTAATGGAATTCATTCCTTTATAAAATGGGGAGTATAAATATAGTACTTGTGAATTTCCCCCATTGTTTTTACTTTGCAAGTGGAGTTGGCAATGTGATCTGGATTCACAAACATTTTATGCAACTGGGTGGTTTTATGAAGCCCCAGAAGTATGAGAATAAGTGCTTTAAGCCACCACAAAAATAGCCATTCTTACTATCCCTCAAAACTAATAAATCTTTGAAAGGATTCGATTTCTGACCTGGCGCAAGTTTGAATAGTATTAATAGTTACCATGTTTTGAGGGTTTCAGTGTGTCCCAAACTGACCTAAACACTTCACACGTGTAACTGGCTTAACGAGCAACCTGAACTTGGTGAGGGACACACAGAAATGGATCTCTGTTTGCTTTTGACCTCATCCACTCGAATCTCTCCTTGCCCCATGCCTTTCAGTCCAGATTGAACATCTAATGATAAACCATTTAACACTTCCTCTCAGTCGAGCCTTACCCTTCACCTCAAGAATGCAGTTATTGAACAAACTATTAAATAGCCTAATTACACGCACCTGACAATGCAGACATCACTTTGCCAACAAAGGTCCGTCTAGTCAAGGCTATGGTTTTTCCTGTGGTCGTGTGAGATGTGAGAGTTGGACTGTGGTCATGTATGGGTGTGAGGGTTGGACTGTGAAGAAGGCTGAGCACGGAAGAATTGATGCTTTTGAACTGTGGTGTTGGAGAAGACTCTTGAGAGTCCCTTGGACTGCAAGGAGATCCAGCCAGTCCATTCTGAAGGAGATCAACCCTGGGATTTCTTTGGAGGGAATGATGCTGAAGCTGAAACTCCAGTACTTTGGCCACCTCATGCGAAGAGTTGACTCATTGGAAAAGACTCTGATGCTGGGAGGGATTGGGGGCAGGAGGAGAAGGGGACGACAGAGGATGAGATGGCTGGATGGCATCACTGACTCGGTGGACATGAGTCTGAGTGAACTCCGGGAGTTGGTGATGGACAGGGAGGCCTGGCGTGCTGCGATTCATGGGGTCACAAAGAGTCGGACACGACTGAGCGACTGAACTGAACTGAACTGAACTGACAATGCTATGAGGTTGTGAAGTACATACAATTATTTATGGCATCTTACAGCTACTAAGGCCCAGAGAGGTGAAGTAACTTGCCCAGGGTCACACAGCTAGTGAGGCAGAGACACAGAATTGAAACCCAGGCTGTCTGGCTTCAGAAACTCACCCTGAATCTCTGATTACAATTCTATGCAGAGAGAGTATGAGGGTCTCTAAAACCCTTTTCCATTCTCGCCTTCTGAGTTCTAGCTTCTCCTGTTTACAACGCCTGGAAAGATCAGTGGAGGCAAGAAGGAAAAAACGTAGCTGGTCCCCTCTCCCTTCGAGTCCCCTCCGGGAGACGGATTCCCTTGCAGTGGCAAGTGTTTAAAGCCTCGTGTTCCTAGACCACATGACCAGCTTATTCAGGGGTCCCTGTAGTGTCTCCTGACTTGGAGGAGATCTGAACCCCCTGACTTCTCTCAGACCCTGTCCCCAGGAGTGCGTGTCCCAGCCTCTTTCTGCCAGGTTTTGGGAAGCACAAGAATCATCGCTCAGGGGCCGGAGCCTGGTCAGCTGGCCCAGCACCCACTCAGCTCACGGGGAGCTCACTCATTCTTGCTCGGCCAAGTGGTGGGTGTACGGGATGACTGTTGTTCTGCCGTCTTCCTAATCGCTCTCCTCCTGCTCAAACAGGCACTGAGTGCGGACCTGCAACCCTGCCTCGTGAGCCGTCAGAGTCAGCTGCCTCTCACCACTGCTGGCAGGAACCCCAAATCTCTACCAGTGGGACCTCTCAGGATGGGATGGGGGTTCTTTCTTCGCCCAAGGGAGCAGAAAAGTTTGACCCTTTCTCCCTGTTCTCAAATTCTGGTCTTCTGCACACGGAGGCTGAGGGGTGGGGACGGAGAGGGAGAAAAGCTGGTACAACATCCCTCCAAAAGTCCCACAGGCTGTGTCTGGTGGTTTCCGGAATATGGGGGTGTTCAGAACCCTGTGTCCCAGCATTGGGGCTTTAACTGGAAATACAGGACAGCAGGGAAAGTCCCATTTGCCAGCCTGTGAGGACTCCCTCTGGTGGTCCAGGGGTTAAGAATCCACCTGCCAATGTGAGGGACAGAGGTTTGATCCCTGGTCCAGGAAGATTTCACATGCTGCTGGGCAACAAACCTCGTGTGCCACTACTGAGCCCTGGAGCTCTGCAACAGGAGAATCCACCGCGGTGAGAAGCCCATCACCACACCTAGAGAGCAGCCCACCCCGCCTCCACCACCGGAGAAAGCCCACACGCAGCAACAAAGCCCCAGCACAGTCGAAGAGAAACACGTGAACAAACAAATACAAATTTTTAAAAAAGAGTTTCTTACATGGGTATCCTCCGATTGGATCCTCACACTGGCCCCATAAGGTAAGTTCATTCATTAGAGTTCACTTTGCTGTAGCTGTTGTAACAAGCGAACCCCCAAATTCGGTGGCTTAAGACAACAGAAGTTTACTTCGTACTCACCTGATATTCCAAGGCAGGTTTCCTGGTTGCAGGGCAGCTTGCCCTCACGTGGTGAGCCAGGTGACTCACTTGTTACAGCCCCAGCAGCTCCTGGGCTTTGGAGCCTGCTGCTTCTAAAGTGCTGGAGAAGGCGATGGCACCCCACTTCAGGGTTCTTGCCTGGAGAATCCCAGGGACGGGGAAGCCTGGTGGGCTGCCGTCTATGGGGTCGCACAGAGTCAGACGCGACTGAAGCGACTTAGCAGCAGCAGCAGTAGCAGCTTCTAAAGTGCAGGCAGTAACAGAGAAGCTCAGCTGCTTCCTAAAGGTGCCCCCTAGAAGTAACCCCACTTCATTGGATTGGGAGGCTGGGAAATGTAGTCTCTGTCTGGGCAGGTGTCTTCCAGAGACAACTCTACACTACAGTCTTTTTTTTTTTTTTTTAACTTTTTACTTTGTATTGGGTTCAGACAGTAAAGCATCCGCCTGCAATGTGGGAGACCTGGGTTCGACCCCTGGGTTAAGAAGATCCCCTGGAAGAGGGCATGGCAACCCACTCCAGTAATCTTGCCTGGAGAATCCCCATGGACAGAGGAGCCTGGTGGGCTACATTCCATGGGGTCACAAAGAGCTGGGCACGACTGAGCAACTAAGCACAGCACATAGCTGATTAGTAAACAATATTGTGATAGTTTCAGGTCAATAGTGGAGGGACTCAGCCATATATCCATTCTCTCGCAAACTCCCCTCCCATCCAGGCTTCCACATAACGTTGAGAAGAGTTCCATGTGCTATACAATAGGTTCTTACAGGTTATCCGTTTTAAATATAGCTGTGCATACCTGTCCATCCCAAATTCCCTAACTCTCCCTTCCCTCCAACTTTCCCCCCAGCCATAAGTTCATCCTCAAAGTCTTACACTACAGTCTTTGACAGAGTCAGTGAGGCAAAGAAGCTCTCTTTATTAATGTCTGTTTAATCAGCTCATGGCCACACCTGTGTGGGAGACACCATTGTTCCCAGGCTGGTGACAGTATTATGACAGCCATCTGAGCACGACCCTGTCTCTAGCTGTTGGGATGTGCCAGGGCTGCTCAGAGGATTCCTAACATGTGTTTGGGGCCATTTGGTTGGAGTTATTGGGAGGTTGTTCTTTGACTTCTCAAGGGTAGATACCTTCTCATGGCATCCTCACCTGGCAGAGAGCAGAGAAAAGAAGCAAGCTCTCTCATATCTCTTCCTCGGAGGGCACTAATCCTGTCCATAAGGGCTTCACCCTCATAACCTAATTACCTCCCCAAAGCCTCACCTCCTAATACCATTACATTGGGGGGTTAGGGTTTCTTTTTTATTTTAATTTCTTTTAAATTTATTTATTTACATATATTGGCTGTGCTGGGTCTTCGTTGCTGGGCGGGCTCTCCTCTAGTTGCCCAGCGTGCAGGGGCTACTCTCTAGTTGCGGTGCTAGGGCTTCGCATTGCAGTGGCTTCTCTGGTTGCTGAGCGTGGGCTCTAGGATGCGTGAGCCTTGCTCATTGCAGTTCCCAGGCTCTAGAGCACAGGCTCAGTGGCTGTGGCACGCGGGCTTAGTTGCTCCGCAGCATGTGGGATCTTCCCGGACCAGCAATTGAACCCATGTCTCCTGCATCAGCAGGTGGATTCCTTACCACTGAGCCACCAGGGAAGCCCGTTAGGATTTCAATGTATGAATCTGGGGGGAAATACAGACGTTCAGCCCCAAACACCATTCTAAGGGAGAGAGAGCCGAAAGGAGCAAGGATGCCCGGAGTGGCATCCTAGCTGTGAGCATCCTGGGGCAGGAGTGCTGCGCTCACATGGAATGGACCACACTGGCTAGCCTGCTGCAGCTTTTAATCTCTTGCAGCCCAGATCCCTAAGAGGCGCTCAGGTTACAGAAAAGTCACGGCTGACATCTCGAAGGAGCTGATATTTATCCTCCCCTGAGGCCAAAATAATCCATTCTTTTAGGAGAGAGACCAGAGATCTTATCAGGGAAAATGCTCAGGGCTTCTGAACATCTAGAAAATTACTGAACTATATCCTAACTATAAAAATCAATCCCTTAGGATCTCAGTAGGTCTAGGAAAGAGAAAGAAGAAATTAATTGGGTGGAGGGGGTGCTAACATTTGCTGGGCACCTTATCTGTGCTGAGTGCCCCTTCATGCGTTCCTGCCCCTACCAGGAACACTGGTAGGCAGATGCTTTTTTTTTTTTAATGTTTATATTTATTACTTATTTATTTGACTGTGCTGGATCTCAGAGGCAGCATGCAGGATTTAGTTCTCTAAGCAGGAATCAAACCTGTGCCCCCCTGCATTGGAAGTGTGGAGTCTTAGTCACTGGACTACCAGGGAAGTCCTGAGGCAGATTCTTTTATCCCCATGTCACAGATGAGGAAACCGAGGCTCAGGAAGATGTGGTCACTTGCCGAAGACGAAACTGACATCTGACTTGCCCGGAAGCGCATGTTCTTTATTAACCCCTGTACTACCATGCACTGCCTTAGACAGCAGACTTTCCTCTCTGTCTATGCCCATTTCTCTCTCTGATGTGGGAATGACAAGGCCTGCCTGGCTCATACAGCTTCCAGAAAGATCTTGACTCATCAGGGATGAGAAGTGCTTTGAAAGGCATCGAGGACTCATCTGGGGACTGGAACCACCTCTCTCATTGTCCTCAAGGTGGGCAACCTTGCAGCTCTGGAAGAAGATCCAAGGCCTCGTTGATGGGTCCCGGGTGCAACTCTAGCCTGGAGGGATGGAGGAAAATCACTAGGTCCACTCAGCTTCCCAAAAGAAAAAGCAGCGGGGAGGCAGAGGGAGGAAGAGCCACAGGGGGTGCCATGGGGTGTTGCTGTTTTTGGTGACTGCTCAGCTGACGGCCCTCCAAGCTGAGAAACACACATAACACTCTAACCTCTTCTGGCTTAAAATAGAGCTGCTGAGCCGAAAATGCCAAGTACAGGGCAGAGTCACCTGCCTCGCAGGGCCAGGCAGCTCGCTGTGGCCCCAATAATACCCACCCCCACCGAGGGCCCATTTGACAAAGCACCTCTCAGCTGCATCTCATAAGATGGTCACAAGGGTGGGGGCGGGCAGCCTCCCAGCAACCCCCCACCCAGATTCTGCTTTGAGATGGGGAAAGTGAGGTCCAGAGAGGCCACTGGAGGGTGATAAAGCCCCCAGCCTCTTTCCTGATGAGGCGGCACCATGTATCGGAAGGACTGTGACCTTGGGGGCCAGACAGCCCCGAGTTCAAGTCCTGACTCAGCCGCTGCCCGGCTCTGAGGACTTGGCAAGTGGGGTCTCTTCTCCTCTCCCAAACCCCACCCCCGGCTTCCTGCCCTGGGAAGTGAGGACCCCCTTAGCAACATCTGTGAATGTGCCTAGTGCGGACAGCATTCCACAGTCTTAGCTTCACCCCCACTTCTGGAAAAAGAATTCTTGACATCTGCAGGCAGACAGTCGTAAAAATGGATGAAAAGTGGCTACTGAGCACCTGGACAGGGACACACGAGTGTCTTTATAATGCTCGACATGGTCCTAGGAGGTGGGCATTACTCCCATTTTTCAGATGGGAAAACCAAGGAACAGAGAAGGGAAAGTCTTCTATCCAAAGATACTCAGGTAAAAAGTATCTAAATCCAGACCTTGTTGATCCCAGCTGTGTCCAGGAGCGGGACTCATTAACTGTCCCTAGGATGGACCCCACCCTTCTCCTAAGAGCAACCATTCCTCTACCCCCATGCTGTCCCCACAAGCTCTTCTCAGGCCCTTCTCAGGCTGTAGGTCCTTGGTGCCCCACCCACCCCAGTCTGAGACTGTAGCCAGGTTTCTGATCCTCTGAAGTCTGAGCAGGAGTCAGAAAATCAAACTTGCTGATGCCATCAGCAAAAATAAGGCTGAGACAGCGGCACCAGCTCCCTCGCTTCTGGGCCACTGAGCTGCCCGCCTCCAGCTTCTCAGGAGAAGAGAGGGGGGTCCAAGGCCCCTCTCCTAAGCACTGGACCCCAGTTCTGCCCGAGAACTGAGCCAGGGCAGGAGCTGAGTCTAGCCTTGTGCAGACCTGGGCCTTTGCTCTGTTGTGATACTTGCAACAGGCAGCGTTGCTGCGTAGGTCCGCAGGCCAGGCGCTGCTCTCGGGCGGCACGTCTAGCGGCTTGTTTAATCCTTGCAACCACTGTACTAGTGCGCTGTTGCTGCCATAACAAATGATCACATGCTTAGGGCCTCAAGTGGGCTTCCCAAGTGGCTCAGTGGTAAAGGATCCGCCTGCCAATGCAGGAGACGGGTTGGATCCCTGGGTCGGGAAGGTTCCCTGGAGGAGGGAATTGAAACCCACTCCAGTATTCTTGCCTAGGAAATCTCACCGACAGAGGAGCCTGGTGGGCTGCAGTCCACGGGGTGGCAAAAGAGTCAGACATGACTGAGCTATTAAATAACAACAAAGCGGCTTGAACAACACAACTGTATTACTTTCCAGTTCTGTGGGGTGGTGGGCTACACAGGTCACCCTGGGCTAAAATCAAGATACTGGCAAAACTGCGTTCCTCTCTGGAGACTCTAGAAAGGAATTTGTTTCCTCGTCTTTTCTAGATTCTAGAAGCAGCCTGCTGTCCTTGCCGTGTGGCTCTCTTTTCCCATCTTCAAAGCCAGCCACATCAGGCCGAGTCCTTCTCACCTTGGTTCCCCCTCTTCCACCTCCCTCTTCCAACTCTGAGGACCCTTGATCACACTGGGACCCCCCCAGAGCATCAGGATGATCGCCCATCTCAAGGTCAGCTGATTCACAACCTTAATTCCACCTGCAACCTCAATTCCCCTTTGCCACATAACCTAACATATTCACAGGGATAGGATGTGGACATCTTTGGGGGGGTCCCCAGGTGGCGCTAGTGGTACAGGAGACATAAGAGATGTGGGTTCAATCCCTGGATCGGGAAGATCCCCTGGAGGAAGGCATGGCAACCCACTCTAGTGTTCATGCCTGGAGAATCCCATGGACAGATGAGCCTGGCGGGGTACAGTCCATAGCATTGCAGAGTCGGATACGACTGAAGAGACAGCATGGCTAGGCATCTTTGGGGGGGAGCATTATTCTGCTGACCACAGCATCTTCTGAGACTGGAACTTTTCTAACCCCCCTAGAAAGCAGGGAGACTGAAGCATCCCAAGTTCACACAACTGGTAAGCAAAAGTAGGGAATGACTGCAGGCACTGGGGGTGCAGAGTCCCCGCTCTGAGCTTCTGCTGCTTGTTTGTCCACAGTCCCTGGATGTGAGCTCTGTGCCACATCTGGGTACTGGGGGCAGACGGGTGACCAAGATGGGATTCCTGTCCTCAGGGGGCACACAGAGGGAATTCAGCAGGAGGAATGCAAGATGGCAGGAGCCGGGAAGCCTCAGAGAGCCCAGAGGAGGGACACCTGAGGAGTCAGGGAAGATGTCCCATTAAGGGAGGGGAACAGGACAAACAGAGTGTCAGCCAGCTGCCTTTACTACATAAAGAAGTTGTGAGGATTAAATGCCTTAATGCATGTAAAGCGCTTGTACCAATGCCATACTCCTAGCAGGCATTCAATAAATGTTGGCTGTTGAGCGCGCTGAGGAGAACGCTGTTCCAAGCAAAGCAAGGGGTTGCAGAAGGAACTGAAAGTTGAATGTAGACGGAGCCAAAAAAAAAAAAAGAAAATGCAAAGGGGCAGCAGGGAGAGGGGCTGGAGTGATCACAGAGGACAAATGATGCATGTCAAAGATGCAGCAGAGGGACTTCCCTGGTGGTCTAGGGGTTAAGACTCTGGGCTCCCCAGTGCAGGGGCTCAGGGTTCCATCCTGGTCAGGGAACTAGACCCCACGTGCCACAACTAAGAGTTTGCATGGCGCAACTAAAGATCCCACATGCCGCAAGGGAGATCCAAGATCCCATGAGAAGACCGGCGATCCTTCGTGCTACAACTAAGACCCATCGAAGCCAAAGAAATAAATGATTTTTTTTTTTTTAAGCTGCAGCAGAGAGCTGGGAGGGTGGGGGTGCAGACAGCTGCAGGAGAGGCTGTCCAGCACCCTGCCCACACATGCCGGCCCACCTAGGACTCTGACATGAGCGTCATGTTGGTGCTGGTGGGGAGGGGTAGATGCCTCAGGGAGTGCTGCCAATGGAAGGCGCCCCAAGTGCCCAGCTGTTCAGGCCAGCGACCCTGGGATCATCCTTAAGTCCTCCTCTTCTTCCTCCACATCTAACCCACCAGCATGTCCTTTGCTCTGTGCATCTGGGTAACACTAGGTATAGTAACAGATGGACTCCAGACGTCAGGGGCTTAATGCCATCGAAGTTCAAAATAGGTGTTCCTTTGGGGGACCCTTTGCAGTGTGTCTCCCCAGCTCCTCCCACCCCGTGGCTCTGTCCTCGCCTAAAGACTTGTTTAGTCTTTGTGACCCCATGGACTGCAGCACACCAGGCTTCCCTGTCCTTCACCATCTCCTGGAATTTGCTCAAACTCATGTCCATTGAGTTGGTGATGCCATCCAACCACCTCATTCTCTGTTGCCCCTTTCTCCTCCGGCCTTCATCTTTCCCAGCACCAGGGTCTTTTCCAATGAGTTGGCTCTTCGCATCAGGGGTCCAAAGTATTGGAGCTTCAGCCTCAGCCCCAGTCCTTCCAATGAATATTGAGTTTATTTCCTTTAGGATGGGCTGGTTGGCGTCCGAATTGTGTGCGGTTGGGGGAGAACGGTGGGGGCCTGGCATGTGGCGCAGGTTTATGGACCAGGCCTGGATGGGACGCAGGTCACCTCTGCCCTCACTCCATCGTCATGTGAGCCTGCGGCTGGCCGAGTGTGCCTGGAGCCACCTCCGCAGCATTTCAGACCCACCCAATCGTCTCCATCTCCATCGGACCCCCAGCACACATTTGGAGGACAAGAGTCTCCTAACTGGCCTTCACTCTGGGCCACCATCTCTCTCCAGAAAGATACCCAGAACACTCTTAAAAAAAAAAAAAAAAAAAAGTCAATTAGATCATTGGTGTTTGTTTTCCTGCCTAAAGCCTTTCCAGGGTTTTCTATTGTACTGAAGAAGTCCTCAGCAATCAATGCAAAGAAATAGAGGAAAACAACAGATTGGGAAAGACTAGAGATCTCTTCAAGAAAATGAGAGATACCAAGGGAACATTTCATGCAAAGATGGGCTCGATAAAGGACAGAAATGATATGGACCTAACAGAAGCAGAAGATATTAAGAAGAGGTGGCAAGAATACACAGAAGAACTGTACAAAAAAGATCTTTACGACCCAGATAATCACGATGGTGTGATCACTCATCTAGAGCCAGACATCCTGGAATGTGAAGTCAAGTGGGCCTTAGAAAGCATCACTATGAACAAAGCTAGTGGAGGTGATGGAATTCCAGTGGAGCGATTTCAAATCCTGAAAGATGATGCTGTGAAAGCGCTGCACTCAATATGCCAGCAAATTTGGAAAACTTAGCAGTGGCCACAGGACTGGAAAAGGTCAGTTTTCATTCCAATCCCAAAGAAAGACAATGCCAAAGAATGCTTAAACTACCGCACAATTGCACTCATCTCACATGCTAGTAAAGTAATGCTCAAAATTCTCCAAGCCAGGCTTTAGCAATACGTGAACCGTGAACTTCCTGATGTTCAAGCTGGTTTTAGAAAAGGCAGAGGAACCAGAGATCAAATTGCCAACATCCGCTGGATCATGGAAAAAGCAAGAGAGTTCCAGAAAAACATCTATTTCTGCTTTATTGACTATGCCAAAGCCTTTGACTGTGTGGATCACAAGAAACTGTGGAAAATTCTGAAAGAGATGGGAATACCAGACTACCTGACCTGCCTCTTGAGAAATCTGTATGCAGGTCAGGAAGCAACAGTTAGAACTGGACATGGAACAACAGACTGGTTCCAAATAGGAAAAGGAGTACATCAAGGCTGTATATTGTCACCCTGCTTATTTAACTTATATGCAGAGTACATCATGAGAAACGCTGGACTGGAAGAAACACAAGCTGGAATCAAGATTGCCAGGAGAAATATCAATAACCTCAGATATGCAGAAGACACCACCCTTATGGCAGAAAGTGAAGAGGAACTACAAAGCCTCTTGATGAAAGTGAAAGTGGAGAGTGAAAAAGTTGGCTTAAAGCTCAACATTCAGAAAACGAAGATCATGGCATCTGGTCCCATCACTTCATGGCAAATAGATGGGGAAACAGTGGAAACAGTGTCAGACTTTATTTTGGGGGCCTCCAAAATCACTGCAGATGGTGACTGCAGCCATGAAATTAAAAGACGCTTACTCCTTGGAAGGAAAGTTATGACCAACCTTGATAGCATATTCGAAAGCAGAGACATTACTTTGCCAACAAAGGTCCGTCTAGTCAAGGCTATGGTTTTTCCAGTGGTCATGTATGGATGTGAGAGTTGGACTGTGAAGAAAGCTGAGTGCCGAAGAATTGATGCTTTTGAACTGTGGTGTTGGAGAAGGCTCTTGAGAGTCCCTTGGACTGCAAGGAGATCCCACCAGTCCATTCGAAGGAGATCAGCCCTGGGATTTCTTTGGAGGGAATGATACTAAAGCTGAAACTCCAATACTTTGGCCACCTTATGCGAAGAGTTGACTCATTGGAAAAGACTCTGATGCTGGGAGGGATGGGGGGCAGCAGGAGAAGGGGACGACAGAGGATGAGATGGCTGGATGGCATCACTGACTCGATGGACGTGAGTCTCAGTGAACTCCGGGAGTTGGTGATGGACAGGGAGGCCTGGCATGCTGTGATTCATGGGGTCGCAAAGAGTCGGACACGACTGAGCGACTGAGCTGAACTGAACTGAACTGAAGAAGTCAAGTCAAGTCACTCAGTCATGTCCGACTCTTTGTGACCCCATGGACTCTAGCTCCCCAGGCTTCTCCATCCACGGGATTCTCCAGGCAAGAGTATCGGAGTGGGTTGCCATTTCCTTCTCCAGGGGATCTTCCTGACACAGGGATCGAACCCAGGTCTCCCACACTGCAGGCAGACTCTTTACCATTTGAGCCACCAGGGAACTAACAGAGGGCCTGTAAAATCCCCTGTGAACTGGACTCTCTGTCTTCCTTTTCATCCCCACCCCCACCCTGACCCCCCACCACCCCAATTACTGTGACTCCAGACACACTGGCTTCTCTGCTTAAAGGACCTGCACATGCCGCCAGTTGCTCCCCGGGGACGCTTTCTCCCACCGTCTTAGCTGTAATTGCCCCTTCAGCTCCCACCCTCCACCTGCCTTGCAAGACAGGATGTTTTCCTTCTCACGCTTTTTTTTTTTGTTTTGGCCGTGCCATTGGCCTGTAGGAATCTTAGTTCCCCGACCAGCGATCCAACCCGCGCCCCTGGCAGTGGAGGCGCGGAGTCTTAACCGCTGGGCCGCCAGAGAAGACCCTCACACTTTTCTTAAATTATCTTTTTGTTTGTTTTTCATACAACCCTCTATCCTAGGATATCCGCTCTATTTACACCAGGAATGTAATAGATCGTGTGTACCAGCAGGTGCTTGGTAAGTATTTGCTGGATGACCAACCGAACGAAGGAATGAATGACTTGCCCAAGGTCACAGGACGAGGAGGGCGGTGGAGACCGGGCGCCTGCACAGCTGGACTTTGGGCGCTTCGGTCTCGCTGTCACGACCTGCAGACGCTACAGCCCCGGGGTGCCGCCGGGGAAACAAAGGCAGGGGAGGCGCAGGCAGGTGGCAGCTGCAGGAGCCCTCCGGGCCCTCGTCGGCCCCTTGCCCCGCCCCGCCGAGGCGCCGCCCCGGGGTGCCACACCCCAGCCGTCCGCAGCCCCGACTCCTGCGGCGAGCGGGGCGCGGGGCGACCGTCGGGGCGCATGGACGGGGCGGCGGCGAGCGCGGCGCGGGGCCTGGGGCTCGGCGATGAGGAAGCAGAGCGCGCGCACCGCCGCGCTCGTCCTGTGCATCCTCTCCTACCTCCTGGTGGGCGCCGCCGTCTTCGACGCGCTCGAGTCCGAGGCGGAGAGCGGCCGCAAGCGGCTGCTGGCCCAGAAGCGGAGCGAGTTGCGGAGGAAGTACGGCTTCTCGGCCGAGGACTACCGCGAGCTGGAGCGCCTGGCGCTGCAAGCCGAGCCGCACCGCGCCGGCCGCCAGTGGAAGTTCGCCGGCTCCTTCTACTTCGCCATCACCGTCATCACCACCATCGGTGAGCGGCCCCCGGCACCTCCCCCTCGGCGCTTGCTCCATCCCCAGGCACCCGCGGCGTCCCGGGGTTTCAGTCCCACCTCTGCCTCTGCCAGGCGGGGTGACTTTGAAGCAGTCATTTCAGCTCGCCGAACCTCACTTGCCTCCCTCTGTCGGATGGGCTCAGTGGTTTCCACGCAGGCCCGGCTGGGAGGAGACAGTAGGTCCCCTTTGCCAAGAGGCAGTGGCAGGGGCTGGGAGATTGATAAAGTGGAGTCGGAAGCCCAAGTGGCTGGAGTTGCTTCCTTGCCTGGGGGGCATCACGTTAGCTGTGTGACCTCAGACCAGTTGCTTAACCTCTCTGAGCCTCAGGTTTTCTCCTCTGTAAAAGAGGGGTGCTAATAGGCCCTATCTCAAGGCTGTAGTGAGACAGTTTTCATTAAGGAGATAATATATGTATAAAGTTTTAGCACAGGGCCTGACAAGTAGAAAGCACTAACAAAAAGCGGCGGGGGCGGGGGGGCGAGGCGGAGATTGATTTTTGTGTTATAACAAAAAAGAGAACGGGCGCCTAATCTGTCTTAGTCCCTGCAATATGGCCAGTGCCTAGCTTGTAGTAGACACTCAATAAATATTTGTTAAAGGAATGACTGATTACCACCAGCTTTGGACCTCACCCTCGGGGATTCAGAGCACTTTCTCTGCAGCATCTGGACCTCCAACCGTTGCCATGGCTACCGACTGGTTGGTACCTGCGGAGCCCAAGCCTGGGGAAGCAGGAAAGGAGTGGAGCAGGCTCTCGGGGCTCCATCCACCACCCCAGGCTGGCTGTGGAGGTCCCAGTGTCTCTTTGGGCCTGGACCACCACCCTGGAAACCAGTGCTGCGGAGAAAGCTCCTCCATAATGCTCTTGCAAGTCAGTGTGAGTTTGTGGGTTTAGTGGTGGAGTTGAAAGCCTACATTCCGAAATTACAGAGGCCAGAGTTCCGGTTTTCATCTCTGTTGCCTCCTGCCTTCTCTGGCAATTGATTGTACCTCTCTGAGCCCCGGTTTCCTCAACTACAAAGTGCAACTGTTGCTATCTTACTGAGTGATTGCCAGGTTTAAGTGAGGTCAAGCAGGTTAAATGCATAGCACAAGTCCTGAGGCTAAGTAGGGACTGTTAATTAGCAATAATGACAATTCATTATTTGCCAACTGTGGGCCCAGCTCCTATTCAGCCCTTTTGACCCCTCCTGTCAGCCTGGGTACCCCTGCTTCTCTCTCTTGGCTCAGCCTAAGACCCTCCCTGTCTCTGCACCCAGGGTGTGGGACCCTGTCCACCTCCTCTGCCCTCCCCCACATTTTGGAGGCCTCCCAGCTGGATGTGGCCTCCACTTCTGACTGCTTGCCTCTGACCTGCACCTGGGATGGGGAGGGAGTAGGGACCAGGGTGTGGAGAGCGACTGAGGAAATAGCAGTTTTACCGCTTCCTGCCACCTGGGGGCGCCAGTATGGTTGTGTGAGCCAGGCTGCAAAAGCTAGCCTTGCAGAGCCAGGCGACAGAACCCAGGGGCTGAGCTCTGCAGGAACAGCAAAGAGCCACTGAGAAGCTATGGAGGATAGTGGTTAACAGCTCAACCCTGTGACCTTTGGGCAGCTTTCTCCCTCTGAGCCTAGTGTCCTTATCTGTAAGATGGGGATAATAATCTCATACAGTCATTGAGACGATTAAATAAAATAATCCATGTAGAGTACCTAGCATGCCTAGTTATTATCATTATTCATTTTCCTGTCTGTCAAAACCAGACAAATGGCTGGAAACAGCACTGCCTGGCCTTTTATTCTTAAAGACGCTCCTCCGTCTCACACTCTGTACCTCCTTCAATCTGGTTTGAGTATTATTATTACTGATTATTTAAACTTTCATTGAGCTCCTAGTCTGTGCAGGGCACTGGTGATCAGGGACGTGAGAAATGACTAGTTTGGTCTCTGGCCTCAAGGACCTCACCGTTTAGTGGCAGCAGGGTCCCTGCCCCGCAGATAGATAGAGGCAGACTAATAGAGCCATGAAGTAGAAACATGAAGTGGAGTCATAGATCTTTAAATATATATATATATGTATCTAGTGTTGATATTTCAAATGTTATATATGCACACACTTCACACGGTACAAAAGGTATAGGATGAAAGGAAGTCTCCCTTTCTCCACATCCGTCAACCTATAAATTCCCTTCTCTGGATCAAATGCAGTTATGTTTTTTGAGTATCCTTCCAAGTATCTTCTCTGCCTATATATTCCTTTACAACACACACAGGTAGCTCAGTTGGTAAGGAATCCATCTACAATGCAGGAGACCCCAGTTCGATTCCTGGGTCAGGAAGAGCCGCTGGAGAAGGGATAGGCTGCCCACTCCAGTACTCTTGGGCTTCCCTGGTGGTTCAGCTGGTAAAGAATCTGCCTGCAATGCGGGAGACCTGGGTTCGATCCCTGGCCTGGGAAGATCCCCTAGAGAAGGGAAAGGCCACCCACTCCAGTATTCTGCCTGGGGAATTCCATGGACTGTATAGAGTCCATGGGTTGCAGAGTCAGCCACGACTGAGCTACTTGTACTTTTATACATGATAGAGGCATTGTGTTATACATGCCTTTTTGTCTCTTGCTGTTTTCACTTCGTATATTCTGGTGATTTCTTTACATCAGTCCCTGAAGAACTGTGTCCTCTTTTTCATGGCTGATTAGCAGGGCTCCTCCACCCTGGCACTGTTGACATTTTGGACTGGCTATTCTGGTGGGCTTCCTTGGTAACTCAGTGGTAAAGAATTCACCTGCCAAGGCAGGAGTCGCAGGTTTGATCCCTGGATCAGGAAGATCCCCTGGAGAAGGAAGTGGCAACCCACCCCAGTATTCTTGCCTGGAGAATTCCATGGACAGAGGAGCCTGGTGGGCTACAGTCCATGGACCCCAACAGTTGGACACGACTGAGCGACTAAACAACAACAAATTCCGATTGTGGGGACTGTCCTATGCATCAGAGAATGTTAAACAGGACCCTGGCCTGCACCCACCAGATGCCAGCAGCACCCACCACCTCTCAGGTGTGACAACCAAACCTGTCTCCAGACATTGCCAACTGTCCCCTCAGGGGCTAAATGGCCCTCAGTTGGAACCACAACCATCATTGGATGGCACCATGGCTGTTTTTCACCAGGCTCTTTCTGATGAACATTTAAGCTGCTTCTTATTTTTGCTGTCACCAACACTGTGGCAACGACAACTCCCATGCACACATCACTTTGCACGTGTGTGTATTTTAGAGGACTGCTTTCCTCACTGCGGAACAGCACAGGCCAAAGGTGTATTTATCGTTTGGCAGATGGGGACAATTTGCTGGAAGAGGCATATTCTACTGGGGAAGGGACACCTGACTTTTCCTGGGTTATGGGGCCCTTTGAGAATACCATGAAAGCTTTCACTTTCCAGGACCTTGGGTCCTGGAAGAGATACACATCCACCAATCCCACAATGACTGTTCCGGACAATCATTCATTGTTCCTCGTGCCGGACTCAAGGCAGCCCACTCATGTTTGCGTTCCCTACACATTTAGGGGATCAGTGAGGGACTCCACCAGACTGAAATAGGTGTTTCATGAGAGCCTGGCTTGGCACAGGAACTGGGAACGGCTACCTGGGTGTGGGCAGGGGGAAAGTCCACTGGGGGGAGGGGAAGCATGAGAAAAGGACAGGCTGGCTGAAACGGCATGGGAGGCTGCAGGGAGAGGGGGTTCAGGTCACGGCGTTGCCTGAGAGCGCGGACTGTACCCTGAGGATACTGGGGAGCCACAACAGATTTTTTTTTTTCTATCAAGGGCACAATTTACAGATTCAAATTCATTCTTTTTCAGTGTACACCTGTGCAGGTTTTGCCAAAAGAAAACCTGTCGTGTAACTGCAGCCATGATTTCAAGGCAGAACATTGCTAGCCGTCCCCAAAATTCCATCGTGCCTGTTTGTAGTTAGTTCACTCGCTTCTCTCACCTCCAAGGACTGGCAACCACAGGTCTGTTCGCTGATCCTAGTTTTGCCACAGAAGTTGTGCCAGTTACCCTACAGAATGTCATTTAAATGGAACCCAGCAATATATAGCTTTTTGAGCTTGGCTCCTTTCACTCAGCATAAAACATTTGAGATCCATCTTCTGTTGCTGAGGAAACAGCAGTTCCTTCCTTCCTGTGGCGGAAAAGAATCAGTCCGTTGTATGGATGTACCACAGGTTGTTTATCCATTCCCCAGGAGAAGGGTATTTTAGGTTGTTTACAACTTGGGCCGATTATGGGTAGCCACAGAAGGTTTTAAAGCCGGGGGAATGACCTAGTTCGAACCAGCATTTCAACATGCTCTGCGGGCTCTGGAGGATGGGGACAGAGACCCGGCAGGAAGAAGGCCTGTGTGTGAGGAGACGGACGCTCGTCAGCCTCCCCCTTCCTTCCTCCTCCAGGGTACGGCCACGCCGCGCCGGGCACGGACTCGGGCAAGGTCTTCTGCATGTTCTACGCGCTCCTGGGCATCCCCCTGACCCTGGTCACCTTCCAGAGCCTCGGCGAGCGGCTGAACGCGCTGGTGCGGCGCCTCCTGCTGGCGGCCAAGCGCTGCCTGGGCCTGCGGCGGCCGCGCGTGTCCCCCGAGAACATGGCGGTGGCCGGGCTGCTGGTGTGCGCGGGCACCCTGGCCCTCGGGGCCGCCGCCTTCGCGCACTTCGAGGGCTGGACCTTCTTCCACGCCTACTACTACTGCTTCATCACGCTCACCACCATCGGCTTCGGCGACTTTGTGGCGCTGCAGAACGACGAGGCGCTGCAGAGAAAGCCGCCCTACGTGGCCTTCAGCTTCCTGTACATCCTCCTGGGGCTCACGGTCATCGGCGCCTTCCTCAACCTCGTGGTCCTGCGCTTCCTGGCGGCCGGCGCGGACGCGCCTGAGCGCGCTGCCCGCCCGCTCCGCCGGGGGGCGCCCGAGAACCGAGGCCCCGCGCGCCGCGCCGGCCTCATCTCCGTCTCCTGCCGCCTCCACCGGCTGGAGCTGTGCTCCCGCGACAATCCCGGCTTCTCGCCCCCCGCCAGCCCCGGGGCTGGGGGCGGCGGCAGAGCCGATAGGCCCCCGGCCCGGCGGAAGTCCATCTGATAGCCCTTCCCTCCTGTGCATCTCTGGAAGTGGTCCTTGGCTGGGCCCCAGAAACTCATCCGGGGGGTCGATCCTAGAACCTGAGGGTCTGGATTCACCTGTCGTCGCCCCCTCCCCAGAGCTTGGAGAAGGGCTGAGGGGCCGCGGCCTCAATGCCGTCCTCTGCCACGAGCAGTTTCTCACTCCCTTCTGGGGCGCGAGCCCCGCTCTCCTCTCCAAAAATACATTAAAAGTCGCATCATAAGCAAAAGCACGACTCTTAAGTTGCCCCGTAGGTGCAAGTCCCCTGTGGTCCAAATTGTTCTAGGAAGGCGTGGCCACACACATTCTCCACGATGCCCGTTTTTCTGTTGTGTGAAACCCACGGGAACGTGGGTTTTCCGCGTTGTGGGGGAGATGCACGACTTCCCACACTGGAATCCTAACCAGTGAGGCCAGCCGCTCCCACTATGAGAAGCACGGGGATCAGATGGACTGAAAACATTTACCATCCAGCGTGGACCACTGGGCAAAATGTGCACCATTTAAAGACTACTCATTTCTCTTACTCGGCATGTAGAGTGGAACTGGCCCCAGCCCCAAATGTCATGTTCTTTGTCCTTGGCCAGCCCCATTTTTGGATGGGGGAGGGGGTCTTGCTGACACCCACCGTGTCACTGGGACTACCTGGACCAGTCTTCCCCCCACCCCCAACCCTGGCCGCTGTGTGCAGTATGTGGGATCTTAGTTCCCTGCTGCTGCTACTGCTGCTAAGTCACTTCAGTCGTGGGGATCAAATCTTTACTTTCTAAGTGTGGAGTCAACCACTGGACCGCCAGGGCAGTCCCTGGGCCACAGTCTCTTCTGGGAACTGTGAGGTCTGGTTATTGCCAATCAGCCACAATGGGACTTGAGGGAATTCTCATCCCCTCCCTGGGCCTTAGTTTCCACATCTGTAAAATGAGTTCACCCAGTACCCTGTTCCCTCCTGTGCATCTCTGGAAGTGGTGCTGGGATGGGCCCCAGACCTGTATAAATGGACACTAACAAAGCTGAAATGGCACAGCACTCAGGTCATTAAAATTAACAGCCCTCAGCATCCCAGAGAGAACTGCGTCAACACAAAACAGAGCAAGCTGGGTTAGAAAAGCCAAAAACTTTAATTTTCAACATGAGCTACATGGTCATGAACACAATGCAACGTGACCTGCTCCAACCCAGGGGCCCCAGAAACCCTCCCTCCCCCAAAGCCTGAGGGGCTCCTGCTCCTGGAGAGGGAAGACGGGGAAAGGTGAGTGGAGAGTGGGCCTGAGGACCAGGGGTCTGCCTTCCTGCCACCCGCTCAGGAGGCAGTGGTACGGTGAAAGGGCTCAGAGATGATGTCCAAGGCCCTGGGTTCAAGTCTCCACTTTGCCCTCACAGAAGCTATGAGTCAAACGGGCATGTCAGCGGCTCCCGGGCGGGGTTTGTGAGTCAGATGAGCTCATGGACATGAAAGCTTTCCGTCCACTCTGAGGTGCTGCTATAAGACATGGGGCCTCCTGGAGCCCAAAGGAGTCATTACAGGACAGTGGGCGATGGAGTCGGGGCACCCCGTCCCCTGGGTCTGGCACAGGGCTGCTGCTCAATAAATAAATGCAGGTGGCCTTGCCTAACGCAACAGCTGTGCTCCAAGGGCAGCGGGGCTCAGCGGTGCCTCTCAACGCTGAGATGTGCCCATGAGCTCCAGATGTAAGGAGCTGGACGGTGGATCAGCTTGTCAAGTACATGACCTCAACTCTGCTTTGCCCCACATTGAAGAAAAGAGCTCTGAACCGCTGGAAAACTGAGTTCTCCCCTGAGCTCAGCCACCAACTCCCAGTGGCACCTTAGCGAGTACCTTCCCCTCCCCGGGCCTCAGCTTCTTCTGTAAAATGGGGCTGATAACTCACCCAGGCCTCCACCGACTGCCCGGGAGCTCTTGTGAGGGTACACGAGAGATAAAAGCACTTTGCAAACACACAGGTGTGAAAAGCACTCCGAGAAGTTCCCATGTTATTCTCTCTAAAGGTTTGGGGGGGAATGCCTTAATGTGAGGTGTACCATCGCCCCCCTCACTCCCACACAGCCCCAGGAAGTGCTGTCTGGCCTCCCTCAGAGTGGTCTCAGAGGGGCTGTGGTCCCTTGGGGGGAGTCCCCACTTAGCATCAAGACCAGGACCACAGCCTGCACAGCCTCAGGTCAGTCAGGGCAGACCCCCCCCCCCCATCCCCCACCCAGGAGAGCAAGGTCTCTATGGCAACCCTTCCCCCTAAACCCAAGGCCCAGAAAAGTTACTGGCCCATCAAGATGCAAGCAAGCAGCGCGGGGTGGTCCAGGGCCTAAAGGTCACAGATCCTCATTATGGCAAATGTGCCCTGGAGCAATGGTCTGCTGTTCCATGGAGGAAGAAGGACAGAGCTGCTTCTGTTCTGGCCTCATTGCTGAGGGGTCTTGTCTTGGGCAAGCCACTTACTGATTCTGAGCTTTGGTTTCCTGCCCTCTCAGATGGGACTATAATCAGCGCTGCCCATCTTTTTCAAGGCCCCTGGGAGGAGGCCATGGAGAGAAGGGCAGAGGAAATATTGCGGGGGGGAGATGGTGGCCCCACTTGGTCCTGCCCTGGCTCCAGCTCAGCCTCTGGGGGGTTGAGGAGGCCCAGATTGCCAGTGTCGTGAACTCACAGGTGACCCCAGGGGCCTGTGATCTCTCTGTTAAGATGGAAATCATTTCACCGATGGTCCCAAAGCTCCTTTTCCTTTAGTGTGACAGGCAGATTCTGGAGAAGGAAGGTGGAGATGACTCCCTCCCACCGTACCCTGGCATGTGACCTTTGGCCCAGAGATTGAAAAAAGAATCGTCCCTTAGAGACCCCCAGGCCCCTCACACCCCTAATTCCCCCAGTGCCACCCTCTCAGCTCCTCTTCAAATGGGGAAGTTTGAGCTGGCAAAGGACCAGATAGGAGCAGGCTGGAAGGTTCCCCAAAGCTAATGATGAGAACAGCCACTCCCTCCCCAAGCCCCCATCCCTGGGTGAGGACAGATGGGGGGTCTCATGCCCAATGGTCGGAGCCCCTTGGAAGGTGGCCATGTGCTCACAACGATGATACAAAGAAAGAGGGCTCCAGCCCCCGTGCCACCCCACCCCTCCGGGAGGTGAGCTGAAAAACCACAGAACAAACAGAAAGTCATTGAGGGGGGCCCTCGGTGACCACCCTCAGGATGTTATTGCTTTGGAGCGCCTTCTCTCTTTATAAAGGCTGTGCAGACCCACCCCCAACAGGGCGGGCTCAGGTTGGGGAGCAAGGCTGTGCCCACCCTGTCCTCAGGTTGGGACAGCCAGGCCCCAACCCGGCTTTGAAATGCTACCCCTGAACTACCAGAGCAGTGACAGCTGGAGAGAGAAGGCGCTCTCCTGGCTCAAAATATTCCGAATGGTGAGTAATAAACAAACGGCAGAGAAATCACACTGGTTTAAAAAAAAAAAAAGCACAGGGGAGGGGCCAGTTCTGAGCCCCGCTGCCTCCACCCCAGCCTTGGGATTCCAGCCGCCATGATTCCAGGAAGGTCAGAAGGCCTCCTGGACCAAGGGGGGGACGCTTCCATCTCCCCATCCCTATGCAGGGGAGCGCTATAACTCAACCAGAACTTCAAAGGATGCCCAGGGCTGGGAACAGGCCAGGGGAGGGGAGAGTTCCAGGTGGAAGGGCTCACCTGGTCCACAGCCTAAATGGTGGGGTGTGGGGAGAGTGGGGATAAGGTGGGACAGAACACAGCTGGGCAATCCTCAGTGGAAAACCACCTCCTCTGATGGAGCCCCAGCCCCCTCCAAGGCCCACATCCTCAGGAGTGCTTCCTAAATAAAATCAGTCCCAAGGGTAATAAATCAGAACATCTGAGTGTCATGGGCGGCTCTGGCTACAACCCTACATGAAGAGGGGGAGGAAAGGGAGGAGCAGGAGGAGGGGCCAGCCTCCCCTGAACCAGGTCCAGGCTTGGACCCAGGCCAGGCCGGCAGGGAGAAGGCTGCCTCCTGGAATTTTCTCCATCCCCTCTGTAAGGACTCTATGTGAAGCTAAGACCTGGCCCAGGGCCAGGCACTCTAAGCCTACTCGGCTAACCAAGACTACGTCCTACACAGCAGGACTGGGTAATGATGGGGGGGCGGCGGGTGTGTGTGTGGGTAGTGGGTGGCTGGGTGCCTCCCAGGGGAGGTGGCAGAAATGTGCTTCTACAGAAAGGGGCCAGCCTGTGTCCTCCCCGCATGCAAAAGGGCTTCCAAAGGCTCCAGGGAGGACCAGGCCGGGTGGGGCCGGGAAGGCAGCCCCCAGGCCTGCTCAAGAAGGAATCTCCCCCTTCTCACACTCCTGTCTCGCCTCATTCTCTTTCTCTCCTTGAGCCAAGGTCACTGAGGCCGGAGCAGTTGGTTCTGCCCTTAGTACAGGATGGTTTGTTTAAAAAGACTAAAACTGGGGAGCTCGCGTGCCTCCCCAGGCCCTTAGCCTGGAGGCAGAGGGCCAGACAAGATGACCTTTGACCTCATCCGACAAGGAGGGATTCTCCTACCTGGGAACCCCTCACCTTGGCACCACGAGTCCCAATCCCAGCTTTCTTCACACTCCCTCTCTAAACCGGCATCCCCCAAATTCAGAGACTGGTGAGCTCTCTGGGGCTGGGGTTCTCGAAAATTAGGGTCCCCCAGCTCCTCGGTCGAAACACAGCCAACAGAGTTCTTTCCAGTCCGCCCACCGTGTGCAAACTAGCTTCTTACAATCCCACAAAGCCAGGTGCCCTGGGGGCCCCTGCCAGGCCCCGGCACCCCTTTCCTCTCCCCTGGTCCCTGCTGGACCCCATGTTCTAGAGCCACCAAAAGAGGAACAGGCAGGGGACGGACAGATGGACTCGAACAGGCGGCGGCAGAGCTCCTTCCATGGGCAGGCGGAGGGAGGCCTGAGCTCCTCTTCAAGTCGGGGGCGCGGGGCCCCCGGAGTTGGCGCCGGATCCTTGCAAAGCTGCCCCGTAGGCTCGGGGGGCAGGAGTAGCTGCCTGAACCCGGTGCCGCAGGAAAGACACTTGCTGGTAATTGGCACCATGGAGATGGCCGCTGGGTTCTGGACATGACTCCGGGCAGCGAGCTTCCAAGGAGGCAAAAAGGGGGTGCGGTCGGACAGAGTCGGGGGCAGGAGGATGGTGTGCTCTGCCGCCTCGATCTTTCCTTTCTCCGGACTGCAGACACATCCACCAGGTCAAGAACCGGCCAAGTCAAAAGTGCAGCCAATCCCATCGGGAGAGGGAAGGTCTCGGGGAATAGGAGGCAAAAAAGGGGTGAGGAGGGGCCCTGGGGGGTTCAAGTCTCCCCATTCAGCTTCCCCACTGGGTGGGGAGAACCCCGGCCTCCTCTGTTCAATATGCCCTGGGGCCTGGGGTCCCAGGTAGGGTCTCCGGACCATCTCGGGGAGCCCCTCCCCCTCCCCGCACTAAGATCGCTCGCCACAGGGCCCCACGGTGCTCTCGAGGGACAGCTGGGACGCCTGCCGGAGCAGGGGGCCCGTGGCTGGGTCCACCATGGAGGAGGTGGGGAAGAGCTTGTACCAGCCCACGGCCAGGGTGGTCAAGTCCAGCTCCTCCAGCAGCACGCGGGCCACGCCCATGAACTGCTTCCGCTCCATCCGCCCGTAGTTCCCCCACACGATCACCTGCAGAGCAAGAGACACAGTGGTTCAGATCCTGCCAACGCCACTCACAGGCCCAGAAACAGAACCTGGGGTCACCGTGTGCCTCATTCATCTCCGGGTCCTGGAAGTCCACCTCCTTAAAATGGCTCAAGTCCCACCAGATGCTCTTGGATGATGGGCTTCTTGCCTCCAATCTTGCTCTTTCTTTCCACCTGCCCCATCTTTGAGCCCCAGCCTTGAGGGCTGACCCTACATTGTGAGTGTCCTACCTACCCCCTCATCCACCTGCCCTCTGCTTCCAGATCCTCAGAAATAAAGGTTTTAAATGGGGCTAGTAGTTGGGGACTTCCCTGGTGGTCCAGTGGCTAAGACTCTGCTCTCCCAATGCAGGGGGCCTGAGTTGGATCCCTGGTTGGGGAACTGGATCCCACATGCCCCAACTAAGACCTGGCACAGACAAATAAAAATAATAAATAAATTTTTTAAAAACTTTAAATAAATTAAAAAAATAAAAGTGGTTAGAACAGCCACATGTAAATCAATGCAATTAGAACATTTTCACAGCATATACAAAAGTAAACTCAAAATGATTTAAACACCTAAAACATGACATCATCAAACTCCCAGAAAAGAACTTAGTCAAAACATTCTGACATAAACAGTAGCAATACTTTCATAGATCGCTTGCCCAAGGCAAAAGAAATAAAAGCAAAAATAAACAAATGGGACCTAATCAAATGTACAAAAAACTTTTGCACAGCAAAGGATACCATCAAAAAACGAAGACAAATGACAGAAATAGGAGAAAATAAGACTGACAAAGGGTTAATATCCAAAATGGATAAAACAACTCATACAACTCAATACTGGGGGAAAAAAATCAAAAAAGGGGCAGATGACCTAAACAGATTTTTTTCCAAAGAAGACACACAAATGGCCAATAGGCACATGAAGAGATGCTCAACATCACTGTTAGAAAAATGCAAATCAAAAACCACAATGAGGTATCACCTTACACCAGACAATACGGCCATCATCAAAACGTCTACACACAATAAATGCTGGAGAGGACAGGGGAAAAAGGGAAACCTCCTACCCTGTTCATGAGACTGTAAATTGGCATAGCCCACTATGGAGGGTCCTTAAAAAAATCAAAATAGAGCTACCATATGATCCAGCAATCCCACTCCTGGGTATATATCTGGAAAATGATGAAAATTCTCATTGGAAGAGATACATGCACCCCAATGTTCATGGCAGCGCTATTTACAAAGTCAAGACATGGAAACCACCCAAGTGCCCATCAACAGACAACCGGCTTAAGAAGATATGGTATGTATACACACATACACACACACACTCAGCTTTAAAAACAATGAAATATTGCCATTTGCAGCAAGGTGAATAGACCTAGAGTATATTACACTGAGTGAAGAAGTCAGACAAAGACAAATACTATATGATATCACTTAAATGTGGAATCTAGAAAAATAATACAAATGAATGTACACACAAAACTGAAACAGACACAGAAAACAGTTATGGCTACAAAAGGGGAAGGGAAGGGAAGATGGGAGGGACAAATTAGGAGTATGGGATTAACAAAGTACTATATATAAAATAGAAAAGCAACAAGGATTTACTGTACAGCATAGGGGACTATGGGCTCCCCTGATGGTTCAGATGGTAAAGAATCCACCTGCAATGAAGAAGACCTGGGTTGGATCCCTGGTTTGGGAAGATCCCCTGGAGGAGGCCATGGCTACCCACTCCAGTATTCTTGCCTGGAGAATCCACATGGACAGAGGAGCCTGGCGGGCTACAGTTCATGGGTGTAGCAAAGAGCCGGACACAACTGAGCAACTTAGTGCACACACACATATAGGGGAATACACTCAGTATCTTATAATAACCTACAGTAGAATAAAATCTGAAAAACTAACTGAATCACTTTGCTGCACATTTGAAATTAACACAATACTGTAAATCAATTATACTTCAACTTTTAAAGTGGCTGCCACATGTAGAACACACATACTAGCCTCTTTCCTTTTTTCCAACAGACTCTTTTGTGCAGTACCTTCCCCATTTCTCGGTCAACCTCTCTTTCTTAGAGCAGCCAGACAGGTGGTCTCTGTGGCTGCAGGACCCTCATTTGCTCTCCTCAGGTTGTAACTCTGCCCCTCTCTAAATGTGGGCTGGCTTATCGCTCACAAGACCTATTGTCTTGATGCACACACTTTGGGGTCAGACATGTGTAGGGGCGAGTTCCAGTCTTGTCTAGGTCGTTTTGGGCAAAGTCACTTAGCCTCACCGAGACTCAGGGTTCTTGTTTGTCAATGGAATCTTCCACACTCAGCTTACCTGGCAGGCGAGGCTCACAGGAGATAATAAATGTGGAAGCTCACTGTAAGCTGTAAGCCGTTCCTCAAGCACGCAGAGAGGTACACAAACAACGTGGGCCACGGCTATTGGTGACTGCTCGTCAGGAACTGTCTAAGGCCAAATCAGCCCTAGATTCAATCTTCCCAATAACGCTATAAAAACGGATTCCGATTGCACAGCTGTTTAAACTGGGGCTCAGGGAGGTTAAATCATTTGCCCGAGGTCACTCAACTAATAAATGGTCAATGCCCCCTAGGTAACTATGTTACCTAGGTAACTCTGAACAGATACCATGTGTAAAACAGAGAGCTGGTGGGAACCTGCTGTATAGCACAGAGAGCCCAGCTTGGTGCTCGGTGGTCACCTAGAGGGGTGGGGAGTGGAAGGGAGGTTCAAGAGGGAGGGGATATATGTATACATATGGCTGATTCACTTCCTTGTACAGCATAAACTAATACAACATTGTACAGCAACTATATTCTCAATAAAAAAAAAAAGCAGCAGCCCATGTCTGAGTGTGTGAATGGATTTGTTATCACTGGCATTATGGGCTTAACTGTGTGCCCCTCAATTGCATACTGAAGCCCTAACCCCAGAACGTGACTGTATTTGGAGACTGGTCCTTTAAGGTGATTACATTAAAATGGGCCATTAGTGTGGGTTGCAGTTTTAACTGGTGTTGTCATAAGAGCAGAAGATTAGGACACACAGTCAGACACCAGGAATGCCTGCGTGTAGGAAAAGAACCGTATGAGTTCACAGCAAGAAGGTGGCCGTCCGCAAGCCAAGGAGAGAGGCCTCAGCAGAAACATAACTTGTGACACTTTGATCTTGGACTTCTATCCTCCAGAACTGTAAGAAATAAATTTCTGTTGTCTAAGACCCCAGGTCTATGGTATTTATGGCAGCTTTAGCAGATGAACACAGCTGGCATCACTCAATCGTGGTGGGTCTGTCTTGCCCTGACATTAGTCAGAAGGCTCAGCAGCAAGGACCCCCATGCCAGATTTCTATTTCTTTATCTCTCTGCATCCCAGACAGGGATGTGCTCTGGAGTTTCTTCAAAGATGCTCAGGCCAGAAAACACAGACCTCAGTCCAGTGGGCCAGGCGTGGCCCCTAGATGGCCTTCTGGTTGTTTTAAATTGTCTTTGAATGCCTCTAGACCAGAAAGATTTTTCCCAACTTTGTTCTGACTAATATATACAGCAAGACAGACATTTAAATCACCCAGTGAACACGTGAGATTCACAACTGAAGCAAGTGGCTCCACCAAATAAGACCTGCCTTACTAAGAATGAGAAATGTTTTCTTTCCTAGTCCTATTTTCCATTTCTTTCCTATTTCCTATTCCATTCCATTAAAAAAAAAAACAAAACCCACTAAACTGAGTTCATAAATTGCTGATGGGTCACAACCTACAAATGGAAAGACTGTGCCATAGACAGGACCCAGGCTTTCCAGTTTGGCAAAAGCCCGCTGTCTTGGAGATGTGGAACACCTTGGGCCTACCCTTGTGTGCTTTGCCTGTTCAGGTTAGGAGCAAGAAACTGAGGTATAAACTAGAGATGCCCAAAGAGCGGCTCGAGGGACCTCCCTGGCAGTCAAGTGGCTAAGACTCCACGCTCTCAATGCAGGGCGTCCGAGTGTGATTCCTGGTAAACTAGGGAACTAGATCCCACATGCTGCAACTAAGAGTCCACGTGCTGCACTAGGACCTGGAGTGGCCAAAAAAAATAAGTATTTTTAAAAACAAAGGCAAACAAAAATAAATGGCAGCTCGAAGACAGGAGGCATGCGGCTCCTGAGGCATCCAGCCGGGCCCTGCCGACCCCATGACGGGCAGCTAACGCTAGTTTCAGCAAACATCTTTTGTTGTATTTTGTTTAGTTGCTAAGTCGTTTCTGACTCCATGGACTGTAACCTGTCAAGTTCCTCTTTCCATGAGATTTCCCAGGCAAGAGTACTGGAGTGTCTTGACATTTCCTTCTTCAAACCCATGTCTCCTACATTGGCAGGTGGATTCTTTTTCTGCTGAACCACCAAGGAAGCCCTAGATGACCACTAGGATCTTCCTAAAAGTCAGGGGGCCAAAGACCTCTGGATCCTCAAAAGCCTTTCAGTCTATTAGCACTGCGCTCCATGCCAAGCCCCTAGTCTCCTGAGGTTGGTGATGACGGTAATCATGATAATAACAATGGTGGCCACTTGTAGAGCCCTTACTACAGGCCGAACTTGCAATCCCTTTCTTACACAAAGCACACATTCCACTGTCACAGTAACTCTATCAGTGGCTACTATTAATATCCCCATTTTACAGATAAGGAAGCTGAGGCTCAGAAAGGAACTTGTTCCAAGTCACACCACAAAAGGTGGCGCTCAGATCTACCAGAGTGCTCTGCTTTCTCCAGGTGAGACTCTGCCCGGCCCCCTGGCCCCTCACCTGCAGGACTTTGCCCTGGGGACTCTCAGGAAACAGCAGCACCTGGTTATATAGCGGGTCCAGCGACTTGCGAGCGACTTTGGTCTTCTTCTTGGCAATGCAGATGCCGTTCTCCAGCAGGTAGGCCTTGATGTAGGCCGCTGAGGACAGAGGTCAGCAGGGTGAGCTGTAGCTTGGGCCTCCAATGGTGGGCAGAGGGTGCAGCAGAGGGACCCGCTGCTGGGGATCGGGGTGCCCCCAGGAAGTCCGGGGATGAGGCAACAGTGGTGGGGTGCAGTCAGGGTTGGCTGGGGTCTACTCTACCCTCTCAAATGGTCCTGCCTGCCCTTTTGCTCACCCTTTCCTTGCTCACCCTTTCCCTCTCTCAGTCCCTGGCCTGCCCACCCTTCCTGGGCTTACACACTCACTCCGATGTTTGCTGAACACTCAAGGCATTTCATGCACCCTACCAGGTGCTAGGATAGAATCACAAATGGTAGAACCACAAAAAAAAAACACCAAAGATGCTCTCTGAACCCCCAGGAACTCAGTGCAGTCAAGGAGGTGGACAAGGTCAATGGACAATTTCAACTGGGTCTCCAGAATAAATTCTAAACCACCAGTGACACAGGAGTCACTAGCTTTGGGGGGAGGGAGACCCCCAGTTGGACACCATCATCTCTCTTCTAGACCCAGCTACCGCTCAGGACATCCTCCCAGACCTCCACCCCTATCTTACAGATGGGAGGGCAGCCCCCACACCTGGCAGTGTCTTGGAGCCTGGCTTGGCCGTCAGACCCCGAGCCTGGATGATGTCCACTTCCAGCTGACCGTTCCGCTCCTGCAAGCCGATCTCCACGTCCCCTGCAATAGGCCCCAAGAGCTGAGACCAGGAAGTGGCTTGGAAGCTCCATCAAGGACTCGGCTGCCCATCTCTGTTGAGGATGCAATTCCCTTCCCCTACTCCCAGCCACAAACAAACCAGAACCAACCCCCAAGCCGAGTCCCTGGGCTCTGCAGAGTGCCTGGCAGGTGTGACCTCAGCTCCAGGCTGAGTGCTCAGTGGATGTAACCCAGGCAGAGGCAAGACAAGGGGCTTCTGCTGGGGACCCCCACACCCTTAGGAACAGGTCTTGGGACACTCACCCATCGGCGTGGTGGCCAGGGTCTGGCGGCCCACAAACTGTGCTGGTCCCATGCTGCCCAGGAAGTCACTGAACTGGGCATCCGATGCCAGGCAAACTCCCCCGTAGTTAAGGCTGCAAGAAAGAATGAGACAAAAGCAGACGTTCCCAGGGGCCAACTGAGGACTCGGATGACTCAGGCAGTCAGCTCTAGAACCTCCCTAATTCCACGGCGATTCTGTCCACATCCATCTCCCAGTCTGAGGCAGGCTGGTGTACTCTCTCTGCTTCTTTCTTTCTACTTTCTCCCTAAAATCTCCGCTCTGACTCCAAAAGTCTAGGGCTTAGTTTCTGTGTCCTGTCTGACCTCTCCTTGCCAAGTCTCAGGTTCTTCTTCCATGAAATGGGTATGATGTCACTTGCCTCTCCGGGTAGGACTCTCAGGAGGTGATGCTTGTCCATGCCTGGCTCTATGGGTTAGGGCTGTGACACTCAGAGTGTGGTCCAGGGACTGGCAGCACCGCCTGGGAGCTAATTAAAAAGGAAATGGTGGTCCACTCCACTCCCCAGCTGGTGAATCAGAAACTGCCTTTTAACAGGAACTCCAGAGGACTTGTTTGCACTAGACAGTTAGAAACATACAGAGCCAGTTGCTCAGCCTCGGAGGTCCACGCTTGTCCTTGCCGTGGAGCTGCCAAATATCCGCTCCCCTTCCTTTGGGAACCAGACTTTAAATCTCCTTTGGGGAGGCCCCTCCTCAAGACATTGATTCCTGTGGTGCAGAGCAGACCCAGCTTCAGAAGCTCACATGGGCTCAGCCTGGCCAATCAGGCCATTCCTTCCTTGGCCAGTGATTGGTTGAGAGTTGGGCATCTCACCCAAGCCCACAAGAATTTGCCGAGGAAGCTTTCTTTGAACTGTAGGAAGTGAGAGACTCTCTTTTCTCACGAGATCTGAACCTGAGACAGAAGCCTGGAGCCTCTGGCCACTCTCCTGCTGCCATCGGCAGCCCATGAAGGAGGCCATCACACAGGTGGCACTGATTAAGCTCCTGCATCAAACTCTACCTGAAGCAAGAGATACTTCTTTTTCTTTCTGGTTATGTACGTCAACAACAACTATTATTATATTATTTTGCTAAAGCCAGTTTTAGTTTTTTCTTTCCCATCTCTGAAATGGGAACAGTAACACTCCCATCTCCTAGACCTGTTAAGTACTTAACGAGTCATTGTTGTCATTCAGTCGCTCAGTCGTGTCCGACTCTGCGACCCCATGGACTGCAGCATGCCAGGCTTCCCTGTCCTTCACCATCTCCTGCATCTCGCTCAAACTCATGTCCATTGAGTCCGTGACACCATCCACCCATCTCATCGTGTCATCCCCTCCTCCCGCCTTCAATCTTTCCCAGCATCAGGGTCTTTTCCAGTGAGTCAGCTCTCTGCATCAGGTGGGCAAAGTACTGGAGTTTCAGCTTCAGCATCAGTCCTTCTAGTGAATATTCAGGGTTGAGTTCCTTTAGGATTTTGACTGGTTTGATCTTCCTGCTGTCGAAGGGACTCTCAAGAGTCTTCTCCAGCACCACAGCTTGAAAGCACAGAATTGAAAGCATCAATTCTTCAGCACTTAGCCTTCTTTATGGTCCAACTCTCATATCCAAACATGACTACTGGAAAAACTTAATGAAATCAGGCACTAAACACCAAGCTTGATGTGCCTATTATCTTCAGAAGTAAAGCACTTGTAACCCATTTTCTCTTAGGATCCTCGCCACAGGCAAAGGAGGTTGAGGTTTTTTTCATTTTTTGTTGTTTTTTTAACCTTTATCTGCATTATTCATGTAAGGAGGCCGATTCGGCCCAATCTGAAGCTAGAATTCACAGGGCAGAGTCAGCACATGGATACAGCACCTTTAGGGCCAACCCCAGGTGACCTTCCACTTGGGCATGTTCCAAGAACAACAGTTAACTCTGAACAGGCACATACTGTGCCAGGTTTCACAGCAGCCAGCCAAAGGGTCTTTTAGCAGGGAGGGGCGACTACCTCGGGACTTGACTGAGGGCACTGCATGCTTTGTTTCCTGCCCTAAGAGCAGCCCCCTTCCCTGTCCCCAGCTTCCTTCCAAGGGAACCTTCTGGGCTGTCAGCCTTGAAGGAGCCAGAGGAGAACCCAAGGGGTATCTGGTTCCACCTAAAGGATGTTCCCTTCTGCTTCTGAACCTCTGCTTGTCTACCTTGGCTCCAGTTCTTCGGATACAATGACTCACTCACGGTCTTCTCTGGCTGTACCCAGCTCTTCACACCCTAGACATACTGTCTGCCTTTACACCTCATTGCTAATTCACAAATCCTCACAGTTGGCAAAGGATTCACTCTCCAGCTCTGCAAATAGTTACAGGGAAGTGTCCTCTGACCCAGCAGCCTCCCTATTTCACAGATTGGAAGACTGAGGCCCACAGTGAGAAAGACAGCTGCCTGAGGGCTAGAAAACTGGCAGTGCCCACTGCTATACCAGGGCACTGCCCAAGAATATTTGCACCTTCATGTATAAAATTCCAAGCAAGCTGCAGGAACAAACAAGAGAAGACCCCATGCACAAAGAACTTACATTCTGCTGGGCAAACACACGTGTTGCCCCCAGAAACAACTAAAGAGGACAATTGTCTTCTTATGAGACACAGCCAGTCCCCTACCCGCCCACCTTGGGTTGTGAGAGCTCAGAGACCATCAGAAGAGAGGAATCGCTGCAGGCTGCAGTGGCCCAGAATGGACCAGGAGAGAAGAATTTGACCTGGGGGGCCGAAGGATACAGAGGGCCCAGTAACAAGGTGAGAGGAAAGGAGGTCACGTCCCACATACTATCTTCTCTACACTGAGCAGAGTCATCAGCAGGGAGTCCTGAGGTCCTCAGGATGGTGACGCCACAAGAGTGAAGGAGCCCAGCAAGGAGCAGGAGAGAGTACTTCTCTCCCAAGAGGGTGATGGAGACAAGGCAGAGGCAAGAGAGTCTAGTTCACGACCTTGGAGAAGGTCAGTGTTACAGGTTCATGCAATGTCATATAACACCAGAAAGGGCAGATTCAGGAAAAAAAGAGGGAAACCAATTGTTGTAGGCCTTTAGATGATGAGAAAAGGACTATATTTAGCCATGGATGATTTACAATAGTGAAAATGGAAACTCTCTAAATATCTGAAAGCAGAGGAATCATAAACACGCATGGGATTGTTTTTAAAAAGAGCAAAGGAGCTTGGCTAGATGCAATGACCAGAACACCTGTGCTGAAGTTTACATGAGCAAAAAATACATGTTCATACTAAGTCACTGTCATTAAGTCGTAAGTCATTGACTGAAGAAACTGGTTTGACTTAAACTAAGGCAGTACCTGGTCCCCTGATCAGAGCTGACGGATCCAGGGTCAGATAGCTGATCCAAACCCAGTGAGACAAAGACTCTCTCTGGGAAACTGAGAGAGAGAATCCTGAAGACCAACAGTCACAGGAACTGAGCCCTGTGAATGGCCTGTCCTCTCACAGAGCCCCAAGATTCTCACAGCGGGTGACCTGGCCTTTCTGCCACATCCGTTTCTTTTTCAGCTCAGCCTCCTGAAGGTCTGGAATCCATTCTGTTAGGAGGGTCTGGGCTCCTGAAGCCCAAGAAACAGTGGTGCCTCGTGGGTTTTAAGGCACTGCAGGGGCCCATCCTCCCAGGCAGAGCAAGGCCTTCTACAGCCTGAAATTGAAAGTTTCCTCCAACATCTTCAGTGTCTGTTCCTCAGTGTCTGGTGGGATTGTGAGCAGACAATAGGGAACTGGCAGGCCTGGTAATTAGCGGTAATTGTTTATAATATCTGAGTGGCTGCCTGATTTCCCATCCCAGGGTGCCTCGCTGGCTGCCAAGGAACCAGGCTGACGCCCCAGAAACCCTGAACGGGTTATCCCATTCTCCACAGGGCTGGAGGGAGGAAGAATCAAGTGGTGGTAGGTCCCTGCTGGCCAGAGGACCAACTGCATTAGAGACCCCGCTCCAACTCGGGGTTTTCTCGGGAGAAGGACAGAAGGCAGAAGATACAAAGTCAGGGCTGCTCTAACTCCTTGCTGGTCAAGTGCGTGCTTTGTGACCTCTGGCCAACTGCTGGTGTCTCTGCCCTTGAATCTTCTTATCTGCAAATGAGCCCATACCGACCATGGAGACTGTGTACAGCCATTCCTTCCTTTGCTGGCTGCCTGCACCATACCAGTTTTAAATGATTTGAATATCTCTGCTCAGAGGCTCCATTCCCAATGGGAAAGAGCATGCTGAATTACTATAAAGTGCCACATACTTGCTACTACTGAGACCAGGCCTTCCACAGTAGGAACTCAATACATGTTTTCTTATTATTATTTTTTAAATTTTTGGCTCTTCTGGGTCTTTGTTGCTGTGCCCGGGCTTTTACTGCCAAACCCTTGTGTGTGCTAAGTCCCTTCAGTCATGTCCGACTCTTTGTGACCCCATGGACCGTAGCCTGCCAGGCTCCTCTGTCTGTGGGATTCCCCAAGCAGGAATACTGGAGTGAGTTGCCATGCCCTGCTCCAGGGGATCTTCCTGACCCAGGGATTGAACCCACATCTCTTGGCCTGACCCGGAACTGGGAAAGCCTACTGGTTGAGACTGAACTGTGGTATCATATAGATCTTGGATTCCAATGCTGTGCAACCTGGGGTAAGTTTGGTAACCTCTCTGAGCTGCATGTATAAAATCACCCAGCTAAGTTGTTGGAGACAGTCAATAGGATACTGCTATGTACAACGTACATAGCATTGGCTGGATGAATAAAGGACTGGGACGCTGTGGCCAGCAGGTCTCTGCTGCCTGGCCTGGGAGAGTCTCTTCTCCCCATCTGTGGTGTTTTCATGGTACTTCTGATTTCAAACCTAGTAGGAAGTGCAGTACCTGGGTGCCTGAGAGGAAGCCCAGGTCATCTGGGGGTAGTGTGGGGGGTGGGGGGGAGAGGCTAGAGCAGCTGATTCTTCCAAGGGACGCATGCCAGATGGGCAGAGGCAGAGACCTGAAACAGGATTAAAACTCGCGTTCTGCTGGCCTTTTATTTTGTGTTAATGGTGAAATGAGATTTCCTGCCTCTCAAATCCTGTTAGTTTGGTTTGTGGGGCTGAAACCCATTTGTCTTTTATTATTAACCTTTGAGCTCGGTTTGGCCCCTGGATTTTCTGTTTTCTCCACGGTAAAGAAATAATTGGATTATTTGGGGGTTTGACGTCTACTCTGTTTTCCAGATGGATCGCCTGTCTCAACTCATCGGAAATTAAAAGGTGGCCCAGCCCTCGTGGTGAGCATGGATTATGTGGTCCTGAAAGGTTCATGGGCTCTCATGGGCTCTCTGTTCATCCATTCACTGCCTGCCCCTACCTGTCCATCATCCATCCGTCCCCCCCGCCCCCACAGCCTCGCAGAGGGTGCAATACAGCCAGTTCTGCTGTAACTCGAAATGTACATTCCTAAACACTACAGAGCAGGGCAAAGTCCTGAAGTCAAAATCTGAGAGAGTATGGGGAAAATACGGTTAGGGGCACAACACCCCAAAAGTTTATCAACAATAAAAGACATAATAAAAATGGTAGCACAGTCTTACCCCTGTAGAATGGGGTTTAATGTTTAATAAGGGGTAGATTCTCTTACCCCTGTAGAATTAAGAAATGCATAGACTGGGGGACAAGGGATACATGTGTGTATTTATGGCTAAGTCCCTTTGCTGAAACTATCACGACAGTGTTAATTGGCTATGTTGTTGTTCAGTCACTAAGTCATGTCTGACTCTTTGCAACTTCATAGACTGCAGCACACCAGGCTCCTCTGTCCTCCACTATCTCCCAGAATTTACTCAAATTCATGTCCATTGAGTTGGTGATGCTAACCATCCAATATAAAAAAAGAAGTCTTTTAAAAATGAAATAAATGCATAGGTACTACAATAAATATGGTGCTCTACCTTGAAGACAGTCTGACATTTGCTTGTGGAAATGACTGTCAGCAGATCTGCAGTGAGTTACTGCAAAGTGGTGATGGAGGGCTCTCCAAACGGATGGGTGGGAACTTGCAACATCAGGTGTTGGGGGGTGGGGGGTTGAGGGAGTGGACAGATGCAAGGGGTGTGTTTTGTGCAGCCCTCTACGGGTGTAGTTTCCTGAGTTTCCCTTGTGTTTCCCATGGATGAAATCACACCTGAGCAAAGGCGAAATTTATATTGTGCTCCAATTATTCCAGAATACTTGAATCGTGCTGGAACAGATTTGCGTTTTCAAAACAAGCATTGTAGCAGAACTGACTGTGTGCCAGGATATACAGCATCAGCCAACCCTGACTCCAGCTTCTCAAGCTTTCAGGACATTCCCAAACCTGCCTCCCCCTCCCACCTGCCCTGGGCCACGAGAGTATAGCTCCTGGGCGTGAAGCCAAGGATTTATTTTTTATTGATCAAAAGCTTGCCATGAGCCAAGCGCTGATAGTACTAAGTTATCAATATTAACTCATTTAACCCTCATTTAACAACTTTGTGCAAGCTAGGTACTTACTATATGAATACCCACTTTCCAGAAGGGGAAATCAAGGCACAGAAATGTTAAGTAACCTGACCAAGGTCACACGGCTGGTAAGTGACTAATCTGGGATCTGCACCCAGGAGTCTGGTTCCAGGGTTCATCTCAACCTGCTACACTGTCTCCATGTCCCAGGGGGACCTAGGGCTTCCCGGGGGGCAAAGCACAGGAATCTGCAGTCCACGCCCTGGGGTCAAGCAGGCCTGGATATTAACCCTGACTTCCGCCACTCACTGGTCGTACAGACACAGCCTTCGCTGCTCAGACTCTGGGTTTGCTTCTCAGCGAAGCAGGAGTGAACAATGGTAGCACATCCTTGGTGCGACTATAAGGACTACATGAGATAAACGCCTTAGAACCGATTCCGGTGTAGTCAAGTACTCAACCAATACCAGTGCTTATAAAACAGAAGCAAACAAATCCCCATCTCCTAGCCGCTGGCCACATCCGGTGCCGGTTTGTCCTTCAGGCATGAAGTCTGCGAAACAACAGAAGGGGCAAAGGGGAAGGAGGTTCTGCTGCTGCTGCTAAGTCGCTTCAGTCGTGTCCGACTCTGTGCGACCCCAGAGACGGCAGCCCACCAGGCTCCCCCGTCCCTGGGATTCTCCAGGCAAGAACACTGGAGTGGGTTGCCATTTCCTTCTCCAATGCAAGAAAGTGAAAAGTGAAAGTGAAGTCGCTCAGTCGTGTCCGACCCTCAGCAACCCCATGGACTGCAGCCCTCCAGGCTCCTCCGTCCATGGGATTTTCCAGGCAAGAGTACTGGAGTGGGGTGCCATTGACCACCCACCAACTCCTGGGCCTTCGGTGACGAGGCAAACAGCCTTGACAGAAAGCCTCCCTGAGGCCGGTTGCAGCGGCCCTGCTGTCAGCTCACTCTCTGCTCTCCAGAGCTGTGGGCACCGTGACCCGGTCACCCAGGGAGCTGTGTGCCGATGACCCAGATGCCACAGGACCACGAGGGGCAGAGGGAAGGAGGAGGGGCTCCGGCAGCCAGCGTGGAGAGCTGCGGGTTTACAGGGTGGATGTGCGATGCAGGAGGCTGCGGAGGGGCGGGAAGGAGAGGCATGCACGTGTGTGCGCGCATGCGTGTCTGCGCTTCTGTACACAGTCCCAACCCATCACTCACCCAGATTTGCAGCGCACCCCCTGCAGGCCAGGCCCCGGACTGAACAGGCACCAGACTAAAGTGTGTAGCAGGACACACACGTGTAACAAGTATGATAGGACTGCTGGGCGCTGTGGTGGGGGAAGAGACCCGGCTGTGGAAACTGCAGATGGAGGTAGAGGAGTGGCGGGTTTCCCCTGCCCACACCCAGGACGGACACTGCCAATCAACCCCAACACTCCTGCCAAGCCTGGACTGGACTTCAGAATCCTTCTCAACACAGCACTCCAGGGAGCCACAATCAATTAGCTGGAGTTGGCACACGAGATAAAGCTCATGTTCTTAGCTGAGATCTGGAGGAGGAATGAGTCAGGGGGCGAAGAGGGAGGAGGAATAGGAAAAAGAGTGCCAGGGGAGGGAGCAATGTATGCAAAGACCAGGTGGTGACACGGAGGGCAGGGCAAGAGGTTCAGTGATGGAGCTGGGGCACACAGCTTGGGGGGGAAAGGGGGGAAGCTGGCAAAATCCAGAGGAAATAAGTGCTGAGTGACAGACCACACAGTCAGGCCACAAAGGAGACTTGCAGGTATCCAGTCAAGAGTGATGAGTGGCCTCACGGCTGGGGGAAAGGGGGGATGGATGGAGTCAAAGACAATTCGGAGTGAAATGGTAGCGCCCAGTTAAGGGTTGGATACAGAGAGAGAGCAAGAGGCGTCTGGGAGAGCCTTCTGGCTTGGGCAGCTGGGAGACAGTGGTGCTGTGCATTCAGAAAAGGTACTGGATTCTGCTGCCATCCCCCACGTCCTCCGACCCCCACCGTGTCAGTGCTCACAGACTTCTAACTGTTGGCACCTGCATCCCTCTAGCTACATTTCTCTGGCCCACAAGGAATTTTTCTGGTCTCCGGAGCCCTCATTTCCAGAGGAAGGGCAGGAGACTTAACCATGAGCAGCCATCAACCAGTAACCAGTAAGAGTGGGAGCATAAATACCCCAGCCCCCTGGCCTCCCAGGGAGTGACTCTCAGGCACGTGTGTCAGGCTGGTTCTGAGACCCCATCAGGGTTAAGCTCTGGATATACACAGTGGCAGCTGGCTTCTCAATACACATGTAACTGGAGGCCTCCCCTTGCCCTGTCTCTCTTATGGGTTCCTCCACCATGTTTTCCAAAATCACCTTCCAAGTGAAATGCTTACACTCAAATCCATGTCTTTCGTCTGGTTCTGGGAAATCCAAACTGAAGCAGATGGTCACCAGGGAGTACCTCAGGATGGATGAGGGGTCTGGGGAGGTACTGTTCTCCTGGCCCTTTCTCAGGAGTATTGAATCCTTGCCCTTTATCTGGGGAGATGCTCAGAGAGGTGGGAGGTGGGAGCTTGGCTGGTTGCCCAACTCATAGCTGTTCCCTTCCATCCTTAACATGCAGAACCAACTTTTCCATCAGGCAGAAAGGGGCAGTGGAAAGGAAAACAGTTCCCCAGTCCCCAAGGATAAACCAGGATTGGTCTACCATGCTGAAGTCTGCAGAGGGGAAAAGATGGAGAGACCACTGAGCCACCAAACCATGCTGGAAGCATCCACCTCTGGAAATCCTGATAGACACAGCCATTAAGTGAAGGAGGGAGTCTAGTAGAATGGTTAAGGGCAGACTCCAAATGCTAGATTTGAATCCCTGAAATTGATGTCACTCGCTGGCTGTATGAAACTGTTAGTTGCTAAGTCATGTCTGAGTCTTTGCAACCCCACAGACTGTAGCCCACCAGGCTCCTCCATCCATGGAATTCTCCAGGCAAGAATACTGGAGTGGGTTGCCGTGCCTTCCTCCAGAGGATCTTTCTAACCCAGGGATCAAACCTGGGTCTCCTGCATTGCAGGCAGATTCTTTCCCATCTGAGCCACCAGGGAAGCCACTCTGGCTCTGTGACCTTGGGCAATTTAATTAGCCTTTCTTGGCTTTCATTTCCTCATCTGTAACATGAGGATACTAATGGTTCCAGAGTTATCAGGTTACTGAGAGAATTAAATGAGTCAATAAATGTAAAAACAGTTAGCACAGTGTCTGCCCATAGCAAATGCTCTTACAAAGTGCTCGCTCTAGAACATTATTACCCTTAAGCCAGAACTTCTCAACCTTAACCTGTGAAACACCTGGGGATCTGGTTAGGAGCCTGAGATGATGCATTTCTTTTCCTTTCTTCTTCGTTTTTGGATGTGCCACGCAGTAAGCGGGATCTTAGGATCTTAGTTCCTGCAGCAGGAATGGACCCCTCCCCTCTGCAGTGGAACTGTGGAGTCTTAAGCACTGGACCGCCAGGGAAGTACCCAGAGATGCTACACTTCTAACAAGGTCCCAGGGGATGGTGCTGCTGCTGGGCCGAGAATCACACTTTGAGCAGCAAGGGCTCAACCCACTGTAACTGGTAATGTGTAACCCAGAGCCCAGGGATCATCACTGGCAGAATGGCCCAACCCAATGTGCACCCCTTCCCCAGCCCTGAGTCCTAGTGAGGACACAGCATCTCCAAAGTTCTCTGTGCCTGTCCTTTGCAGCTCTCGCCACACTACTAGTTGTGGTCAGTGGAAGGCAGGGTCTCCGAGGTGCTCGGTCTGACTGTCCAGCATACTGTAGGTGCTGAATGAAAATCCACATGGTAGCATCCCTGGGCCCACTTGCAGGAATACACATGCCCGGCAGCGCCAGGGGCTGCAGCCTGGTGGGGGCGGCACAAAGGCACTGGCTCTCTGTGAGCCTCAGCTGGGCTGGCAGAAGCCCAGGGGGAGGATGGTCACACCCCCTCCTGTTTCACAGCCTGGCATCTGGGTCCTGCTAGTGCCCAAAATACCTCCAAAACAAAGAGGAGGCCGACTACAGCTCAGTGTCCCCACCTGTCCCCCCGTCCCTTTGACCTCCCTTCCTCAGCCAGGTGCGTGTTGGGGGTGGGCAGTAGTACCTGGCTGGGCTCCACCAAGACCCAGTCCCTCTCAGGAGGGCAAGAATCTCCCCTCTGCTGGACAAAGGGTCCTCAAACCTACCTGATCCTTCCTCAACTGTCTCAAGACACCCACCACAAACCTTTTAACAATCATAATAATCACCACAGGAGACTCCCCTGGTGGTCCAGTGGCTAAGACTCTGTGCTCCCAATGCAGGGGGCCCAGGTTCCATCCCTGGTCAGGGAACTGAAACCCACATGCCTCAACTATGACCTGGCACAGCCAAATAAATAATTTTTAAAAAATCATAATCATCACCGCCAACGTTTATTCCATGCTTAGCTTGTGCTAAGCACATTCTAGACACAATTATAACAAGGAGCAAAATGCCCAAATAACAGTGGCTGAATCGACAAACATCGGTAATAGCTATAATAATAAAAATGCCTGCAATGTGCCAGCTACTGTTCTAAGTGCTTTGACATACGTTAGTTCATTGTCTCCCCACAACAACTCTATTAATGGTCTGTACTATTCTGGACCTCTTTCTATAGATGAAGAAACTGGGCTCAGAGAGGTAAAGTAACTTCCCCCACAGTCACACAGCTCTGAAGCAGCAGAAATGAGGCCCAATCGGTACTGCCTGACTCCAGAGTCCGGACTTTGGACATGTTTGTAGTATAATCTGAGTTTCTGGTCCCTTAAAGCACACGACAGCAAACGACAAGAGCCGCGTCCCAAGCACCTGCCATGTGCAGGCATCACCTTTCTTCCTCACGACGCCCTCCTATGCTGCTCCCCGTGGACAAGTCCTGTGGCCTCTCTGAGCCTTCAGCTCCTCTTCTGGAGAATGGGAATGTAGGTCTGACCCCCTGCTGCTGTTCACTGCACCACAATACCACCTCCTTGACCTGGTCCTCTGACCTGCCCGTGAGGCCAACAGACAAGATGTATATCAGCCTCCCTAAAGCTTAAAGAGGACAAGGGACATGCCCAAGGCCACTCGGGGTCAGTGGCCAGGCCGGGACCAGGACCCAAATCTCCCGATCCCCTGAAACTCAGCAGGGACCCACTGCTAGCTACCCTGACGCCTAGACTATCTCCCTCCAAGTTTCGCTGTCTTGCCGAGTTTCTCAGGTTAAAGCAAACATTTGTTCCCTTCGTCCTCCTCTTCTCCCTCTCCCTTCCGCGTGTCCTCCTCCTCTTCTCGCCCTCCGGAAAGTCTCCCTAGGAGGTGGGCGGACCAGTAGCATCTGCCAAGGCAAGGCCATTCAGAGAGACCGGAGATGCCCAGTTTAGGAGGGGCTGGGGGCGGGAAGGCTTTCAGGCGGCAGAGCCCCCAGCTGCGAGGCAGGGCCAGAAACTGGAAGGTGTCTGCCCTTGGATGAGCCACTCAGCCAGGACCATCCAGTGGAAGTTTCTGCGCCGATGGAAATCTCTGACGCCTGCACAGTCTGATACAGTGGGCGCTGAACACAGGCTGCCACTGAGCACTTGAAATACGGTGAGAGCGACAGAGGAACAGAATATTTCATCTTCATTCACTTACATTTAAACAGCCACATGCGCCTGGGGTCTACCATACTGGACAGCAGGGAGCTTAACTTTTCCAAGCCCCAGTCTTCTCGTGTGCTTGACAAAGGTCATGATACCCCTGTCCTCCCTGGCTGAGGATGGCTGAGATAATGAAGCAATGGGGTGCCGTGATACAAGCCCCGCTAAGAGTCTGGATGCCTGGGTTCCAGACCTATGAACATGCTGTGTGATTCAGGCCAAGCCCCTCAACTTCTCTGAGTGCCCTGGTCATCTGTACAACGAAGAAGTCACTGTGGATCACAGTTTATTTGCCAGCGGGGTCTAGGGGAATCTGGGAGCCCCCTATAGTTACATGAAATGTGTCTGTGTGACCACGCATGTGAGAATGAGTGTGTGTGGTGTGAGTGTGTTAGGGTGCACATTTTATCTGCGTATTTATCAGGGGAATGCAGGCTCCAAACTTTCCCAAAATTCTCAAAGTGAAAGTGCAGTGTCAGTCGCTTCAGTCGTCTCTGATTCTTGCAACCCTATGGACTGTAGCCCACCAGGCACTCTGTCCATGGAATTTTCCAGGCAAGAATATTAGAGTGGGTAGCCATTGCCTTCTCCAGGGATCTTCCCCACCCAGGGATTCAACCCGGGTCTCCCGCATTGCAGGCAGATTCTTTACAGCCTGAGCCACCAGGGAAGCCCGACCATGAGAGCCCCAGTCTAGATCGATCTTGTCCCAGGAAGTCTTTTAAAAATGGAACTTCCAGGCTCCACCCTCATGGATTCCGATTCAGCAGCTTGGATTCAGGGTCCCGAGATCGGTATTTGTAACAAGTTCCCAGAAATTCTGATGTACAGCCCGGGGAGAGAAACATAGGCGAGGAGCCAGCTGGACCTAATGTGCTATGACTTGATGTGTGTGAAATTCCTTATCAGGCAGTAGTACATATTTTTAAAAACCAATTGGGATTTAAGGAAACTAAGAGTTAAAGAGGAAATAACCACCACCCCAACAAAACCCCTCTTGATCCCCTTTCTTCATTAACCTCTGCTGTGGCAGCCATTGTGCCAGGCGTTTTATAAATATTAACCCATTTAATCCTCCCACCCCCTACGAGGTTGGTACTACTGTCTCCATTTTACAGATGAGGAAACCGAGGCACAGAGAGGTGACTTGCCCAGGATCACACCATCAGTGAGCAGTGGAGCTGGGATTGAGACCCAGACAGTTGGGTACCAGATTCATGCCTCACTCACACCTCCTCAGAGAATCCTTGGCTTTCATCACCTCCCTTCCAAGGCTGAGGATGACCCAGGGCTCCTAGAGGGCACTGCTCCGTCCCTCCCGCCCACCCCACACCCGAGACGACTGCGGGCCCCACACTCACTTGCCCTCGGAGCCGTAGCTGTTCATGCTGTCCTCAATGGACTCGTGGCTGGCCTGGCGCAGGGTCCGGCTGGGCATCTCCACTGCCAGGCCGGTCTCCGTGCTCCTCTGGATGGCCCCCTTCAACCTCCGGCTGTCCCCTTCCGGGCAGAGTGGTCGAGAGAGATGGGGAGAGAGACACGGGATGGGAAGGAACGGAGAGACCAGGCCTCTGGTTAGTCTTTCAGAGGCTGGTGGCTGCCCAGCATTGGTTTTCACGCCCCGCCTGGTTCATCAACCTCCTCCAACCACCAGCCTCACCTGCACACACCCTCCCAGGGGCAGCCTGGCCTTTATACTCACCCGTCAAACAGCATCACATGAGTTCTCTTAAGTGGCAGATTCATTTACATATACTTTTTTTTTTAATTGAAGTATAGTTATTTACAACATTGTGTTAGTTTCAGGTGTACAGCAACGTCATTCGGTTTTTTTTTTTTTCAAATTAAATTCCATTATAGGTTATTACAAGATATTGAATATAATCCCCTGTGAAGAAGTGAAGTGAAGTGAAAGTCGCTCAGTCATGTCTGATTCTTTGCGACCACATGAACTGCATCCTGCCAGGCTCCTCTGTCCGTGCAATTCTCCAGGCAATTCTACTGGAGCGGGTAGCTGTTCCCTTTTCCAGGGGATCTTCCCAACCCAGAGGGCGAACCCAGGTCTCCCGCAATGCAGGCAGATTCTTTACTGTCTGAGCCACCCAGGGAAGCCCAAGAATACTGGAGTGGGTAGCCTATCCCTTCTCCAGGGGATCTTCCCGATCCAAGAATTGAACCCAGGTCTCCTGCATTGTGGACAGATTCTTTACCAGCTGAACTACCAGGGAAGCCCTATAATTAGTTCCCTGTATTATACAGTAAATCTTTGTTGCTTATCTATTTTGTGTACAGTAGCTTGAGGAGAAGGCAATGGCACCCCACTCCAGTACTCTTGCCTGGAAAATCCCATGGATGGAGGAGCCTATAGTCCATGGGGTCGCTAAGAGTTGAACACGACTGAGCGACTTTACTTTCACTTTCATGCATTGGAGAAGGAAACGGCAACACACTCCAGTGTTCTTGCCTCGAGAATCCCATGGACAGAGAAGCCTGGTAGGCTGCAGTCCATGGGGTCGCACAGAGTTGGACATGACTGAAGCGACTTAGCAGCAGCAGCAGCTTGAATCTGTTAATCCCATACGCCCAGTCTCTCCCTCTCTCCCCTTTAGTAACCACAAGCTTCTTTTCTATGTTTATGAATCTGTTTCTGCTTTGTATATAGATTCATTTGTCTTATTTCTAGATTCCACATACAGGGGTTATCATATAGTATCTGTCTTTCTCTGTCTGACTTACTTCACTAAGTATAATATCCTCTAGGTTCAACCAACATGTACTGTTTCTTGAATTCATTTCTGCCCTGCAGTCTTCTCCAAACCATTTCCCTCCTCCTCTTCAGCTACTATTTATTGAGCACCTACGATGTATCGTATTCTCTGTCAAGTGCTTTTCATGGATTTAAACCAGAGTTTCTCTACGTCAGCACAACTGGCGAGGGGACGCGTTATTGCTTAGCCGTCAGGCGCGGTCACGTGTGCTGTGGGAGGTCTAACCAGTCTCCCTGGCCTCTACCCACTAGATGCTAGTCCTCCTTCCAGGTCAGCTGTGTCAGTCAAAAATGTCTCCAGGCACTGCCAAACATCCCCTGGAGTGGGGACAAAGATCACCCTTGATCGAGGATCACCCATCTAGGCCATTGGCTCTGAAACCACACTGCCCCAGGTTTAAGTCCTGGATGTCCTTCTCACAGACTGTGAGACTTTGGGCAAATTACTAACCTCCCTGGGCCTCCACTTCCTCAGCTGTGAAATGGGAGAACAACATGGTCCTCTGCCCTGCTTTTCCATTTTTTGGATGCACCACATGGCATGCAGGATCCTAGTTTTCCAAGCAGGGATTGAACCCCTGCCCCCTGCAGGGGAAATATGACCACTGGCCAGCCAGGGAAGTCCGATCCTCTTCCCTTCTATTCCCTGCCTCTAACCACCCTCTCCCCGATCTGGCAGCACCTTCACTTCCACTGTGATCAAACATTATCCGATCCAAGCTCTCCTTGATCCTCTCCTGGCCCGGCCTCTCTCTGCCCAGTGCTCTGTTGTGGTTTTCTTCTTGACGCTCACTACCCATGATGTGTTCTACACCGTCGGTTTACTGACTCCACACAGAAGGTAAACCCCATGAGGACAGCGAATTTCATTGTGTCGAATGTTGAAGCCCCAGGGCCAAGAACAGAGTCTAGCCATTGGAAAGTTAAAGTCGCTCAGTCGTGTCCTACTCTTTGTGACTCCATGGACTATACAGTCCACAGAATTCTCCAGGCCAGAATACTGGAGTAGGTAGCCTTTCCCTTCTCCAGGGGAATCTTCCCAACCCAGGGAGTGAACCCAGGTCTCCCACACTGTGCACTGCAGACAGATTCTTTACCAGCTGAGCCGCCAGGGAAGCCCAAGAAAACTGGAATGGGTAGCCTATCTCTTCTCCAGTGGATCTTCCCAACCCAGGAGTCAAACCAGGGTCTCCAACACTGCAGGAGGATTCTTTACCAACTGAGCTACCAGGGAAGCCCCTAGCCTTTGGAAGTGCTCAAGTAATAACTGCTGGGTGAACGGGTATCCGCACTGAGAGTGGGGTTAATCCTCAGTCACCCAGGATGCAGTTGCTCCTGCTTGCTCCACTTTTAGCACCGAGGACATGGGGTTAAGGGGCTGGTCCGTGGCCTAGGGCCAGAAGGTGGAGTGGAGGCATGGGGGTGAGGATTTGACCCCAAAGGGCTCTCTGCCCCTGTGCTCCACAGCCTGGTGATCAAGGCAAGCTTTACGTCCCCCACCAGCCTGGAGGGGTGTGGATTCTAGGAGTGGAGATGGATCTTTAGCGGGACCTTCCCTGCCTCCCCAGAGTCTGGGATGAGCTGATAGACCTCAGGGCCTTCAACAGTGCTCACAAATGGACCCACCCAAACCCCATTATCCTGCCGAGTAAAAGGATGGGGAGCTGGGTCTGTGTGTGGGGAGAGGGGGCAAGGCCAGGGCACCTCCTTCTGGACTTCTCCCCGTCTCCCCCCTCCCAACTCAACGATGGTGCCCTCTTCCTCCCTGACCTGCATGCAGACAGACACATGCGTGCACACACAGAAATATAGATGCTCTGTGTGTGCTTCTCAGAGGGTGTACCCACATGTTCCTCTCCTACACACATCTGCGTAATTCAGGCACACAGATGCCCACGTACTCAGAAAATTACACACACATACACACGGAGGAATACACCTGCAAAGATGCAGTTTGTCAACCTATGTCTAAGTGTCCACACTTGTGTGTTGCCATGAGTCTCTGCCCTGGAGGAGGGCATGGCAATCCACCCCGGCTTTCTTGCCTGGAGAACCCCATGCACCGAGGAGCCTGGGTGACCACGGTCTGTAGGGCTGTGAAGAGTTGGACACGACTGAAGCAACTTAGCACGCACGCACCCCTGGGTCTCTGCACACCTGCCATTCTACTTCTGAGGCTAAAAAGGCAGGTGTCTGGGCATGTGCCAGTCACACACAGACGTGTCACCATAAGAAGTGTACACCAACCCACTCAAGAAAGCACACAGAGGAACTGACACAGGGTGCGTGTGTGTATGTCTGTGTGCATGTGTGTGTCCCCTGGTGTTTCTTGACCATGTTGGGGAAGGTGTGTCTCCCTGTGTGTTTCCTGTCATCCCGCCCCTTTTTCTTTCCCTCATTTGTATCTGAAGTCCCTCTCCCAATGTTTCTCTGTGTACAGCAGGGTCAGGGGCACAGAAAGATTCAGAAACACACACATGTTCACACAGACTCACAGGCACAGAGAAACATCCCTCCACTCACTACACACACACGCATGTGTGCACGCACACACACACACACACACAGACACAAGCATAGTCATGTCCAAGGACAACACCCTCCCTACACCGGGGATACACCTACACACAAATTTCATCGCTGGATCCTGTTGGGGAAACTTGACCTAAGGCACCTGGCTAAGCTGTTATCCTAAGGAAGTTAAGGTTCAAACATCGCTGCACAGGTGGGTTCCAGCATCACAATGGAAACACCATTCCCTCCAAGAAAACCAGTGATAAAAAGAGCAGCTGCACAAAGATGAAGGCATGGAAGTTCCGAAGGGATGGTTAATGGGGTCAAATGAGAGGTTCTGTTGTCCATGGTTATCTTAAGGCTCCACTGGGGAGACCCGGAGTTTGAGTCCTCTGCACTTCGGGTTTCAACTGTGAGGCTGCCCCAAGCTGGCCACTGTGATGTACAAGTAAATGGAGTGTGGATGACCTATTTTTGGTGACCCATTCCCGCCTGCTGTACCCTGTGGGTTTTAAGTCCCTCCTCTCCCAACTTGTACAGAGTGTGTGTGTGTGTGTGCTTGTGTGTGTGTAGCTGCGGGTGGGGGAAGGCAGCAGGCAGAGGGTGTGTGTGGACAGCCAGAGTTCCAGCAAACCACAGCAGCAACTTCGGGTACCGACACTGCGACGTGCTAAACACACACCTGATGAGGACGGAAGAGGGAACAAGAATGAAGGGGTTCCTGCCTCCCTGGAGCTCACAGTGCAGAGGCCGAAGTGGACATTAAACACAGGATCACACTGATTAATCTCAAGTATGTAAAGGGTTTTGAGGAGCAAGAAAAAGATGTAATGACAGCACTCACCAGGGGAGGGTAATAGGAGGGAGGCTGAGCAGGCAGCTGATTACTTCATCGTTCGAATGACAGTCACTGCAGATCCGCCCCTTGGCCTCCGTGATGGTAGATTCTAGTGGATCCCTCCTGTGCCTGAGCATTGCCAGCACCCTATACATGAGACCCTGGCTACCCAGTCCTTAGGTTTTCTTTCTCTCGAGAGCCTTTCCTTTGCTGATTTCATTCCCCGCCCCCATGAGGACCACCCTAAGCAAAGGAATCCTATGCCTCAATCTGCAGCCCTTAACTCTGTCAAGAGCAATACGTTGGGGCTTCTGTGGTGGCTCAGTGGTAAAGAATCTGACTGCTAATGCAGGAGACCTGGGCTTGATCCCTGGTCTGGGAAGACCCCACATGCAACCACAACTACTGAGCCTGTGCTCTAGAGCTCAGGAGCTATAACTAATGAAACCCACACGCCCCAGAGCCCATGCTCTGCAACAAGAGAAGCCACCGTGGCACTTCTCTGGCGGTCCGGTGATTAAGACTCCAGGCTTCCAATGCAGGGGCACAGGTTCGATCCCTGGTGCAGAACTAAGACCCCATAAACCACACCACATGTCCCCCCAAAAGAGAATAAGCTCAGACACCATAACTAGAGAGTAGCCCCTGCTTACTGAAACTAGAGAAAAACCCCTGCAGCAACAAAGACCCAGCACAGCCATAAATAAATAAATAAAATTATAAATCAAAAGAGAGCAATTCTTCCAACTGCGTTTTGGACATCACTACCTGGATGATGAACTGGCTCCCTGAATGCAACTTGACCCACCCCACTTCCCCCAAACAATTCCTTTTGACTTCTGTTCCCAATTTTCCCAGCCACCAAGACTCAGAACCCCCAAGGACCTCTCTGACTTTCCCCCTTTCTCATCAGATGCCAGGTTGTATCAAATCTTTGCCCTTAATATCTCTTAGCTCTCTTCTTTTCTGTCCATTTTCACTGCCAACCACCCTAATTATCCCAAGTCTAAATTATTTTAACAGCCTCCTAACTAGTCTCCTTGCTTCCAACCCACCCACTCAGCAAGTCATTAACAGATTAACAATCTTAAAATACCACTTCAGACCAAGAAATTCCCTTCCTAGTAATTCATAAATTCACAAACAGACAAGTACACCAAGCTATGCAAGAAGAGACTTCCCCACAGTATCATTTACACCAATGGAATGCTGGAATTAAAGGTCTGTCAGTGGGGATGGCTTTACTAAATGACACATCCCCACAATAAAACACTGCAAATGTTAGAAAGAATCATCAAGACCTACATCTTCAGTGACATAGAAAGACTGCCTCAGCATACTGTGGAGTTAAAAAAGCACGCTGCAGGATGGTATGTAAAACAGAAGACCATTTTTGTAAAGCTATAGATAGTGCAGCTTTATCTTTCTCTTTATGATTAGACACAGAAAAACCCGGGAGGATATGACCCAAACTGTTAATGGGGAAGAACGGTAGGAAGAGATCGCTAGAGGGTGTGTGAGAAGATTGTTTTTCTGGTAACTTTTTAAAAAGTAATTAATCGTTGGCTGCACTGGGTCTTCGTTGCTGCATTTTCTCTAATCACCAAGAGCAATGGCTACTCTCTGGTTGCAGGGCACGGGTTTCTCATTGCAGAAGCTTCTCTCGTAGGATACGGGCTCTAGGGGACTCAGGCTTTAGTAGGCGTGGCTGTTCCGTAGCACGTGGAATCTCCCTAGACCGGGAATCGAACCATGTCCCCTGCATTGGCAAACAGATTCTTAACCACTGAACCACCAGGGAAGTCCTTTTGTAATTTTTTCATCTAAGTATACGATACAGACAGAAATGTGAACAAACCTTTAGTGTACAGCTTGATGGGTTTTCACAAAATAAACATCCGTGTATCCAGCAGCCAGATGAAGAAACAGCATTGCCAGGATCCCTGAGGTTCACAGTGCCCAGTCTTCCAGGCTATATTACTCCAAGAAGGCAGCCACTATCCTGATCTCAAACATCAGATATCAGTTTTGCCTGTTTTTAAACTTTATACACAGAGCATGGTCTGTGGGGGGCAGGGTTGGCTTCTGCTCAACATTACGTTGACTATATGAGACCCACCCACATTGCTGTACGTAGCTGTAGACTGCCCATCATCACTATTACACAGTCTTTCACCGTATGAAGATTCCGGAGCACAACCTACTTACCCATTGTACTGTTGATAGGCATTTCATTTTCTTTTCCCCCCAGGCTGGGGCTATTAGAAATAACCCTGCTGTGATTACTTTAGCACATGGCCTTTGCTGAATATTTGTACCTGTGTATCTCAGAAATATACCTAAGGGTGGAACTGCTGGGTCATAGGGCAAGCATCTCTTCAGCTTTAGCAGATGCTGCCAGATGATTTTCCAAAGGATCTGTACCAACTTACACTCCAATCAGCCCAGTAGGGATATTTTATTTCTCTTTTGTAGGCTGTGGTATCTTTTCGAGATTTTACAGTTAAATGTATGAATTCTAGAATGGAAATGAAGGTAAAATATAAATTTATAAATAAATCATAACCTCATGCCATGATCCTATTTAAAACTTTACAATGGCTCCCCACTGCCCCTCAAATGAGGTACCCCCTTCATACCCAGGTATTCACGACTCACCATTACCTGATTCTCCCCCCACCCCATCTGCTCCTGGTTTCCCCTCCATCTCTGCACTCCAGCCCAGCTAAGCAACTCTTTGCTTCAGGTACATCCTCAATAGCTTCCTCATCCCCATTCTCTCTCTTTTACTTTCCTGCTGTCCTCACCTTCCCTATCAAAATTCTAACCATATTCCAGAGTTAAGCTTTAAATAATAGTTTATCAGGAACTCACCAAACCCTTAGGGCTGTTACGAGGATTAAATATAATGAGGTAATGGAATGATATAATGACATTTAATCCTCTGACATCCTAGGTGGGCTATGGCACACAGTAAGCAATCAACAAGATGACTATTATTAACATTAGTATTACCAAAAAACTATTAGTATCACCACTGTGCCAGATGCCTCGTGTTTTACATAGGCATCTTCTCATTTTAGTTCTCACAATAAGTTGTGAGATAACTACTATCCCATTTTACAGGATAAGAAAATAAGGGTAAATAAAGTTAACTAACCATTCCAAGGACACACACAGCTACTAAGGGCAGAACTGGAATTCAAGTCATGTCTTTCTGACTCATGTTTTTAATGAACCATTAAACTCACTATGCTCTATCACAGAATTCAAATGCCATCTCTTTCACAAACCCTTCTCTGATCAAACTCTCTGAGTCCCAGGGGGCACTTTGTCTTCACTTTTATTGGGTATCTATTCCACTTCACCTTGAAATACAGTCCTTGGTCAACCTACTTGATATCTTGTCTGCTGTATAAGCTCATTCCGCCTTCATTTCCCTTCAGAACCATGGACAGCACCCAGCATTGCCCATCCTACTAACAGTGTGTTTAATTGAATTGCTTTTATTTTTAGAACATCCTCAAGAAAAGTGTAAATCCTCCAGTAAAGAAAACAAGTGAGTCTCATTCAGTTGTCCGTACTGAGTATGAATGTGCTATTGTACCTCCTCTCAAAAGCAAGTATCCATGAAGTAACAGGATAAATGATAATAAATTACTAGTTGACATTATTTTTAGCACTCACTCTTTACCAGACACTATTTTATATATAGATAGATAGATACACATATATGCATGGTATTTACACGTGTTGTGCTATTCACTCAGTCGTGTCCAACTCTTTGCGACCCCATGGACTGTAGCCCGCCAGGCTCCTCTGTCCTTGGGGATTCTCCAGGCAAGAGTACTGGAGTGGGTTGCCATGCCCTCCTCCAGGGGATCCTCCCAACCCAGGGACGGAACCCAGGTCTCCTGTATTGCAGGCAGATTCTTTACCAACTGAACCACCATGGAAGCCCTTATATGTTAAATTAATATAAATTATAATACACAAATTGTGCATGTGTGTGTATGCCAAGTCCCTTCATTCATGCCTGACTCTTTGTGACCCCATGGACCGCAGACTGCCAGACTCCTCTATTCATGGGAGTCTCCAGGCAAGAACACTGGAGTATGTTGCCATTTCCTTCTCCAGGAGATCTCCCTGGCCCAGAGATCGAACCTCTATCTCTTATGTCTCCTACATTGGCAGGCAGGATCTTTACCACTAGCACCACCTGGAAAGCCCAATATACAAATTATAAATTTATAAATATATTTGTTTATATACTTATATATGTTCTTATATGTGTGTGTACATGTAAAATTTAGCCATAACTCTGAGAGTCAAGTATCATTATCCTAATTTTACAAAAAGGAGCCAAGCTCAAAGCAGTTCAGCAACTGGCCCAATGTTACAGCAGACAAGACAGAGCTAGGTTTTAAATCCAGGTTACCTGTAAGATCATATATTCTTAAGCACTTAAGACTGCAGTGATGTGGAAATTGGAGGGGGAGGAGGGAAAGAACACAACCATTCTCCACTTTGACATTTTATCCAAGATGGATCTTTACAGCTTTGTTTTCGAGATGAGAAGCCCAAAGCTGAGAAAGGTTGTATGACTCACTGCAGGTCCCCAGGCTCTAAAACCCCTAACCATGCCACTGTCCACAGCATAATCCCATGTCTGTGAGTAGTCCTCCCTACATAGAAGTCCTCCATACATAGAGCTCTGGGTCAGAAGGTTACTTCAAACTAGGATAATCCTCTGGGGCCCAGTGCTCTCCCTTCCCACAGCGCCTGCCTTTCCTGTCCCTTTGAGATAAATACCCTAGAGCTTCCATGGTCAGCCTCTTCCTGGCCTAGCTATTCCCAATGACTTCAAGTCTCACCTTTCCTCCCTGTCCAGGTCCTAAAACTCATCTGAAAACCAAAGACTGAGCTGACAGGCAGGAACTCAGGCCTCCACAGCCCTGATGCTGCTTCTGGCTGTGTCTCCAAGGACAGGTCAAGGAAGCACAAACCCTCAGTAAGAACCCTTTCCCTTTCCCCTCTTCTCTCCAGAACTGGCAACATCTGCCTTCCCTTAAAAGCAGAGAAAATTTCTTTTGGGTGGAACTTAGTGGTCGTCCACAGCAATGCCTTCCTTGTGCAGAAGGGCTACTGAGGCCCAGGAGGGACATGGGGCAATGGCCATGTTGGCATTAGGATTCAGGTCTCAGGTGACACTAGTTGTAAGAGACATGAGTTCGATCCCTGGGTGGGGAAAATCCCCTGGAGGAGGGCATGGCAATCCACTCTAGTATTCTTGCCTAGAGAATCCCATGGACAGAGGAACCTGGTGGGCTATGGTCCATAGGGTCACAAAGAGTCGGACATGACTGAAGTGACTTAGCATGCACAGACTCCTAATTACCAGCCTCTCAGCTCCTTATCACAGTAAACAGCCATTCATGAATATTTTTGAAGCATTTTCAAGGGGCAGCAAAGCATAGTGGTTAAAAAGCATGGACAATGGATGGAACTTCCCGGGTCGTCCAGTGGTTAAGACCGTGCTTCCACTGCTGTGGGCCCAGGTTCAATCTCTAGTTGGGAACTGAGATCTTACATGCCACATGTGTAGCAAAAAAAAATAAATAAATAAAGCATGGACAATGGAGCCTGATGGCTTCAGTTGTACAGCTGACCTCAGTCACGTTATTAGTAGTGCTGCTGCTGCTGCTGCTGCTAAGTCGCTTCAGTTGTGTCCAACTCTGTGCGACCCCAGAGATGGCAGCCCACCAGGCTTCCCCGTCCCTGGGATTCTTCAGGCAAGAACACTAGAGTGGGTTGCCATTTCCTTCTCCAATGCATGAAAGTGAAAAGTGAAAGTGAAGTTGCTCAGTCGTGTCCAGCTCTAGCGACCCCATGGACTGCAGCCTACCAGGCTCCTCCGTCCATGGGATTTTCTAGGCAAGAGTACTGGAGTGGGGTGTATTAGTAGTGCAATCTTGGGCAAATTATTTAACCTGTATCTCAGTTTTCTCCTCTTAAAAAAATGAAGAATATAATACTATGTGCCTTGTAGGATGTCCATGAGGATTAAATTAGTATTTTTTCTCTTAAGTACTTAGAATAAGGTCTGGCACATAGTAAGCACTGTTTAGTATATGACACACAAATATGTATCAATCAATTAAGTAAACTGTCTAGAAAAAGCAAGAGAGTTCCAGAAAAACATCTACTTCTGTTTTATTGATTACGCCAAAGCCTTGGACTGTGTGGATCACAACAAACTGTGGAAAATTCTGAAAGAGATGGGAATACTAGACCACCTGACCTGCCTCCTGAGAAATCTGTATGCAGGTCAGGAAGCAACAGTTAAAACTGGACAAAAAACAATGGGCTGGCTCCAAAATGGGAAAGGACTATGTCAAGGCTGTATATTGTCACCCTGCCTATTTAACTTATATGCAGAGTACATCATGAGAAATGCTGGGCTGGAAGAAGCACAAACTGGAATCAATCGCTGGGAGAAATATCAACAACCTCAGATATGCAGATGACACCACCCTTATGGCAGAAAGCAAAGAGGAACTAAAGAGCCTCTGGATGAAAGTCAAAGAGGAGAGTGAAAAAGTTGGCTTAAAACACAACATTCAGAAAACGAAGATCATGGCATCCAGCCCCATCACTTCATAGCAAATAGATAGGGAAACAATGGAAACAATGAGAGACTTTATTTTCTTGAGCTCCAAAATCACTGCAGATGGTGACTGCAGCCATAAAATTAAAAAACACCTGCTCCTTAGAAGAAAGCTATGACCAACCTGCTGCTGCTGCTAAGTCGCTTCAGTTGTGTCCGACTCTGTGCGACCCCAGAGACGGCAGCCCACCAGACTCCCCCGTCCCTGGGATTCTCCAGGCAAGAACACTGGAGTGGGTTGCCATTTCCTTCTCCAATGCATGAAAGTGAAAAGTGAAGTCGCTCAGTCGTGTCCGACTCCTAGCGACCCCATGGACTGCAGCCTACCAGGCTCCTCTGTCCATGGGATTTTCCAGGCAAGAGTACTGGAGTGGGGTGCCATTGCCTTCTCCGTGACCAACCTAGATAGCATATTAAAAAGCAGAGACATTACTATGCAAGCAAAGGTCCGTCTAGTCAAGGCTATGGTTTTTCCAGTAGTCATGTATGGATGTGAGAGTTGGACTGTGAAGAAAGCTGAGCACCAAAGAATTGATGCTTTTGAACTGTGGTGTTGGAGAAGACTCTTGAGAGTCCCGTGGACTGCAAGGAGATCCAACCAGTCCATCCTAAAGGAAATCAGTCCTGAATATTCATTGGAAGGACTGATGCTGAAGCTGAAGCTCCAGTACTCTGGCCACCTGATGCAAAGAACTGACTCCTTAGAAAAGACCGTGATGCGGGGAAAGATTGAAGGCAGGAGGAGAAAGGGACGACAGAGGATGAGATGGTTGAATGGCATCACTGACTCAATGGACATGGGTTTGAGTAAATTCCAGGAGTTAATGATGAACAAGGAAGCCTGGCGTGCTGCAGTCACACAGAGTCACACACGACTGAATGGACTGAACTGAACTGAAACTGTCTCCATGCCTCCTTTTTGGGGATACAAATTTGAGTCTGCTCTGCATCACGAAGGTCACAGCTCACATCCCCACTTACTCTGGCCTGGATGACTGCCAGAGTCAATTAACTCAGAGGCTCCCAAGCATCTGCTTAGAGGCCAGTGTGAATATGTTGGGAACTTAGTTAAAACAGATTCCCTGGTCTTCTCTCCTGGAGACTCCGGTTCAGTAGGCCTAGGGTGGGAACCACGAACCTGCAGTTTTTGGAAATCTCTGGATAACTCAAACGCTTGGTCAGGAGATCACTCTTACTCTAACTGGTGTTGCCAGCTGAGAAACGCCCTCTTCTGTCAGTTCTCCACTCTGTGGCCTGCGTGAACTTTCTAAAACTCCATCCTGAATATATCATCTCTTCAATTTAAAATCTCCAATGATACTCCACTGCTTGCAGAATAAATCCCAATAGCATTAACACACACTGCCTTTCTGACCTGGTCCCAAACTACATTTCCAGTCTTTTTTCCTCCCTTTCCCCAGTGGGCTCTGCATTCCATTCACACTGAATAATTCAGGTAACCCCAAATAGTCTACATGACCAACTACCCCCAAATATCTTACCTATCATCTCACATAGGAAATTCTCAGCATTTTCCTCTCTGGAGAAAGATGCTTTTAAAAACAACTGTTTGTTGATGTATAATATCAAGTTGTACACAAAAGTGTACAATTACACAGTGTACAACTCTAAGCATACAGCTTGGTGAACATTACAAAGTGCACTCATTTATAGAACCAGCACCAAGACCAAGAAACAGGATTATCGATGTTCCAGAAACACCTCACGAGCAGCAGTTACTTCCCCTCTGAGGGTAGCATTATCCTGGCTCCTAACAGCCCAAACTGGCTTCACCTGTTTTGTACTCCATCTACACAGAATCACCTAGTACATACTCTTCAGTGTCCGACTTCCACTTAACATTACGTTTGTGAGATTCATCCACGCTGACTGCTTCATTGCAGTTCATTTATTCTCATGGCTTCATTGTCTAACATTGTATGAATATATCCAAATTATTTTTATTCTTTCTACTGTCGATGAGCATTTGGGTAGCTTCCAGTTTGGAGATATTACAAATAGCTCTGCCAGATACAATCTTGTGCATGTCTTTTGGTGACCATCTGTGTACACTTCTTCTGGCACATACCTAGGAATGAAATTACTGGGTCATAGGGTATGCATTTGACATGCTCTTTAAATGGGTAAAGCATGATGTGGACTGGAAAGCTTAACACGTTAGATTATCCTTCGGCAAGAAGCAATACTCTGAAGAAATGAGGTACAGGGCTAGAATATTTTGGGAGCAATACTGAGAAAACTGTTGACTGTCTATCTGACTTACATGCATATTCCTCAAATGTAGTATTTGTTAAGTGAATGTACAGAGGGCAGAGAGCACCAGGACAAGAGAAGGAGAAGTGGAAAAGGCCTGAGACACAGCAGGCTTTCAAAAAGTGCTGGGATTATAATAAACCTCTCCAAGGGTCAGGGGTCAATGCCCTCTGATACTATGCACTCATGCTCAGTTCTGTCCCACTCTTCTGTGACCCCATGGACTGTAGCCTGCCGGGCTCCTCTGTCCATGGGATTTTTCAGGCGAGAATACTGGAGTGCATTGCCATGCCCTTCTCCAGGGGATCGTCCCAACCCAGGGGTTGGACCTGAGTCTCCCACATCAGCAGGCAGATTCTTTACCACTGAGCCACCTGGGAAGCCTACTGATACCACCTCTCATAAAGTTGTCATTATTTCATTGATTCTAAGACACATTTTCTGACATCTATGAAATTAAGATGTGAAAGACAACTGAGCATGTCAGAGTTAAATTCTGACATTTTTTTTTTTAATCTCTTTTGGTAGTACAAAAAATAAAAGTTGTGATGTAATTAGCCTGACAGCCAAATGCAGAGGGAACTGTCCATGGTGCTGATTGGGGCGGGGGTTCTGGGCTTGCCTGAGGCAGAGGTAGCTGCTCACTGGGAGGGGAGACCTCAGAACCAAGTAACCCTATCCCCTGTTTGTTTCAGAACCACAGTCCCTTCCCACAGGCTTGTTGATGTCTCCAATTCCACCCTTCCATGTAAAGACAGGAACTCCTACTTACTCAGCTCAACCAGAGCCTATGATAGGTGCTCAGTATCCATTACTTCATCCAAACCACACAACCACTATTGTCTCCATTTTCAGAAGAGAAAACTGACTCAGGGAGGTTAGTGAATCTGCCCAAGATGGCAAAGCTGTTACATGGAAGCATGATCCTGGTTCAGGGCAGACCAGAGTGTAATTTCTGCCCTTTAGACCACTTTTCACTGGGCAAGAGGGGGCAGAGTCCCACAGACTTTTTTCCAAGAGGATGTGAAGGGGAAAGAGGGAGAAATCATGAAGATGCACAGAGGAAACAGGCAGGAGCAAGGGAGGCAAAGAGCACATGATAAGGATTTGAGAACACTAGAGAGGCAGAATTTGAAGATTTCGAGAGGATCAACTGGATAATGAGCTTTGTGACTCTAAACGATTCTGTTCCCAGAAAGAAATGTCATTCTCACTTATCCAATGAAGTATATATTTATTGAGCTCATTTTCTATACCAAGCTTTTCTTGGTCTTGCAGATTCTTCTTTTAATATTTATTTGTATTTATTTGCCTGGGCCAGGTCTTAGCTGCAACCTGAGAACTCTTAGTTGCAGCATGTGGGATCTAGTTCACTGACCAGGAATCAAACCTGGGCCCCTGCATTGGAGTGTGGCGTCCAAGCCACTGACCACCAGAGAAGGCCCTGGTCTTGCAGATTCTAAGACACAGTCCTTGCCCTTAAGGGACTTATAATTAATAGACAGGGAGGGGAAATGAAACAGAAATATTGATCATTTATTTAAAAAACTCTTACTAAATGCCTTATCCATGCCAGGGCCTGTGCTGAAGACTCCTAACACAAGTGAACTAAAACAAGACCTGCCCCAAACTCTCAGTCTACAGGAGTCAGCCAAGTAAAGGGGCGATTTTTAACACAAGGCATTATAATTACACCACAGTGTAGTTCAAGGGCAGAGATACAGAGCATATTACAAAAATTGAGGAAAAGAGTAATTAATACAGCACTGGAAGTAGAGGCAGGGTCTGGGCTGTAAGGAGAATTACTTAGCTGCTGAGTTATACTTGACTGCCAATAAAATCGTAAGATTTTATTGCTGACAGAAGTGCTACCTTTTGGGAGACTACAGTCAAAGGCTATACTGACAAACGGAAAACGTGTAGAGGGAAGGCAAAAATGTGAAACCAAAATACAAACTGAGGACGAAGAGTTCTGAAAGCAGAGGAAATGCATTTGGGGAAGGGGAAGGTCGTGTAACTTAGCTGGGATGGCCAGGGAAAAGCCATTCCCTCTCCTCAAGCTTCCAGTCTATTGCGAGCGTGGGAAGACTCCAGGGTGGGAAGATTTCCTGGACAGGGGGCATCTCAGCAATTACTGGAAGGAAGATCATTTACAATTCCCACAAGTTTCCCCAGGAAGCCATTCCCACCAGCTCTTGGGACAAGCTTTGGGAGAGTTGGGCTGTGAGCAAAAGGAGAGTCTCTGGTTCCATCTGGCACTAGGAAGCTTCACAATCCACACAGCTTTCAGGGCTTCCAGGATCTGCCCCAAACCTATACTACAGGTCTGACGTCACATACACGCCAGGTGCTCCACACCGATTACTCACCACTCACCAAACAGCCCACATGCTTCCGTCTGAAGAGCACAGGCTCTGGAGTCTGAACAACCGGTCTTGGGACTTGAAGCACCCCTCTGCTACTATCTGAGTAAACTAAAGGAAGTTACTGAACCTCTCAGAGCCTCGGTTCCCTCAAAAAACAGAAATAGTCATAGAACCCATTTTACATTGCTGTAAGGATTAAATTTATTGGTCAGCTCTCACTAGGGTGTGCTGCAGTAACAAATGACCCCCAAGTCTCAGTGGCTTATACAACCATGGTTTAGTTCTTCCTCATATTAAATGTCCTCTGTGAGTTAGGTATGGCCCTACTTCATGAATTAATTCTTCTGGGATGCAGGATGAAGAAGGAAGAGCATGTCCTACTTAGGGCATGCTCTTCTCATGGTGGAGAGAAAACAGAAATGATGGAACCAGGAGATAGCTCTTCTAGTTACTGCATTTTTCCCTGCTGTTGCCGATTATCACTAAGTCCTATCCGACTCTTTGTGACCCCGTGGACTGCCGTGTGTCAGGCTTCCCTGTCCTTTACTATCTCCCAGAGTTTGCTCAAACTCATGTCCATTGAGCCAGTGATGCCATCCAATCATCTCATCCTCTGTCACTCCCTTCTCTATGTATATTTCTCTAGGCTTATTTTTTAATATATAAAAATAAAGATAAAAACACACCTCCCAATAACGTGAAAAGGGCAAAAGTGCAGGGGAGGTAAGGAAGTTCTCCCCCTTGGCACAAATATTGGAAGGAGATCTCATCAAGCTGCCAAATGATCTCCTGTAACGAGGCACCATGTTTAGCCCATTGTAGCACAAGTCCACATTAACTGTGAAATAAATCTTCTCATGCCCCTTGTGGGGCTGAACTCTAGAATATAGCATATGTACAATGACTGTCATGATAAGATGAAGGCACTCAGGGGAACTCCCTGGCAATCCAGTGGTTAGGACTCAGCACTCTCACTGCCAGGGACCCAGGTTCGATCCCTCATCAGGGAACTATGATCCCCAGGCTGCATAATGTGACCAAAGAAACAAACAAAAAAGATAAAGGCACTCAGTAAATGATAGCCACTGTTACCAATAATGGCTTCCCTGGTAGCTCAGTTCATAAAGACTCCACCTGCAATGCAGGAGACCCTGGTTTGATTCCTGGGTCAGGAAGATCTGCTGGAGAAGGGATAGTCCACTCACTCCAGTATTCTTGGGCTTCGCCTGCAATGCAGGAGACCTGGGTTTGATCCCTGGGTTAGGAAAATCCCCTGGAGGAGGGAAAGGCTACCCACTCCAGTATAATACTCTGAGATAGACAGCAGCATCCCCAGTTCCCAGAAATTCTCAGAAAACTGAGCCTCTGAGAACTGAAGCAGTTTGCCCAAGGTCCCACAGCAGGTAAGTGATGGAGGGACTGTGCAAAACAAACCCATCCTATCCACACCTAGAGCCGAACACAGATGTTCACAGCAGCATTATTCACAATAGTCAAAAACTGAAACAACCCAAATGTCCATCGACGGATGACTACATAAGCCAAATATATATTCAGCCATTGGAATATTATTCAGCCATAAAAAGGAATGAATTACTGATTAATGCTACAAAAGATGAACCTTGAAAATATGCAAAATGGAAGAAGCAAGTCACAAAACAACACATATTCCATTGATGTGCCTATATGAAGTGTCCAAGAGGAGGCAAATCCAGAGAGATAGAAATCACAGACTAGTCGTTGCTAGGGGCTGGGTTGAGGGGGGACTAGAGTATAACAACTAATGGGTACACGTTTCTTTCGGGGGTGATGAAAATGCTCTACAACTGACTGTGGTGATGATTGCATCACCTCTGCAAATGTAGCAAAACCCATCAAATTGTATACTTTAAATAGGTGAATTGTATGGTATGTGAATGATCTCAGTAAAGCTCTGTGTCTGTGTGCATGTGTGTGTGTGGCTTCCCAGGCTCTGCTGTTAACCCCTAGTCTATACTGACCCCAGAGAATAAGGCGGCCGGCAGTGTCAGGGTTGAGTAGGCTTTTCAGGTCATCACTGGCCTCTGCCAGGGGCAAGAGAGGACTCCAGCTAAGCAAGAGGCCAGAACACAAAGCCTGTAGCAAAGGCCAGATGAATCCCGGTATGTGAGGTTTGGACCTCAAAGCACACACATGTACTCGGATCTCCACTGTGGCACACGGAAGAAGCATGCAGTGATCACGTGGAGGACAGGGGCTGAATGCCTTAATGAGAGCCCCACCACGGCAAACCTTCTTCTGTGCCCCACTCCCAATACCACCTTCCTCGGTCTACGCAGGGTCAGCTTCCTTCAGAGCCCATCAGACCCAGAAAAACTAGCCAGGATCACCTGAGACCCACTGGTACCAGCTGGAACCACCTGGCACGAGTACTCATCAGTGCAAAGCCACCTCAGATGAGTGGCTCTCGGTACCAGAGGCTGCTGGAGAAGCTGGCCTCAAGCATCGCAACCTCTCTCAGTTCAGTTCAGTCGCTCAGTCATATCCAACTCTTTGCAACCCCATGGACTGCAGTACGCCAGGCTTCCCTGTCCATCACCAACTCCCGGAGCTTGCTCAGACTCATGACCATTGAGTCAGTGATGCTATCCAACCATCTCATCCTCTGTCGTCCCCTTCTCCTTCTGCCTTCAATCTTTCCCAGCATCAGGGTCTTTTCAAATGAGTCAGTTCTTCACATCAGGTGGCCAAAGTACTGGAGCTTCAGTTTCAGCATCAGTCTTTCCAATGAATATTCAGGACTGATTTCCTTTAGGATGGACTGGTTTGAACTCCCTGCAGTCCAAGGGACTCTCAAGAGTATTCTCTAACACCACAGTTCAAAAGCATCAATTCTTCAGCTCTGCTCCCACTCAACTCATCCAAATCCCATGAGTGCTTAAAAACCAGTCCCTCCAGTAGTAACAGACTTTATTTTCTTGGGCTCCAAAATCACTGCAGATGGTGACTGCAGCCATGAAATTAAAAGATGCTTGCTACTTGGAAGAAAAGCTATGACCAACCTAGACAGTGTATTAAAAAGCAGAGACTTCACTTTGCTGACAGAAGTCCATATAGTCAAAGCTATGGTTTTTCCAGTGTAATGTATGGATGTGAGAGTTGGACTATAAAGAAAGCTGAGTACTGAAGAACTGACACTTTCAAATGGTGATACTGGAGAAGGCTCTTGAGAGTCCCTTGGACTGTAAGGGGATCAAACCAGTCAATCCTAAAGGAAATCAACCCTGAATATTCATTGGAAGGACTGATACTGAAGCTGAAGCTGAATACTCTGGCCACCTGTTGCCAAGACCCAACTCACTGGAAAAGACCATGATACTGGGGAAGATTGAAGGCAGGAGGAGAAGGGGATAACAGAGGATGAGATGGTTGGATGGCATCACCGACTCAGTGAGTTTGAGCAAACTCCTGGAGATAGTGAAGGACAGGGAAGCCGGGCTTACTGCAGTCCATGGAGTTGCAAAGAGCTGGACACAACTTAGCAACTGAACAACAAACCAGGCACCACCGCTCAGAAGGGCAGCTAACCCAGCACCTTCCTAAGGCTTTCCAGGTGAGAACCTCCCTACGCACTCACTCGGTGCATGCTGGGGTCTCCTATTCACTGGATGGAAGTTCTATCCTTTACCTTTCCACAAGTCTCTCCTTTGATCTGGCCTGTTTAAACAAACCCCTCCTTTGAAGCATATCCCTCCTTTGATCTGGCCTAAACAGTCGCCGAATAGCTGGGACCCATCTTGGAGAGGGAGCCTAGGTTTCTTTCCACTCCCTTAAATGACAGCAAGGCTCATGGCCCTCTTGTAGAGCGGCAAGGGTGTCTAGACCTCAGCAGGTACTCCATACACCTTCAAGAAACCAAAGGCGACACTTTCCAATTCCAGACCTATGCTTCTCAAACTTTAAAGTGCAATTGAACCAACTGGAGATCTGGTTAAAATGCAGATTCTGATTCAGTAGGTATGGGTGGGGCCTGAGAATCTCCATTTCTATCAGCTCCTAGGTGAGGCGGATGCTGCTGATCCGTGGCCCACACTTTGAGTAGCAAGACATTAATTCATTCTGCTCTCTCTCTTTTCTGACTGCTTTGCCTTTCTTAGGTTGTACAAGGCTCCTCTCGAGAAGCTGATGAATGCTATCCTCTTTTTCCTTAGAAAAGCACCTGTCAGCACATACACACAGAACACTGCATAAGATTCTGAAGTTTGCAGTCCATGGGTTAAAAAACCCTTCTTTTGGACAAACCTTAGTTCTTACGGAAAAGAGGATATGGTAGAGGACCGACGGAAAAAAGTCCCAGCAGAGTTAGCACTCCTGGGTCTGGTCCCAGCTCCACTGTGGACTCCTGTGTAAAATCCAGTAAGTTTCTGTCCCCCTCTGAGCTTGTTTCCCCACCACGAGGGCACTGGACTAGACTGTGATGATAAATAGGTTTTTTCTTTTTTTTTGCCAACTCTGATAGCTGTTACCTAAAATATTCATTGTTAAGAATTCTTAGACTGTGTCTAGATTTGGCAGAAAGGGTGCTGTGATTGATTGGTGATGCCTGCCATGGTCCCAGGAAAGGTGGGGGGTGGTGCTTAATTGATTGGTAATGTCTGCCAAGCTCCCAGGCCTGGAGGGCTATGGGCTTCCTGCCAGGTAACTAGCCTACACTGGATAGCCCTTCCAGCTGCAGCAATCCATAACTCATTTAGAGTCACCCCAGATTGGGGAAAGTGAGGTCTGTGCTTGTCCTCAAGGGGGCAGGAAGCGATAATTCTTTAAGCTGCTGGCTTCTCAAACCTGCTCCCCTGCAGCCCCCTTTGAGAGGAGGTAGCAGAATTCTGGCTCCATGGCAGAGGACAGTGTGTCCTTGCGCTCCCATCTTTGGTTATTTTTAACTCCAAGGACAGAGACGCAAGCAGGAACTGAAATATAGAAGGGCTGCAGTGGGCCACCCAGGCTCCTGAGGGAGGGGAAGCCCCCACCCTCCCATCATCACCAAGCTCCTCCATCACTGGCCAAGTGAGAGTCAAGGCAAGCCGCCAAGGGACTGAGGAGGGTTCCTCGCCTTCCACGTGAACTCTTCCACGGCTCCGCAGACCACGGATCCTCAGCCAGTTCCTACCCCACCACCAGTGTGTCCTGTCCACTCATACATCCAGTGCTGGCCTTGTCCCAGTGCTGAGGACACAGTGTCAAGCCAGATAGATGGGGGTCCTTGTCCACTGTGCCCTTCCAGTCTAGGGTGGAAGACAGACCAGGATGGCAGGACAATCCGGTGGTTACAACTGCAGTAAGTGCTTGGAAGAGAGCATGGCTGTGGCTATCCCCACCCCCACCCCCAGGCCTATGAACTCTTCAAAAGCTGACATGTGCTTCATCTTCCTATGCCTAGAACCTGAGACTTAACCTGGCACAGAGGAGAGATTTATTGATTGCACATATTACATGGGTTTGTGATTCATCCAGCCTGGCATTTCACATGATGTTCTCTGCATGTGTTAAATAAGCAGGGTGACATGAATTTGAGCAAACTCCTGGAGAGACTGGAGGACAGGGAAGCCTGGTGTGCTGCAGTCCATGTGGTCACAAAAGAATCAGACACAACTTAGCAACCGAACAATGTTACATCGGTGACATCGCCTGGAGTTTGAGGATCCTACAGGGGCCTGTCTCAGACTAAATGAGACCCATTGGCTCATTCACTCTCTCACCAAGCATTTCTCTGAGCACCTTCTATATGTCAAGTACTGTTCTAGGCACTGGAGCTAAAGCAGGGAATAAAAATAAGGGAAACCATCTGTCCTCCTGAAGCTCTGATCCAGGAGAGGCAAGCAAACACCAAACCCCACAAATACATGAAGACAGAGCGGGTGTCAGAAGGTGATGAGTGGAGGGGTGAGTGTTTCAGCTTTAGACAGAGGTCAGGGGGTGGGGCTCACCATGACACATGAAGCGGGTAAAGAAATGAGCCATCTGGCTATCTCAGGAGTGAGTGGTTCCAACACAGAGGACACAAACATACAGACCCCAGGGTGGATTTACATTCGGCGTGTCCGACAAACAAGGAGGCCAAAGCAGCCGGAGCAGAATGAGTGAGGGGAGTGGTCTGAGATGATGCAGGACAGACTTGGGGAAACAGACATACTTTGCATCAAGCATGGCATACAGCGCGTGGCAACAATGGTGATGATGAAGACCACCACAATGACGATGGTGATGATACAAGCAGCTGGCGTCCACTAGGCATGTGCTGGGTGCTATACTACCCAATTAACAGGGACTCGTTTATTGAATTCTATAATTGAAACCGATCCTATATTACCCCATTTTACAGATGGACAAGCTGAAGTTCAACAAGATTTATGCAGCTGAGAGGTGGCCGGGCTAGAACTGGAATGCTGGCCATCTGGGGCCAGAGTCTGCTATCTTCTGATCATACCAGCCCTGTTGCACAGACCCTGTGAGTTACACTTTCCTTCCCTCCCTGAGTTCTTAAACCTTTTGGACTCCTTTAAAAATCTTTTGAAAGCTGTATACCTCCATTAAAAAAAAAATTCTGGTTTTCTACAAGAAAAAAAAATACAGATGCACAACACAACTTGTACATGATTTCAAAAAGTCAAGGTGATGACTTCTGGCCCCAAAGGAAACCCTTTACAAACATTTGTATCAAAAGCAAGAATTGTCCGAGCTTTCCAAAGAGGCAGGAGGGGAACCTGGGTTCCTATAAGACTAGTTAAAAATAGTCAACTTTTAACTAGTCAATACTAGTCAATTAATAGTCAATACTCAATTTGTCAAGAGTCTACCAGGAGTAAGGCATTTAGAGAGTCGTTGTAGTTCATTTAACCTTGTGAGGTGATGGTTAGTAAGCCCACTTTACAAATGGGGACACTGAAGCCCAGAGAGGTTAAATGACGTGACCAAGATTACACAGCTGGAATTGAGCAAAACTGGAATCTACTCCAGATGTAGCTGACCCCAGACCTCAGTCTCTATTCCAGACAGCCTCTTTCTGGGTTCCTGAACTGCACCCCTTATCTTCCCAGAGAGGGCAAGAAATGTGCTTCAGGTCTCAGAGTTCAACATATTCAGGGCTGGGTCTAGATCTGTACTGCCCAACACAGCAGTCACGAGCCACATGTGACCACTTAAATTAATTACAACTTTAAAAAATTCAGAATTTGATCCCACAGTTGCACGAACCACAGTTACAGTGCTGAACGGCCACATCTGGCCAGGGCCGTTTCGGACAATGCAGGAACAGAACCTTCCACGGCAGAAATCTCTTATTGGATAGCACCGGTCTAGAACTTGGTCTCTTGACCCTCGGCCCAGCGTTTCCCCACTGTCAGAAGCTATCAGAAATTAGATTTGCCTGATCAATGAGATATTGGAAGGAGAGACAGGAACAGGGCAGCTGAAGTTGTGCAAAGGAGAGAGCAAGCTCAGAAAGGCTTGAACGAGGGAAGCTTAAGTCGACATCTTACACAGAATAAAAGACACAGGAACCATGGGCTGGGGACCCACCTTGCCAGCAAGGAATCCACCTGTATGTCTAATTATAGGGACCTTCTGCTAGCCACGGGCTTCCCTGGTAGCTTAGACAGTGAAGAATCTGCCTGCAATGCAAGAGACCCAGGTTCGATCCCTGGGTTAGGAAGATCCCCTGGAGAAGGAAATGGCAACCCACTTCAGTACTCTTGCCTGGAGAATTCCATGGACAGAGGTCCCTGGTGGGCTACAGTCCATAGGGGTCACAAAGAGTCGGACACGACTGAGTGATTAACACTTTCAGTTTTCTGCTGGCCACATTTCTCCTTGCCTTGTTGAAGTCTGTAGTTTCTTGAATGGAGATGGGGTCCTCCATCCACTGCAGAGAGATCCAACTGAAAGGCCAGTTCCCTGGGAGACAGAACTCGGTGGCTGAAGCTCCTGCCCACTTTCCTGGGACAGGAAGGAGGACGGGACAAGCTTCAGACCCAGCGAGTCTGGTAGGGCCTGCGCTTGGGGACACCAGGCTGTCAGCACTGGCAGTGACTCAGGGTGGAGGGGATAGAGCTGCAAACAGTGGACAAGGTGACAACACGGCTGCCAGGGTAGACCAGAAGACCCAGACGGCACTCGGGCTGCAAAGCCAGCAGGGGGAGATGGCTGAGCCACCAGGCTGCACAGAGTCCCCTGAGGACCTGTTTATGCCTCAAAGGCAACAAAATTGGATTTCCCTGGTGGAGTGCTGTGGAGGGAGAGAAGAGAAAGGACTCACGGTTGGCCCTAAACTGTCTGGCATGGGGGAGAAGGCTGGAGAAGCCCCTTAACCTGCACATAATGGTCTTACCCTCTTTCCTCTCCTCCCTCCCTCCTTCCCTTCCTTCTTGTAGGAATTGACTGTTCCAAAAACCCTCCTGAAGCTGGGGGAAAAGAAGAGGATTAGATGGAAGACGTGGATTAAATTCTCATCCCACCTCTCAGCAGCTAAGTGGGCTTTAGAAACACCTTGCACAAAGTCATTTCAGCCGTTGTCTGACTCCTGCTGTGCCTATGGACTACAGTTCGCCAGGATCCTCTGTCCACGGGATTTTCCAGGCAAGAATACTGGAGTGGGTTGCCATTGCCTTCTCCAGGGGATGTTCCTGACCCAGGCATCGAACCCGAGTCTCTTACGTCTCCTGCATTGGCACTAGCGCAAGTTCTTTTTACCGCTCGGGCCACCCCTCTGAGCTTCATCTTCCTATCAGTAAAAGGTGGGTGACTTTACCACCTTCTCCAGGAACTCTGTAAGGCTAAATCACCCTGCGTGTCTGTTAGTCGCTTAGTCGTGTCCAACTCTTTGTGACCCCATGGACTGTAGCCCGCCAGGCTCCTATGTCCAAGGAATTCTCCAGGCAAGAATACTGGAGTGGTTTGCCATGCCCTTCTCCAAGGGATCTTCCCTTTGCAGAGATCGAACCCAAGTCTCCCACATTGCAGGCAGATTGTTTACCATCTGAGCCACCAGTGAAGCCCTAATGATACTCATAATGATGACTGCCAATTAGTGAGAACTTTTTAACAATGTAGCTCATCACCTACTGCTGCTACTGCTGCTGCTAAGTCGCTTCAGTTGTGTCCGACTCTGTGCGACCCCATAGACAGCAGCCCACCAGGCTCCCCCGTCCCTGGGATTCTCCAGGCAAGAACACTGGAGTGGGTTGCCATTTCCTTCTCCAATGCATGAAAGTGAAAAGCCAAAGTGAAGTCACTCAGTCGTGTCTGATTCTTCGCGACCCCATGGACTGCAGCCTACCAGGCTCCTCCATCCATGGGATTTTCCAGGCAAGAGTACTGGAGTGGGGTGCCGTTTCCTTCTCCATCATATTCAGCACTCAATGAAAACCTCGTGAATACTGAATTTACCATGTAAATATTTTACATAACAGTAATAGCAGTAATAATCATCATAGTAAATTATTGTAGAGTGAGTGCCTTACTACTGTCTTGAGCCTGTAGAATGCGTGTTAGTCAATTCTCCCACTGACCTGAGGGGCAAGCATCATTATTATCTCTATTTAAGTGATAAGAACACTGGAGAAGACTTCCCTCACGGTCCAGTGGTTAAGACTTCACCTTCCAGTGCAAGGGGTGCAGGTTCAATCCCTGGTCAGGGAGCCAAGATCCCACATGCTTCCTGGCCAAAAAACCAAAACATAAAACAGAAGCAATACTGTAACAAATTCAAAGAAGACATTAAAAATGGTCCACATCAACAAAAAAAAAATCTTAAAAAAAAAAAAGATAAGGACACTGAGACATGGAGAGGTTAAGTCATTCATTTAAAGACACAGCCAACAGAGCAGAACAAAAGAGGGGGGTAGGGTTTAAACGTAGGTCTGTCTGAATTTAAAATCTATTGCATCTCAAATTCAATAAGTGTTTTGCAGACAACAAAGGACTGTACAAATTTGATTTTCAGTGTCATCACCATGTTAGGATTAATGGTGATGGTGACTCAGGGCACAAGGGGAGAGGACCTTCCTGTAGTCAGGCTGGCTGTCAGTCAATGCAAGGAACTGCCCTGAGAGGGTGTTCTCCCTTCACCGTCATCTGAGGGAGACTGGACCAGGGGGTCTGAGGCTTTGGTCCCCAGATGGGAGCCTGAGTCAGCGCCACGAATCTTAAATGTGGTCAAACATCAGAATCACCTGGGGAGCTCATGAAGCAGTTTATTTCCAGGTTCCATTGAGGTTTTTAATTGAGTGGCTCAGGATCCTAGTTCCAGATGGAAACGCATGGGCAGAGCAGGTGAGGAATCACTGGGCCAGCAAAACGCTGAGCAGCCTCTTTACCCAGAAGGATCCTAGAAGCCATGGATCCTAGAAGCCATGGGAGCCACCAAAGAAACCCATCATATGCCCTCCAGAGGCATGCGATCACTTATGACAAAACCTTGCTCTGTGCCAAGCATCACACCCACAGGCCCACAGACTCCTTCTTCTAGGCCCCTTCTCTCCAGGTTCCCCGTCTCCTCTTTCCCTTTTCCAGCTTCAGTGTCCCCTCCTCCAGGAAGCCTCCCCTGATTCCCAGAACTAGGGACCCCCCCGCACCACCACTTTGGGCTTCCCCCCCGACCAGATTTTCATTTGCAGACGTGTGTGTTCAAATCCACTCCCACCACCCCAGGCTGTGATGGGGCTGATGGTGGCTCACTGAAGTCCGTGTGCCCAGGACCTTGGCCCAGTGTAGACGTTCACCAAGCATCTGCAGAGAGGGACCTGCTCTGTTCCACAAAGGATGGGGCAGAGGAGGCAGCGAGGAAAGTAACCGCTGCAGGAAGGAAGTAATCCAGGTCACCAGGTTCGGAGGGAACAGGACCTGCAAATTCTCCCTGCCACTGTTCAGAAGCAGCCTGGTCTATTTATAGCTCGCAAGCCTTCTGCTTCTCGCATTTAAATGCCGGGCCAGGCATGGAATAAAATCCTGGGTAGGTCTGTCAGTTTTTAAATTTATTTTAACAAGAACAGGAGCGGAAAGCAGGGACAAAAATGAACCAGGGCTATTAGGGTGAGCTGCCTGCTGCTGTCTCAGGTCCTGCCTTGGCAAGCCTGATGTAGTTTTAGACCTGATCCTAGAAATCAGTGCCCCTGTAGAGACCAGCCTGTGAAGGTCCTTTTAAGGTGATTGTTAAATAATGGCTTTGGTTTACAAAAACAGTATCACAAGCATGCCCCTGCCTTGGTTTAAACACGCATTCCTGCACACACTCATTGTATGCACGCTCGCTCACACACACACACACACACACACACAACTGGAAAGAAACAACCCCAAAGGTTAAACATTCTGCTCTTGGATTATAGAACTGGAGTCATTTTAATTTTCTTTCTGTGTGCTTTCCCTGCATTTTCCCAAAGTTTGGGTACACAGAGCATAGACTGAGGAGCTTGGGCTCAAGGAAACTGGTTCTGCCATTTGCTAGCCGGGTGACCCTCGGAGAGGTCCTTCATTTCATCATCTGTAACATGGGAATAACAACAGGACCCCCCTACAAAGGTTCACTCTGAGCACTGTCCACGAGAACATGCATGAGTCCTAGCACCGCACCGGGAACATGGCGTGTGCTCAGAAAACGCGAGCTAGAATAACTCTACAAGCAGCGTTTGTAACTTGTGAAAGCACAAGACGGTTTTAAGAAACCAAAATGACAGGGAGTGACTCTTGTAGCTCGTGAAGGGACTAGACTACAGCTGGGGGAGGAGATACCCAGAGGCCTGGGTCCCAAACCCAACTGGCAGGAAACGCACAAAAGGACCCTTCCCTCCCCCTTTCAATCTCGTTTTTCTGACTTTGAAAAGGATGGTGCTGGTGGGTGGATGGTAAGTACCACCTCTCTGGGCAGGGGCCGAAGAGGATGATGACACAGCTCTGGTCTTCAAGAAGGGCCGGGCCCTGGACACGGCTCCAGAGCCTTTCCTGACCTGCCCACCCGCCTCTCCTGGCCCTACCTCTTCCCCACACTTCTCTCTTTTTCTACATTTTTATTGGAGTTGATTTACAAGGCTGTGTCAGTTTCAGGTATGTCAGTTTGCTAACTGTGTCAGCAAAGTGAGTCAGTTACACCTATCCATATAGCCACTCATTTTCAGATTCTTTTCCCATATAGGTCATCACAGAGTATTGAGCAGAGTTCCCTGTACTATACAATGCTGTGCGCTTACTCACTCAGTCGAGTCCAACTCTTTGCGACCCCATGGACTGTAGCCCACCAGGCCCCTCTGTCCGTGGGGATTCTCCAAGCAAGAATACTGGAGTGGGTTGCCAGGCCCTCCTCCAGGGGAGCAGCCCATGCTATCCAGTGGGTCCTTATTTACTTTATGTATAAAACAATGTGTATATGTCAATCCCAATCTTCCAATTTATCCCTCTCCCCTGACCTCCTAGTAACCATGTTTTCTACACCTTTGATTCTATTTCTGTTTTTTAAATTTATTTATTTATTTTTGGCTGCAGTGGGTCTTTGTTGCTGCGCAACCTTTTCTCTAGTTGTGGCAAGTAGAGGATACTTTCTGGTTGCCGTGTGTGGGCTTCGCATTGCGGTGGCTTCTCTTGTTTGGAGCACAGGCTCTAGGGCGTGCAGAATTCAGTAGTCGCAGCTCCCGGGCTCTAGAGCGCAGGCTCAATAGTGGTGGTATATGGGCTTAGTTGCTCTGAGGCACATGGGATCTTCCCAGACCAGGAATCAAACCCTTGTCTCCTGCATTGGCAGGGGGATTCTTTACCACTGAGCCACCAGGAAGCCCTTCTACTTCTGTTTTGTAGACCCACACTTCTCTTAACGCACATACCCACAAGGTATCAATAAACCTCAGGGTGCTCCTCCCTGACCACACAGGACCCCCAGTGGCCTATAGCACCTCCCTCCCCGCCCCCAACTCCAGCCTGGTAAACAGCTTCTCACCCTTCCAGGCTCTACTGAGCACCCCCTGCTCAATGGGGTCACCCAGTTATCTAGTTATCTGCTCTGCCTGTCTCTCCCCTTTGGCTGAGGGAGGCCCCCGTCTTACTGGGCATCTCCCTTCACACCCACCACATCAGAGCAGGGGGTCAGTAAATATGCTGATGGCATAAATGATGCTTTTTAAAACAAGAAAGGGCAGAGCAGTGGTTCAGGCCTACAGATTCACAGGTCAGGGAGACCTGCATTTCACCTTACTGTTGAACGACCCTGGGCCAAAGATAAGCCTCTCTTCTCAGAGCCCCAGTTTCCTTACCTATTCAATGGGCATGACAACTGTACCCTGCCACTTCATATCCTGAAGGGGATTTCAATGGGATAATCCAGGTAAAGTGCTTAGAGTACCTGGCATGTAAGAAATACAAAACAAACATTTGCTATCATGATGAGGACGATTACTGAAAATGTAAAATGACTTAACGGCTATCTTGGGACCTTGGAGTGTCAGCACTTTCCCTTCTGGTCTTGCTCAGGGCCCCTCTCTGGTTCAGGTCCAGGGAGCACTATGGACTATCGAACAAGCTGCTACTGCACAAACGTGCCCAACTGAGGTGGGCAGGAGTGCAGCCTGTTTTCAATGGCCAGGCAGCACACCCCACAGGCGCTGCAGAAGGGGAAGCCTTCTTCTAATTCATCCTCCTACAGCAGCAGTCCAGCTTTTTTGGCACCAGGAACTGGTTTCATGGAATACAATTGTTCCACAGACCGGGGAAGAAGGGATGGTTTCAGGATGATTCAAGTGCATTATGTTTATTATGCACTTTATTTCCATTATTACATCAGCTCACCTCAGATTATCAGGCCTTAGATCCTGAAGGCTGGGGAGCCCGTCCTACGGGAGGTACTATTTCTTTTTTTATTTTGGCTGCTCCGTGTCTCAGTTGCGGCACTTGGGATCATCAGTCCTCACTGTGGCATGCAGGATCTAGTTCCCTGACCAGGTATCAAACCCAGGACCCCTGCTGTGGGAGTCTTAGCCACTGGACCACCAGGGTAGTCACAGGAGGTAGTACTATTTTAAATTCAATCACCTGGAGTTGGGGGTGAGCGGTGTCTTTGTCTACCTGATACAAACATGCTGTACAAACCATGGGTACGCACCAGGGCCCACATGTGGTACCAGGAGGGGAAGGGCCACTCCTGGGCAGCTCTCAGTCTCAGTTCAAAGGATGATGCAAATCAACCACCCAACAGTGTGGGGTCCAGGGCGAAAGGACCGTAAGTCACATTTATTCTAAATATCTAAAAGTTATAAATCAAGCTCTTAAATAAAACATGTTCTATCCTTCCACTCTGACAAGTGTGCCTTCATAATGACCTTGAAGGCCAGGCCAGGTTCAGATTTAGACTCCTCCGAGTTCCATGGCTGAATATGCAGAGAGGGATGGAATATGATGGGCTCTTCGCTACTGCCCCTCCCTTCCCTTCACCCCCGCCCCCGTGTACCCGGAGGCCCACTCTGTGTACCTGGGCTCTGTTCTCACCTCCACAAACAGCTATTCAGGGCCACGTTATCAGGACACCAGCGATGGAGGATGGGCCTAGGGGCGGGGTCTTGCCAGGCACCCCAGATACTGACTTAGGGCCATCTCGATGGGGAATTCCAGGGTCCCACATACCTGGAATATGGCCTAGAAAGAGGGGTCCAGGTGGGCATGAACCCATTGTTCCAGAGATTCCTCACCCAGTGAGGAGGGCTGGAGATCAGCCCAATAGTGCTGGGGACCCCAGATCAGAGCCCTTCTCGCCAAGATCAAAGGCAGGAACAACACAGCCCATGGCTGCCCAGTAGTCAGGTCGACCACCCACCAAACCGGTCATGAGAAAACACACTGGAGCCTGACACAGGGCAATTCTCCTAAAGACTATGGTCCAGCATTTAACCAAACCCTTTCACAAATCCACAGGTTTGGGGGTGAGGTGGGCACGTGGCTCCTCCCACTTTTCTTTCCTTAGCAAGGCCCAGATTTGGGGGTTTAAATATCCTGGGAGGCCCAGGGCACCTGTAGACCCCATCCTACTCCAAGCCTTCTCTGGGGCTGGAAACATACACACTCCACTCTCAACTCTTGCCAGGGCTGGGGCTGCAGACAACCCTTAAAACCCAACCTTTAACTAAAGAGTGGTTTTCTTTTATTATTTTTTTTATTTTAATTTTTTTAAGGATGTAGACATTCACCTCTGGAGAGAAATTATGGGTTTCAAGAGTCCCTGACAAAAGGCTTCATTCCAGAAATGTAAAGCCAGCATTTTAAATTTGGTTCTTATTCACTGCTGGGAAGTATTAGAATGAAGATTACAAATTTAATAATGCAACACGACAGGAACTGGCCTGGCCTCGTCTCCAGGAGAGTAATTTGTTCCTGCCTTCAAACTGGCAGTTCCCAGCCCCCCACATCACCAGACCAGCCTGGTGACACGCTCCTGACTTCCTGCCTTGTGCTCTGACCCACACGGCCGGCCTAGTCAGCCAAACATCATCACAGCCAGGGTCTGAGGAGTCCACGCTAAGATGGTCCGACCCACTTGAGGAGAGTCATTATCACTAAAGGGAGCCTCCCTGGGCCTCTTGGCTCCATTCTTCCAATCCGCAGCCACAGAGGTCTTTTTAAACCCCAGATCTGAGTCTGTCAACTCTCTGCTACAAAAACCTGACAGGTGTTCGATTGTCCTGAAATTCAAGGCCAAGATTCTTGACTTTAAAGACCTAGCACGATCCAGTACTTCACTAAGCACATGTGCCTCTGAAACCATATGCCCCTCCTACCCCAGGGCCTTTGCACAGCTGCTAATAATAATAATGCGCTAATATCTACAGCGGATTGACTGTGTGCCAAGCACTGTGCCAAGGGCTTGACAGGTGTCCTCTCACGGATTCTCATCCCTACTCCGTGAGGCAGGTGGGAGAGTCACGTGGGTAAGCTCAGACTCTGGAGTCAGACATCTGGGTTTCAACGCCGCTTCTGACTCTTCCTAGCAGTGTCATCTTGAGCAACGTGCTTCACCTCTCCATGCCTGTTTCCTCATCTATAAAACAGGGATGGTGACAGTACCTGCTTCACAGAGTAGCTGAGGCTCTAATGAGTTAAGGGAGGTGAAGTGTCAGGATGTGATGTGACGGGCACCGTGTGTTAATCATCACTGTCTTCATCTTATAGAGTAAGAGACAGAAGCAGGAGTGATTAGACACTGTGGTCAAGGTCACACAACCACCAGTGGGAGTGTGGTCTCTAGACGCTGAAGACTTTATTTATTGCCATGACACATCATCCATTGTGGAAAATACCATGAAGGTGCAAACTATAAAACAAAAACTGTCCGTAATTCTGCAATTACAGTTAATATTTCCACCCCATGCAGGCATGTATATGTGCATGCTAGAGAGAAAGGGGAGAGACAGACAGATTGGGGGGGAGGGGTGGGGAGACAGCCACACAGACCGACAGAATCCAGGATTCGATCCCTCCAACTCCCACAACTGACTCCCAAGTCCGTGCTCTCAGCGCCATGGCATTGTCTCATTTCCCTCCCCTCCCCTGCCTTCATCTGGCCAACTCCACTCACCCCTTAAGTCTCAGCTTAGCTGCCTCCTTCCCTCCCGTCTCCGGTCATTTCCTCCAGCTCCAGCATCCCCCCTGTACCCTGCACTTGATATGTATGGCACTTACCACAGTAATGAGCAAATTATTCATTGTTCCTTTGGGTTCTCGAATGTCTAACCCCACCCCTACCCTCACCAGACTGTAAACTCCATGAAGGCAAAGACTGGGCTTGTCTTGATTCATCAATGCCTAGGACAGGGCCTGGCCATCAGCAACTACTGGAGAACAGGGAGACACGGAGGGGAGAGGATGGAGAGAGGGCGTAGGCAGGCCGGAGAAAGTTTGGGATTCATCCCCACCCTTCCCAAATCAGTGCCCCCCAGTGGAGTGCAGCTGAGAATCACACAGTCCCTGATCTGGAAGGGCTCTGAGTGTGGCAGTGAAAACTGGTATCAGCCAGACTTTGCAACTGCTGGAGAGAGAGAAAACATGCTCCGAATGCCAGGTGAACACCCAGGAGGAACAATCAACTCCACCTGAGACAAGAGAGGTGTGCTTCCTGGAGGAGGTGGCATCAGACCCTGAAAGGGAGGGGGAGGGCATCCGGAAAGATGAAATTGCCAATTTGCCAATTGCAGAGGCACGGGAGGTAGAAAATGCGAACAGGGCTGCCAAGAATGGAGGAGCCGATTTTTGCCTGGAAGTAACAACTGGCTGAAAAGGCTAGAAAGCTAAATCATCTGGCGCTCCCCAAAATTCATTTTCCTGTTCATCTTGCCACTTTCTGATACACTCTCCAAACACAGTCAGGCTTCACAGCTGCCAAGAGCCATCGTCCCCTACCCCTTCCACCTTTCCCACTTCAGTGACCGCTGGCCTGACCTCCTGGGGCCAGCTCCTGTTATTCTTGGCTGAGGGTTTCAGACAAGCCCTGGCGCCCACCCTATCCCCACCCCTCAACCAGTGCCCAATGGGGGTCATATAAACACCCCGGTTCCCTCACTCCTGGGGTGGGGTAACAGAGGTACATGTTGTACTCCAGGGGTCTGCATACTAGGGCCCATGAGCTAATCCAGCTCTCTGCCTGTTTTTGTAAATAAAGTTTTATTAGAACACAGCCCCACGCATCCGTTTATATACTGTCTTTGGCTGTATTCCAACAGTGTAATTGAGCAGCTGAGACAGTGACCTTATGACTCATAAAGACTAAAACATTCAGGGTCTGGTCTTTTTACACAAGTTTGCTGAGCCGTGTTCTACGGCCTCCCAGAGCTCCTGGTATGACCTGACTCGGTTGCCCTTTGTCAGGGGTAATGTGGCTGATAATACTGACTGCCTTTCTCACTCCCCTCCTAGAGTTCCACCCATCACCGTCATGAACCACGTGAACCACATACAACTGCTATGTGGCTGTTTTAACTCCCATAAATGGCAGTTTCCTATGGTTCAACCTAATACTTTTAAAAATATTTATGTTTGGCTGCACCGGGTCTCAGCTGTGGCACGCAGGATCTTTTAGTTACAGCATGTGGGATCTAGTTCCCTAACCACAGATCGAACCCAGGCCCCTGCACTGGGAGCATGGAGTCTCAGCCACTGGATGACCTGGGAAGTTCCCAACCTAATACTTGTACTCAAATGCTTGTTTCATGGGAAACACAAGCTAGGACAGCAAGACAAGCGTCACTGCGCCCATTTCACAGATGGGCCCTGATCTGTCTCTGTTTCTGCACACACGCAGCAGAGGTCAGCTCCGGGTTCTGGACTCCTTGTCCCCACCCCCAATCAAAGCCTTGCCAGGTAACTGCTACATGCAATGTCCTTAGAACACCTTCCAGGCTACCCAAGGCTTACAGTCAAGGACTTGTTTCACCTACAGAGGAAAGCAGGGCTCAAAGAGACCTCCCCAGGTTCACTCGGCTGGCAAATGGGGAAAATGAGGTTTCAAATCTAGGTTTTCTTACGACAAATTCCTGGCTCATTCCATGACAATCAGCTACCCCTTAGTCTTTCACCTCAAGCAGCCTGTCAGGGGCCCTGCCCACCTCTCTGGAAACCAAGCCGATTTTCCATGAGGCTCAGCTGAGATCAAACAGGCAAACATGCTCTGTCAGGCCCAAAAGGTTTTTATGTTTGCAAGGTACAAAATAGAAAACCAAGACAGACACCTTTCAAAGAGATACCTGGAAAGAAACCAACTGGGAAGCACAAAATATACATCTATAGTCATGAACAGAATCAACTGCAGCACAGACTGTTTTTATTTTCTTAGTTTTCTGGCTGTCCCGTGCAGCACATGGGATTTTAGCTCCCCAACCCGGGATTGAACCGACGTTCCCTGCAATGGAAGGCAGATTCTCAACCACTGGACCACCAGGAGTGGTGTAAAGTTCAGAAGTGTTGGAGGCAGGCGTGGTGCAGTGGTAAAGAATCCGCCTGCCAAGGCAGGGGATGCCAGAGACTGGGGTTCGATCCCTGGGTCGGGAAGATCCCCTGGGTAGGAAATGGCAGCTTGCTCCAATATTTTTGCCCGGGGAATCCCATGGACAGAGGAGCCTGGCAGGTTACAGTCCATGGGGCTGCAAAGAATCGGACCCAACTGAGCGCACACACTCATACACACTGGGATTGAAGCCCTGTCCTACCCTTCACTAGCTTGACTGTGGCCAAGCCAGGAATCCATCCAGACACTCGATTCTTCCAGCCCCACCTAACCCTGTGGCCATGCACACCTCACGGGACTGCAGAGAGGGCGACCTGTAACAAGGGTGGACACTGCCCAGCACAGAGCTGGCCACACCTGTTCTCCCCACTCTGTCCCCAAAAGTTCCCAGACAGGGGATGGGTGGACTCACCCAGGCAGAGCCCCTCTACCAAGGACACCTATCCCACAGCTGCTGTGAATTTCCGCCATTCTGGCTCCCAGCTGCCCCTCCCTTGAAGAACTTCTCTGAGCAGATCTGAGCTGCCTTGCCCCAAAAGTTATGCCCCCACCCTTCACGTGTGGGGCTCTCCACAGCCCAGGACTGTCTGATACAGGAGGACAGAAGGCTGATCAACCTTCTGATGCCATCTGCCCTCCAGAGCTTTCCCTGGGTCAGGCTGAGGCTGGCCTGGAGCAGAGTGATCATTATCAGCTGCTTTTTTTTTTTAATTTCTTTTTTGATGTGGACCATTTTAAAAGTCTTTATTAAATGTGTTACTATATTGTTTCTGTTTCATGTTTTGATTTTTTTGGCCACAAGTCATGTAGGATCTTAGTGCCCCAACCAGGGACTGAACCGTACCCTCTGTGTCGGAAGGTGAAGTCTTAACCACTGGACCACCGGGGACATCCCCAGTTGCTTCTTTTCCTGCTCATCCTGCATCCCAGTCTCACCTGAGATCACTGCGTGTCACCTGAACAGGAAGCTATGTCTCAGCCCAAGTCAGTGGGAGCAGGAGGGCACTCTCCCATCTTCTATAATCTTTTCAATCTGAAGGAGTCTAAGAACACCACACGTGTTCATTTCTCCCTCCCTCGCAGCACCCACCTGATCCCATCAGGGCCAGGCTCCCCAGCCTGGGGGTCCCTCTCCCCAAACTCAGCACAACCAACAGAAGCTAAGCAGAAGTGGCTGCAGCTCCCAGGGGCCAGATGGCTGCAGGGTGGGTGGGCCTGGGCCTGGGTGGGCCCCGGAGACCCCTGGTCCAGTCTTGGTGTTGGGCTCAGGCAGATGAGAGATGTTTCTCGGGGCATTTGCTGAGGAACTTATGAATTTCCATTCCAGGCCCCAGTCAGGGACACGTCCCCCCACCTGCTCCCAAGGCGACTACCAAGCAGCATTTCTCAGGGACCCCGAGGGCTGGAAATGAAGGAAACAGACTGGGAGCCTCCGGTGCCCATAGAGCCCAGGGTGGCCACCTGCATCACCTGGGAGAGAAGGAGGCCCTGGCTGGGCTTCCAGAAACATCCGTCCTGCCCCTGGTTTTGCCAGAGATGTGCTGCAAGGCTTTGGGCAAACCATGCAATCCCCGTCTGCGCCTCAGCAAGAGGACTTCAAGAGACTTCCGGCTTAAAGGTTCTGAGACAGTAACAGCTAATACTCTTAACATACCCTTACTGCTTGCAGGCTCTCCACAAAGCATGTCACAAATATGTACTCATTTAATCCTCCTGACATCATTAAGGCAGGAAGGAGTGATTACTAGCCCTTTTTGCAGCTGAGGAAACTGAGGCTCAATGAAGTAACTTGCTCAAGATCACACAGCCAGTAAGTGGTAAAGCCAGGCTTCAAACCCAGGACACCCAGCTATGGAGTGTGTACCATAACCACCGCTATGCTATACTTCCTGGGTATCATCTGACAACTCTTGAATCCTCACAGGACTGGGCACCGTCATAGTTTCCTATCTCTCAGTCATGTCTGACTCTTTGCAATTCCATGGACTGTAGCCCGCCAGGCTCTTCTGTCCATGGAATTCTCCTGGCAAGAATCCTGGAGTGGGGAGCCATTCCCTTCTTCAGGGGACCCTCGCAACCCAGGGATCAAACCTAGCACCACCATAACAGCTTAATAAGAATTTGCTAACTGGAAAAGAAAGAAAAAACTGGTAACCTAAAAGACCGAGATGATGGGAGTGGGATGAGGTAGCTGAGGTGTGAAGGAGACTGATGGTTCCCTGGGCGTCCTTTGGTGCTGTTTGGCTTTTCACCATATAAGAAGTTACAGTTCGGAGAAGGCAATGGCACTCCACTCCAGTACTCTTGCCTGGAGAATCCCATGGACGGAGGAGCCTGGAGGGCTGCAGTCCATGGGGTCGCTAAGAGTCGGAGACGACTGAGCGACTTCACTTTCACTTTTCACTTTCATGCATTGGAGAAGGAAATGGCAACCCACTCTAGTGTTCTTGCCTAGAGAATCTCAGGGATTGGGGAGCCAGGGGGCTGCCGTCTATGGGGTCGCGCAGAGTTGGACACGACTGAGGCGACTTAGCAGCAGCAACAAGTTATAGTCAGTAACGGCAGCATAAAGGGTTGTGGGGGCTGGAAACGGTGTTTGTCCAGGGGAAGGGACAAGAGACCCAGGAGATGGAGGAGCCCGGGGCCCTTTCAGCTAGGTAATTTTTGTGCTTCTAAAATGTACCATCTGCATATATTACTTAATGCAAATAATACTCATTCTTTTAAAAAGTGTTCAGGGACTTCCCTGAGGTCCAGTGGCTAAGAATCCACCCACCAACGCGGGGGACATGGGTTTAATCCCTGCTCCAGGAAGATCCCACATGCCACGGGTCAACTAAGCTCGTGAGCCACAACTCCTGAGCCCACGCACCTGGAGCCCATGCTTCGAAACAAGAGAAGCCACCACTCCGCAACTACTGAGGAGTCCCTGCTCACCGCAACCACAGAAAGCCTGCCCACAGCAACGAAGACCCGGCACAGCCAAAAAAAATTTTTGAATTTTAAATAGTAGTAGTGTTAGTCGCTCAGTCGTGTCCAACTCTGTGAGCCCATGGACTGTGGCCCACCAGGCTCCTCTGTCCAGGGGATTCTCCAGGCAAGAATACTGGAGTGGGTTGCCATTTCCTTCTCCAGAGGATCTTCCCGACCCAGAGATCAAACCCAGGTCTCCTGCAGTGCAGGCAGATTCTGTACAGTCTGAGCTATAGGGAAGACTCATTTAAAAATAATGGTATTCAGTGACCCATCAGCCAAGAATCAACTAGAGAGAAACTCTGGCAGGAGAGGGGATGCTCGAGGGATGAAAATGACCCTAGAGGCACAGGAAGGGGAGGAACACTAAGGAGGAGATGCGGGGTTGGGAGACTCTGGTTGTATCTAAACCAAGCCCACTAGACACCTCGCTATTCAGAGGCCCAAAAGACAATGGGAAGTGGCCTTAGGAGGTGCTGCGATCCAGTGGCTGAATGGAGACCTCTTCTCCTGCCTCCTAACGCAGCTTCTCAGGCTCCACCGGGCACACAGTGAACACCGTGTTTGTGTTCGGTACCAGAGCCAGGCGTCCCAACCGCAGGGAGCGCACTCCCACCATCCCGCCCTTCTGCACCCAGGATGTCCACAGCAGCAGGAAAGGCACCCCTGCAGCGGCCCAGACGCCGTCTATGCACCACACTCACCCCTGCAGCGGCCCAGACGCCGTCTATGCTCCACACTCTCCCCTGTAGCGGCCCAGATGCCGTCTATGCTCCACACTGGCATTTTCTCTCATTCTCTCAAGGTAGAGTTATTCACTCCAGTTGACAAAGGATGAGGCTGAGGTCCAGAACAGTGACATGTCAAGAGACATAGCTAGGACGTGGCAGAGACTCAAACCTGGGTTTGGGGTCCTCCAAAGTCTGTGCTCTTTCACGATCCTAAGCCACCCCTCTTGGAAGAGTACTTCCCATCAGTTGAGGACAAATCCCAACTGGAATATATTGGTGAATGCTTTTTGTCTTTAGATTCTGAATTTTATGGGACTGGATAAGATTCTTATCACATCATAAAGTCTGTCCCCGCCACGCTTTGAATCTGAGCTAAACCTCAACCTTCCCTAAGAAATTACCAGCGACCCCTTTCTTAGAAACATCTAAATAAACTGACTCAGTAAAGTCCCTCGGTAGAATTTCCCTACTTTTTACCCTTTTACATTGATGGTTCTTTTAATTTACTTCTTCCCAGTGGAGACCTGTCCTCAAATGAACCTCCTGGTTTTAATACATATTTCTGCCTTTCTTCAACGCAAGAAAGGGGTGGCATCCTATTCCCTTTGGTAAAAGATGCTAGGCCTGAGCCCCTCAGAATCTGCAGAGCTGTCTGAGGCCAATATGTCACAAAAGGATATTATGGGTTGATGTGTTATTCATGTCGACTCATTTATCATTTATACAGATGGTTTCCAAAAGGATTGATGGGGTCCTTCACATTAAACCCAGTGCAAAGCAGGGCAGCAGCTGAGACTCATCTGATCTGAGACCTTGTGATGGAAATAGGTGTGCCTGAAGACCACACCCGGGTACCGAATCTGGTACCCAATGTCCCAAGCATCTAAGACACCTAAGGAGACATCCCAGGTTCAGAAGAACCCTTCATTTCTCTCCAGCTTTTTTCTCTAACCCAGTGATTCTCCAAGTAGGGTCTGGACCAGTATCAGCATCACCTGGGAACTTGTTAGCAATGAGATTTTTCAGGAACTTCCTTGGCAGTCCCGTGGTTAAGACTCTGAGCTTCCACCACAAGGGGAGTGGGTTCGATCCCTAGTTAGGGAACTAAATCCCACATGGTGTGGCCAAAAAATTTTTTTTAGTAAATGAGATTTTTAGGTCCCAACCCAGACTGAAGGAGAAACTTGGAGAGAGGCCCAGCAATCTATGTTTCAACAAGTCAACTTGATGATTCTGACCCGACAGTAACAACCACAACGACAGTGGTAACCCCTAACTGAGCATCTACTATGTGCACAGGATTAAACCATAATCTCACTTGTCCTTATAACTGAGGACCACATGCCCAGCTCTGAGGTAGGTGTGTTTTGTGCATTATGTCCATTTACTCCCTACAATAACCTTTTGAAGAACTTACTTTTTTTTTTTTTTTTGGCCGCATCACACAGCATGTGGGATCGTAGCTCCTCAACCAGGGAGCGAACCCATGCCCCCTGCAGTGGAAGCACAGAGACTTAATCACTAATGGGACAGCCAGGGAAGTCCAAGAACTTACCATTATTATGCCCCCATTTTACAGATGAAGAAACTGAGTCCCAGAGAGCTGAAGCCACTGGCCCAAGGTCGCACAATTCAGAAATGGCAGAGGTGAGATAAAAATTCAGGTGTGTTGGATTCCAAAGCCACGTTCTTTCTGTCCCACCCTGGAAGCTCCCCAGAGTTTCCCAGCTATATCACCCCGAGAAGCAATACAGCTGGGTCAGATGAGAGCTGAGGAGGAGAGAAGGGGCAAGCAGAGAGAACCTGCCTGGGCAGAAGAAGCCCAGACTCCACACTACCTTCCAGCTACAATGGCAAAGGAAGCCACATGACGCATTTAAAGTCACCTGTGTCTAAGGAACTCAAAAGACTGGGATTCAGGAGGCGGTAGCTCTTGGCTTCTCTCTGACTTTACCCAGCTGGGGGTCTTTCTCCTTCCCACTCTGAACCTCAGTTACCCGCATTCATATTCCTTATCAGTGTCTACAAGGCTCACTTGTGCCCCCAGCTTGCTTCTCTGACCTCACCTCCCCTCATGCAGCTTAATCACACTGGTCTGCTTTCTATTCCCTAAACACCCAAATTCATGCTGACCTCAGGGCCTTTGCACCACCTGTTCCATACGCCTAAATCCCTCTCGCCCTTCATACTCCCATGGCTGGCTCTTCATCATTTAGGCCTCATCTGTCACCTCTTCAGTGAGCCTTTCCGGACTACCTTATTTCATGTCCTACTCCATCAACCTGTCTTTTCATTTCACTTAACACAGACTGAAATTTATTGCTTAATTGCTTCCCTGTTTATTATCTGTCTCTTCCACTCCAGAACATAGCTCCACGAGAGCAGAAACTGTCTGACTTGTTCCCCAGATATAGCCCCAGCACCTAAAGAGATGTTTGGCACTGAGCAGCTAATTAAATATGAGTTGAAGAAATAATAACACCAAAGAAGAAAACCTAGACTCAAAGGCCAGAGGCCTGGATCCTTAACGGTGACCTTGGCAAGGTGCTCTGCCTCACTGAGCCTCAGTTTCCCTCCTTGCCTAAAGAACAGCATGGACTAGACGCTCTCCAAGGGGCCTTCGAAGATCGCTAGTCTAGGAAAGCCAGACCTGGAAGCCACCCAGCTGGTCCATCCAGAAGAGGCACCTGGCCAGGGTCCCTGCAGCAGCTGCCCCCTCCCCACCCCCACCCGCATCCCTGCCCAGCCACGCAGTCATCTCACTCCCCCGTCGCAGAAACTGTTAATGAAGTGCGCACTGCTAAATGCAGTTACAATTACGGGGGCTAAGAATAAGGCGCTGACATCAGCCTTGTCAGTTTCCGAGTGAATCAGAAGGGGAGGGGGGAGGAAGGAGAAAAGGGGAGGGGGGATGGCGCTCCGGAGCTGTCAAGTGGAAATAGCACAGCGTTAAATATAATCCAGCATTGGCCTACATCGGTCTGGAGAGGCAGGTGATAGATCGGCCCCCAGGGCTGAGGCAGACAACTGGATTCTTCAAGGAGGCCAGGCAGTCCTGTGACGGGGATCATCCAGGAACCGATGGGCAGGAAGGCACTCCAGAGAGCTGGGGTGAATGGAGTGGGATGGCAGATCCCAGAGGGGCGCATCTGAAGCTGAACAGGCCCTCATACCCTCGCCTTTGTCAGTGGCTGCTTGGCCAGCCCAAGCACAGCCGCCAGGCCTGACACTGCCCTTTCCCACCTGGAATCTCATTTCAGGCCGGGGGGCAGAGGGTGGTCTCTGGAGTCAAACACGCCTGGGTTTGAATCACTACTGTGCAACCCAAGAAAGTCACAAAACTACACCACGCTGCCTGGCTTTTCCTCATCTGCAAAATGGGTACATCGACAACAGTAGCTATCCCTTCCGGCTGCTGTAAGATGCAGGAAGACTACGACACTGTGCACAGGAGAACAAGCCTTTCAAGCAGTTTTATTTTTACAATGCTGAGACATGCTCAGACAAGGATAATTAACCCCTTTTTCAAGAGCAGGAAACTGAGGCCCGGGACTTGCCTGAGGCCCTAACACCAAAGTAGAGTCAAATCCAAGCCCCATCGAGTAAATGGGGAGGGTCGGGAGGGAATTCCAGTCAGTCATTCCAGGGGACTGGGGGTGAGGGTGGGAATTTGAGCTTTGACAGGAAGACAGTGGGCTTGACTGTCAAGGGGGGGTACACAGATGACATTGGGGGGGGGGGGCATCTACACCCTCTGAGCACATTCTCCAAAACTGGTGCCTTTCCAACAACTCTTAAAAGAAATGTTGAAGCGATGGTTGTTAAGGCCCCCGGGAAGAGATATTAGGGGAGGCAGAGGAGGAGAAAAGCCCTGAGATGAGAGAGAGAGGGTCAGCTGGCTTGTGTCTGCTCTCCACCTCTCCGCCCTGCCCTCTCTCAGCCTTCAGTCAGAACAGGCTCACCTCTGGATGGAGGTGGGTAAGGAGGAAAGCAGCGCAGAGTTCTCAAAGGGAGACGAGGCAATGGGTCCCTCCTTTTCCCTTCCCACCAAACACAAGCAAGGGGGGGCCTCTCTGATGCATGCAAACGCCAAGGAAGCTGCAGCCATGAGTCTGGCAGCTTGGGGACAAGGAAGAGGGGGCGCCAGAGCGGGGAGAAAATTTTCGGAAAGAGCCCAACAGCATCAGAACAGATCCGGAGGCCAGTGAGCTGTGTACTGGGGGAAAGGATGACTCCTGTATATGCTATTTTTCTGAGATGCATCTTTCAGGGTCATTCAAGATAGCAGAGTTTGGGGTCCACACACTCACCCCACCCACAGCTTGAACTATGAGAAGAGCTGGTTCCATTCTTTACTGTGCCTCAGTTATCCAAATCCAGAAGAGTTCTACCCAATTCCCAGCCCATAAAGGAGATTACAGCACTTGGTGGTAACTTAGGGAAAGTGGCAGAGGGGGGACAGGAAGTGGCATGCCCCAGGGATGACGGTGCCATCTTGCGCCCTCCAGCGGCCCTGATCCTGAAGGATATTTTCAGGCTCCTCCCCTCACCATTCCTCCTCATCCACCCAGCCCCAGCCCCCCTTTAGGGCCTAAGTTCTGTGTTCCCTCCACCTCAGGGTGGAAGGGGTGGTTCAGCAGGACATTTTGTTTCCCAGAAAAAGCTCAGGTCAAATTTCAAGGACAAAAGTTAGCACTGGGGCTGGGAAAGAAAACTCTGCCAAGAGGAGTAAACTGGGGAAGGGAGGGGGAGTCCAGGGCGGGTCATTCCAGGTGCCTGGGCGGGGGCGGGATTTGGAGCTCTCGTTTCCCCTGCTGAGATCTATCTGGCAAGACAGGAGTATCTCTTCCCCACCAGCCAGGAGAGGTAACGCAGTCAGCCCCCTCCATTTTCCCTCTGTCCAAAAATAAGGGGAGTGGGTTTCGGCACTAGTTGGTACGTCCCAGCCATCAGGCCACCCCACCCATCAGTTTTGGCCTGATCGGAAGAAGGCGGTACCACGAAGGGCTTTCCAGCTCAGAGATGTGGCCCGAACTGCTAGGAGAGGGACCGGTAGCCGGCCGGTGTTGCCATGGCAACTTCCTCCCTGCAATGGATCGAAGCATCCTATGGGCAAATCGGAGCTGGCTGCTCCAGCTTCTCCGCCCCTCTCCCAAGCGGGTGGGGGAGAACTGGACGCCAAAACCACTTGGTCAGACTCAGGGACACCATCCTCAATTTTAGACCCTGATGTAGCAATCCCCTTTGGCATTTGCTGGAAACTGGAGACACTCTCCAGACAAGCTCCCCAGCCGTGCCCCAAGGCAGACTGGCAGGTCTGGGACTGAAGATGTAATAAAAACAAACTGTTAAAGAGAACGGGGACATGGGGCGCTGGGTGCTCCCCACCCTCTTGTTCCACATGCAAGTCCCCCAAATCCCCATCTTTAAACCCCTCCCAAGAAGGAGGGCCCAATTGTGCCTTAATAGCTATAACAATGCAATAAAATTAGCTTATAAGCTAACGTTTTGAGAATCAGGCTTCCCCCTGCCTCAAACCCACAGATTCCTTTCTACAATCTTGCTCAGAAACAAGCCTTACTTCTTGGTAAGAAGAAAGATGACTAGCTAACAGCTACCGAGAGCCTGTCTAGTGTCAGGCGCTGTACTCTGCCCTTTCCATAGCACACACAGCGCAACAATCAACCGCATAGATGCTTGAGGCAGACCGCTCAAGTTCAGACCCTACTCCCTCATGTCCTGGCTCAGCGACCTCGAGTGAATACTCTCTCTGCGTCTCAGTTTTCTTCTCTGAAAATGGGGATGTTAACATGAATTGTGTCTCAGTTTTCCCATTTGAAAATGGGGACTGTCAAATGTTAATTTTATAGACTTGCTGTGAGGAAAGAAAACAATATTGAAAGTGCCTAGGAGAATACTTAGCAGAAGGAATCATTTAAAAAATGTTTACCCTCTGTGGTCCATGCTCTGATTTTCTTCCTGTTATAGATAAGAAAGCAGAGGTCACATGTCTAACTGCCCCCTGCCCGACCCCTCCTCAATTACAAAGCCAGAAGGAGCCAGGTTGAGCCATGAAGACACAAACATGAAAAATGCCTCCCAAAAGCATGCCTCTCTAAAGCCCCAGTATCTTTATGAAAAGGGGCAAAGCAGTGTAAAAATTGGGTTCAGAGTGCACAAGGGAAGATGCTTCTTGGGAAGAATTCTAGGGATCCGCGGTGACCAGCCTCCTGAGCCCCAGGGTGGCTAGAAAGGGGAGGAAGGGGCAGCTTCCTTTGCTGACAAAATGTCCAAGGCTCCCAAGCTCAAGGCAGGAAAGTGCTCTGGCCCAGTTAAGGCTAATGAAAGTCTCCTCCTCACAGTTTCTCAGGAAACCAGCTGAAGGGTAGCATATAAACTCTGAAGATGGCTCTGCATCAATCGAGTTGATGAAAAAGATGCAGTGGACAGGAGGTGGAAGCAGCAACAAAGGGAGGACCCTAGATAAGCCACAGGACCATCAGGGGCACCCCTGGGCCACCGGGAACAGAGAGGGGCATGAAACAGTTAGGCGAGGGAGCCGAAGAGAGAAAGGTAAAGCCAAGTCAGTTCCGACAGCCCTCCAACTGCAGCAGTCTCTGTCCACTATCTGAGACATATTCAAACTGCTTTTCGAAATTAGTTCAGCATGGTGCTGCTCTAAAAGAATAAACCTAAAAGGCTTTTTTTTTTTTTTTAAGGAGAAAATTAATGACTTTGAGAAGAACAAGAAAAATTAAGAACCAAGACAACGTTCCCTACTTCCGATTCTCACCAGACACTCATTAGCCTTCCGGAAATGAAATTTCACCTTCTCCCTCCCCCTCCCAAATTCGAAGCATCCCTTAAGATGAGCAGTTGAGCACAAGATGCCCAAACCAAACTCTTGGCTGTCGGCAGCTCCCTGGGGCCTCTTCACCTGGAAACCATTTTCTACACAGAGAGATCTGACTTTAAAAAAAAAAAAATCATCTTTCAGAGACGGGACTAGTGCTTTACTGGAAAGAGAACCGGAAACCTGATTTTAGTCTCGGCTCTGTGCCCGCCTCACTGGGTGACCTTGGGTTATACACACACACATAGGGACTTCAACCTCACACACATTCACACACACACATCCATGTGGGGGCAAAGAGACGTTGGACAAGACGATTTCTAGGTCCCCCAAGTGAAAAAAAAGTTAAGAATTTGAAGAAATCTGCTGGGGGAAAAAAAAGCAGGGGAAAAAAAGCAGGTGGACCTTTAAAAATCTCTAATATTGCATGAAGTTACCTATTGTAACTTAAGTGAAACCAGAGCAAGTCGCCTGCAACCAATGATAATAACCAAAGCATCTGAATCATGACAAGGAGCATGACTCTGGAGAAAATCCCAACTGTCCCTACCACAGGGACAGTTGGCTCTTGAGACCTAAGTGGCCTGTTGAACTTCAGGAGTGTCCTTGAACATCAAGGGAGGGATGGGGGAGCCCGCCCACCGAGGCAGGTGGGGCTCCCTCCCCAAACCCCCAGTTGAGCCAGATTCCCTCTCTCTGATTTTGCTCCAGGGGAGGCCACTGGGTTAGGAGAGCCCCTCCACCCCTCCTCACCTTGCCTTGTCCATGATAGTAATAATACACCCTCCCTCAGCTGCATCAAGGGGGAAGCGAAGCCTCAGTTATTCTTTCTGTAAAATGGTGATTCTATAAATTGGCTCTGCAGTAACCATCTTCACTCCACCCCCTCTTCAGGTCAACACCAAGAAGGCTGTGTCAGGGGTCAGCCTCACATGCCCCCATTCACCCACTCAGCCAACACATTCTGCTGCAGAACTTTCTCCCCACTTGCCTCCTGCTCCAACAGGAAGAGGTGAGCACCCATCACCCACCGCTCCATCCAAGGCTTATCAGATAACTGGCTGACCAGATACGCGTCCCTGTAGGCAGAGAGTCTTAAGCAGGGCCCTTGAACTCCCTAAAACTGTGGACAAAAATGTTTGGATGGTGCGTGTATGTATTTGGGGGAGAACTCATCCGTATTGTCATCAAGTTCCCCAAAATGTCAGGAAACCATTTTGCTCCTCCCCACCACACACTCCCCTCCCCTTTCATCCCCTCACTGAACTAAAATACTCTCAGATCAGCATACAAAACACTTGTAACTTAACCCTTGTGTCTGAGGTACCATCATCCCATTTTACAGACCAGTATATGGAGGCTAGAGGCGGCACGACTCGCCCAAGGTCACGGCTAATAAGGAGATAAGCAAGCCCAAGACCGGAACATGATTCCGACTCCCTCTCTGGCACTCTTTGGGGAACTCTCACCCAAAGCCCTCTAGCTACCCCACCTGTTGGTGGATTCGCTTCCTCACCGCAAAAGCGTATCCGAAGCCCTTCTGTTTCCTCTGTCTGGTCCCAGGGCCGCCAGGAGCCGGTTTCTCCACATTTCCCCGCCCCTTGGGCTCTGGCCGAGGTTGCGCGCAGGCCTGGGAGCCTGAGGTTCCGGCCGATGAATGGTGGCCCGGTCCAGCCCACCCAGAAAGGCCACTCCAGGCCCAAGAGCACCCGGGATCAGAGGCACACTCCGAAGGGCGCGCAGGTGTAGAGTCGGCGCCGCCCTACGCCTCCCTCCGGGACCAGCCGGGAGGAACCGAGAGGAAAGGCCGTCCCCCGGCCGGTCCCCTCAAGGTCCACCCCAGCCCTGGAGCCCGAAGCCCCCGCCCCTGGGGAAAGACGAGAGACAAACGGGGGGCGCTCAAGGCCCTGGGCGCAGGGCAGGGGTCTGGCACTGGGAGTCTCAGGATGCAGCCAAGACAAAGATGGAGCAGGAAGGTTGCGCGCCACCTCCAATGGCGGGGGGCGCGTCGGAGCCCCGCGGGTGAGGCGGCCAGAGCCCCGGTGTCTGAGGAGGGGGCACTTATAGGAGGCTCGGGGAGGGCGGCAGGTCGGATGCAGGGACAAGAATGGGAGCATTCAGTTGGCGCAGGTGAGTAGGGAGAGCTAAGTCCAGGAGACCCAAAGGGCCCACCTGCGGAAAAGGGGTGAATGGCAGAGGATCTAGGTCCCTGAGGGCGGCGGGAGGCGAGAAGACCCCACACCCTAGAGACTCTGAGGTCCCGTGGGTGGGAAATTAGACCCTGGGGGCGCATCCCCGAGCGTGGTTGGGATTGGGGGTGGGGAGGGAAGAGTGGCCACCTCTGAGGGCGCACCGGGTCGGGGACGGGGCCTCGGGATCCGGCTCCCGGGACACCCCCCGGGGGGCGGGGGCGGGCCGCGCGCTTACCCGCGTCCTCGTCGTCGAAGGAGTTCATACACGGGAAGTAGATGGCGAGCGCCTCGAAGGAGGCGGACAGGCTGAGGCGGCTCTGTGAGCGCTCCATGCCCGCGCCGGCGCCGGGCGCCTCGGCCGCGGCGGCGGCGGCGGCGGCCGGCTTGGGCAGCTTGGCCGCCCCATTCTTGACGCGGAGTACTGCGCGCGGCGTGGTGGCGGCGGCCCGAGGCCGGGCCGGGGCTCCGCGGCGGGGCTGGCGGGCGCGGCGGGGCCGGCGAGCGGGCGGGCCGGGAGCTGGCGGCGCGCGGAGCCCGAGGCGCGCGGTGCTCCCGGCGGCGGCGGCAGCGGTGGCGGCGGCGGTGGCGGCGCAGCTCGCTCTGGCCCGCGGCGCCCCCAGCCGGCCGCGCGGGGCGGGCTCCAGCCGCCGCCGCAGCCAATCGGCGCCGCCCGGGGGAGGGGGCGCCGCGCGCGGGGCGTGGGAGCCGGAGGGCGCGGGCGGGGCCCCTCCTCCCCTCCCGGGCCCGCAGGTTGTGCGCGCCCCGAGCGACGAGCGCGCCGACTACTGCGGCCCCACGCTGTCCCCACCCCCACACTGAGCCCCCCAGACGCCCCGAATTCCAGGCGTCCGGTCCCCACCTGAGACCGGCCAACCCAGGGACAGAAACGCAGTCGAAAGGGACACAGTCACGGTGACCGGCACCGGAGACCCTCAGGTTCACACGTGAACCTGCAGAGCAGCTCAAACAGGCACCCCCACGACTGCATCCACTTGTGCAGGACACACGACGGACACCCTCAGACTTACACACCCAGAGAGATTCACCCAGACTCACTCATAGCGACACTTGGAGAACCCAAGGACAGAACCCCTTAGACTCCAGACACCCCTAAGACCCCCACAGGTAGGTACATCCACGGACACACACAGATTCACACCCAGAGACCTGCAGACACACTCTGAGGAACAAATAGGCACACCCTTGGCCACATAGGAGACCCTCAGAACCCAAACGAACTGAGAACTTCGGATGGACACACACACCATCGTGAACCCACAGTAGCCACAGAATCCACACTCACAGACACCCCTACTCAGTGACACACTCATACTCAGTGACCAGGCCTGCATGGAGAGACACTAGTGCCCCTCCAACACTGAGCTCTTTCACAGGGATCCAGGCACACCCAGAAACACCCTGACAAACACCATCAGACTCACACAGTCACCCTCAGACTCAGACACACCTCAGTGGGCACACACAGGTTCACACCCAGACTTAGTCACTCCTGGTGATGGATATATTCTGATGCATAGACACCCGCAGACTCATACAGGGACACTGAGAAACACTCCACCAGACTCACATGTTCACTCAGACACTCCCACGTATAAACCCCCAGGGACTCACACACACACACACACACACACACACACACACACACACAGATAATGCAGAGCCCCCTAGATGAACACAGTCATAACTCGAAACCTGCACTCGGTTCGCTGGCCTTGACCCAAGACCTAGGTCCCTACATAGTTGGGCCCAGATGTCTAACTTTTCCCAGCTGTTCCTACATCTGCTTCAGGAAGCAGCCTGCTGAGATGGCAAGAGCACAGTTTCCATCCAGACTGTGATGCTATCCTTCACCTGCCTGTTTTTCCATCTGTACAGGAGAGATGCAACCCCCGCCCCACTTTTGGATGGTGGTGAGGATTAAGTAAGATAACGTGTATTAGTTTTCAGTTGTCGTATAACAAAGAGACTTAAAAAAACACACCCATTTATTAGTTTACCATTCTCTCAGTCAGAGGTCTGAGCAGGCTTGACTGGGTTCTTTGCTTAGGACTTCACAAGGCATTGGCCAGACTGGGTTCTTATCTGGAGGCTCTTGAAAAGAATTGGCTTCCAAGCTCATTCAAGTTGTTGGCAGTATTTGGTTCCTCGGAGCTGTAGAACTGAGGGTCCCATTTCCTTTCTGGCTTTCAGCCAGAAGTCACTTGCCATTCCTAGAAACAGGTCTGTGGTCCTTGCACATGGCCTCTTCATCTTCAAGATCGTTATTAGGATGTCAAACACATCTCCTCCTTAGCAATTCTCTCACCTCCCTTCTACTTCCTGGACTGAGAAAGCTCTGCTATTAAAGTGCTTGTGTGATTAGATTAAGTATGTATGTGTGTATATATATATATATATATATATATATATATATATATATATGCGTGTGTGTATATATATTAATAGAGAGACAGGCTTCCCTGGTCGCTCAGCAGCAAAGAATCCGCCTGCAATGCAGGAAACACAGGTTCCATCCCTGGGTAGGGAAAATCCTATGGAGAAGGAAACGGCAACCCACTCCAGTATTCTTGGAAATCCCATGGACAGAGGAGCCTGGCAGGCTTCAGTCCATGGGGTCATAAAGGAGTCGGACTTGACTTAGCAGCTAAACAACAACAGTGATATAGATAGACACACACATATATATATGTGACATTCTGTGCATATATCATATATCACTTGTAAGATACATATGTATGCATGTATTTTATAGCACATGTGTGTTCATGTATGTGCACCTGCATGCGTGTGTATGAGGGTATCTCACCCAGCCCGAGGGGATCTAAGAAGGCTTCTTTGGAGAGGTGACATTTAAGCTGAAAATGCTATGTGCCTGGCACTGTTCTTGGCCCTGGGGATATAAATACCAGCAAATGAAATAAAGTCACTGCCCTCACATTTGCATTTAAAAATCATCTCTGGGACTGCTCTGGGAGGAATGGATTGGAGTGAATTTAGCGGGTTGCTTCCCCCTCTTCTCTTCAGATAAATCCTGATTTGAACCCAAAAGCCACTGATTGTTTCTAAAATGCAAATGGAAGGGGAGGCTGAGAAAGAATGTCCCGTGGGAAGGTGAAATGGAGGAGGTGGGGGGACTGTGGGTCCCGAGGCCAGATGGGAGGCTGTGGGCCCCGGGTGGGAGGCAGCAAGGGCCAAGGCTGGAGAGAGGGCAGGAAGGGCTGAGCCTGAGAAAGTTGCTGAGACAACCTTGGGCAGGATTAAGAGGAAAGCTGGATGGGTGAGGATTGGGAAGGGAAGGGGGGAGCAAGGCACTGCCAAGCTTTGCAGCATCAAGAGAAAACGGCACAGATGGATGAAACTCCTCCTCTTCAGCATCCGTCCTCTAAGATGAAGCGCAAAGTGAAGTGGCCCCAAAATGTTCCGTGTGTAGCAAGACTCAGGTGAGCGCCTTTCTAGAGGAAGGGAGAGGCAGCTGGAAGGTAGCTGAGCCCAAGAGAGCCCTGGTTGCTGCTGATAAGAAAAAGACTGATCCTGTTTGTGTTCTGCCTGCTGGGGTAGGGGTGTGTGGATATGTGTGTGTGTGCGCATAAGCATCTCTGTGGGTATGTCTCTGAATAGATGGGCACTTCTGCATATCTGTGTCCTTGTCTGTGAATGACCTTGTTTCTAAATATGTCCTTGGAAGATGCATATCTTTATGTTAAGTGAATCCAATCTGGCTTTAAATGCAACATACATCCTGGTCTTCGTATGCACTGGTGTGTGTGTGCATGTGTGTGTGAGTGAGTGTGTGCATGTATGTGTGTGTGTGTGACAAGAGACACAAGAGAGACAGAGACACAAGAGAGCACTTGTCTGTTTTTCTATGTGTGTGATCCACACCACATGTCCCAGTCTGTGTGGGTCTGTATCTGCTTGAGTGGGCTGGTGTCTCCTGCTGATAGTGTGTGCTTCTCAGCATCTCTTTTACCTCTTAGTATATCAGGATCCGTGTGTGTGTGTATGTAACTAGGCTGTGTTGGTTTTATTTGGGTATCAATGTTGATGTCTGCTCTTGTCCATGTGTGTATGTATCTGTCCCCTTAAATCCTGGTAGTGAGAATTTATCCTTGACTGTGTGTGAAGGCTGCTGTCTGTGAACTTGTCCATGTAGGCTGGTAGCTTGAGAGGGGACTCATCTTCTTGGATTAATTTTTGCATTTAATTGGCTAACACAAGACTGAGATGATGGGGATAGAGATATTAAGATCTGTTATTAATTCCAAGTCCCTTAGACAACTGTCTTAACCATTCATTTATGCTTCCAACCATCCATTCAGTCATCCACCCAACTATCCACCCTCCCACTCTTTCATCTCAATTGCACTGATACTCACTAGCTACATAGTGACACTTACTAGCTACATAGTTCTCTCTCTTAGACAAATGACTTTATCTCTCTGTGTCTCTGTTTTCTCATCCATGAAATGGGAATAATACCCAATAGATATGGAAATAGGGGTGTGGGAGTTAAGTGAGATATTGCATATAAAACACTAACTACATGGCATAATGCATAGTAAGTGCTTTCTACATTAACTATTATCATCATCATTGTGGCAGCCAGTATATTTCAGCAAATTCTCATCAGCACTTTACTACGGGCCAGCCCTGAGCTAGGAGCTGGTGGGGCCCTACTATAGCAGAGGCCATTAGGTGCCTCTGCCACCGCCTTCTGGTGTGACCTTGGATAAAACCTGTGCCTGCTCTGGACCATACAATAGATAGAGCACACTTCCCTTACCTCTGTTATGGAAATTCTTAGTGCACCTGACCTTCACAAACTGCAAAGAGCTGTGCACAGTTATGGAGCAGGCTGGGGACCCCTCCCCTGCCAAGCCTAAGAATGGCAGGGGCCTGTCCTGGGTCATCTGGAGAGTCAGGCAGAGTTGGAACAAAGCCAGGACCCATTTTCACTGTGGGGCTTAGGCCGCTGCTTCCTCCCAATCCCTGCTGGACTCTGTTTTTCCTCTGGGGAAGCATTTGATATTCTCTCATGGTAGGAGACAAGCGTGGGGGAGCAGGGAGCGAAGAGGGGCAGGAACACACATTCTGGTCCAGGAAGAGCATCTTCACTTACTATTTGGTGAGGGGCCTTATGGCTAAAAAAAGAAAGAAAGAAAAATAATAAAGGAATTGGGTAGGGGGTGTGATTTCTGCCCCTCAAAACCACCCTTTAGGACAAAAGAGAGAGAAAGAAAGAAAGAAAGGGTAGAAAGAGACAGAGACTAGACAAGAGACAGGGACATAGTAATAGAGAGATGCGAGAGGCAGAGAGCAAAAGAGGCAGAGACAGAAACAAGAGAGAAGGAGAGAGAGAGTTAGAGATGGGAAGACAGAAGGAATGAGGTCAGGCTTTACCGCACACCTGGTTTGAGCTTCTCCAAAGCAAGACTTACTGCAGTAGCCCTTGCATCAGGCGCTGCTGCACTTCTTGAGTCATCCTCAACTAACACATACACACATACTCACATTCACACACTCACACACACACACACACACATACTCACAGAGCAGCAGGTGGAGGAGGAGGCAGGGGCTTGAGGTAGGGGCAGATTCTGGCCATAAGAAACCTCCCGTGTGACCTTAGGCAGTGCTAAGCCACTGTGTTCTCATTTGGAAGATAAACTTCAAACCTCATTCAGTGACTTCAAGGCTAAATGGTATGATGCGGTAAAAGAGTTGTAGAAATAATGGAGAAAAAATTGGAAAAGAACCTTTAGAACTAGACAAGCTGATTTTACAGTTCATAGGAAAAATAAACATGTAAAAATTGTCAGGAAACGAGTTGGGAAGAGTACAGAAGAATGAAAGATAATGAGCCCTATCAGATGGTAAAACATTATAAAACTACAGTAAGGTTTTTTTATATAATTTTATTTATCTATATTTGGCTTGCTGGGTCTTTGTTGCTGTGTGGGCTTTTCTCTAGTTGTGGAGAGCAGGCTTCTCATTGAAGTGGCTTCCGTTCTGAGCACAGGCTCTAGGGTGCATGGGGCTCCCGTAGTTGCAGGAGGTGAGCTCAGTAGCTGCATCACCAGGGCCCTGGAGCACAGGCTCAATAGCTGGGGCACACGGGCTTGGTTGCTCCACGGCACACGGGATCTTCCTGGATCAAGGATCGAACCTGTGTCTCCTGCATTGGCAGGTGGATTCTTTATCAATGAGCCATCAGGGAAGCCCAAAACTACAGTAAGTTTTGCAAAGGATAAAAAAAAAGAGTTTCCTTAATATATATAATACATAAAGAGTTTTTACAAAACAATATGAAAAGGCCATTGCTCCAATAGGAAATGGAGAAAGGTCATGAACAGTCAGTTCTCAGACATATAATTTATAAATGGCATGGTTTCCCAGGTGGCATAGTGATAAAGAATTCACCTGCCAATACAGGAGATGCAAGAGACTTGGGTTTGACCCTTCGTCAGAAAGATTTATCTATGTTATGTGATTCTCAGCACATAACATGGATAAATGTCATGTAAACAGCAAAATATTATTCAGTGTCTCTCACAATTAAGGGAATGTTAATTAAAACAAAAGTGAGTCACCTTTTTTGACCTACCAGTCTAATAAAGAAGAAATTGCTTGACAATAAATTGTAGGGAGAGGGAGTGGGGAAATAGACACAGATACACAGTGTTGGGAGTATATATTGATGGAAACTCTTTGAAGATTATGGGCTTCCCAGGTCGCTCAGCGGTAAAGAATCTGCCTATCAGTGCAGGAGACACCAGAGACACAGGTTTGATCCCTGAGTCAAGAAGATCTTCTGGAGTAGGAAATGGCAACCCACTTCAGTATTCTTGGCTGGAAAATCCCATGGACAGAGGAACCTGGCAGGCTACAGTCCATGGGGTCACAAAGAGTTGGACACAATTTAGTGAGTAAGCACTCACGCTTTGGAGATTAATTTGTTGGTACCTATTAAAATTTCAAATCTACAAGCCATTTCATTTATAAATTTGCCATTTAACTCAGCAATTCCACTTCTATGCGTTTATTCTATAGGTATACCTGCATATACGCACATATATAAAATAAGAATGTTGTAGCATTGTTATAATAGCAAGAGACTAAAAACAAGCTGCATGCCCATTAAATACACTATGATACAACCACACAAGGAATTCTACAGTCATTTTAAAGAACAATGTAGGTCTCCATATGCACTGATATCCTAGATGCACAAATAAGCAAAATCTGACTAGTATATATAGTGTGATCCCATCTGTGTGTTTATATACATATGTGTGTATATACCTAGATACATATAAATATATATTCATACTTAAATATATGTCTTTGAACAGACATGCAAATTTCAGGAGCAATATACAGGAAGGATGGAGAAGGCAATGGCACCCCACTCCAGTACTCTTGCCTGGAAAATCCCATGGACGGAGGAGCCTGGTAGGCTGCAGTCCGTGAGGTCGCTAAGAGTTGGACACGACTGAGCGACTTCACTTTCACTTTTCACTTTCATGCATTGGAGAAGGAAATGGCAACCCACTCCAGTGTTCTTGCCTGGAGAATCCCAGGGATGGGGGAGCCTGGTGGGCTGCCGTCTATGGGGTCACACAGAGTCGGACACGACTGAAGTGACTTAGCAGCAGCAGCATACAGGAAGGAAGCTATTAACTGTGGTTTCCTTTGGGAAACAAGACAGAAAACTTTCAGGTAGGAGTCAGTATCCTTTGCTTTATGCCTTCCTCTTTTATTGTTCAGTTGCTCAGTCATGTCCGACTCTCTCTGATCCCATGGACTGCAGCACCCCAGGCTTCCATGTCCTTCACCATCTCCCAGAGTTTGCTCAAACTCATGTCCATTGAGTCGGTGATGCCATCCAACCATCTCATCCTCTGTCTTCCCCTTCTCCTCCTGCCTTCAATCTTTCCCAGCATCAGGATATTTTCTAATGAGTCAGCTCTTCACATCATGTGGCCAAAATATTGGAGCTGGAGCTTCAGTTTCTTTTTTTACAATGAATATGTATTATTCCAAATTAAAAAAAATTAAGTACAGGGACTTCTCTGGTGGCCCAATGGTTAAGACTTCATGCTTCATCTGCAGGGAGCATGGGTCGATCCTTGGTTGGGATACTTAAGATCCCATATGCTTCGTGGTGCAGCAAAAAAAAAAAAAAAAAGTACGTTTTTCACCTAATAAGGGGTGATTAGTAACTATTTGTAAATAATTGAAGTGTCAGTGTGTTACTTGGGCCAAGGCTGCACACTAACTCTCTAACTCTCTGCTAACTCTGTCACTAGCAACATGGATCGAGTGGGAGCATGCTTCCATGTCCAGCTCCTGGGAATGGGGAAGTAAGCTTAGCTGCCCCAAATAACCACCTGTCATTTCCCAAGCCATCACCTGCTCTCCCAAGCCAAGGGGGGCCCTGTCTGGGTGGGAACGGTGGATTCCTTTCTTCAGGACCCAGAACCTTTTCCTTCGGTACCCCTTCTCCCACCAGGCAACCTCAGCATCTGAAGCGCTCCTTTGGTGGCATCCAGATCAAAAGAATGAGCCGGCTGGGGTCTAGAAACCTAGAGGAAGATGAAGATTTGCTCTGTCACAGGTGGATGGTGTGACCTTGGGGAAGACCTTCCCTGTCTCTGGGGCTCACCTGTCAAAAGGGAAGTGGCACAGCGTGACCACTGAAAGGCCTCCCAGCTCTGACGTCTTGTTGAGTCTAATTTTATTTAGATGTTCCTTCCACTTCTGTTGAATTACTCCCTCAGGTTGGATAGTCTTGAGTTCAAAACTGAGTAACTGGGACTTCCCTGGTGATCCAGGGGTTAAGACCCCTGCCAATGCAGGAGTCACAGGTTCGATCCCTAGTCCGGGAAGATCCCACATAATGTAAAGCAACTGAGCCCGTGTGCTACAACCACTGAATCTGCACTCTAGAGCCCACAAGTCACAACTACTGAGCCTCCAAGCTGTAACTACTGAAGCCCACAAACCTACAGCCCGTGCTCTGCAACAAGAGAAGCCACTGCAATAAGAAGCCCAAGCACAGTAATGAAGAATAGCCCTCGCTCACTGAAACTGGAGAAAGCCCATACGCAGCAACAAAGACCTAGCACAGCCAAAAATAAATAATTTTTTTTAATGAGTAACTGAAAGTAACTGGCTTCTGAGAGTCACTAGCTGTGTAATATTGGGTAAGTTGCTTTCCTCTCTGAACTTTAGTTTCAGTTCAGTTCAGTCTCTCAGTTGTGTCTAAATCTATGCCACCCCGGGACTACAGCACGCCAGGCTTCCTTGTCCATCACCAACTCCCGGAGCTTGCTCAAACTCATGTCCATCGAGTTGGTGATGCCATCCAACCATCTCATCCTCTGTTGTCCCCTTCTGCTCCTGCCTTCTATCTTTCCCAGCATCAGAGTCATTTCAAATGAGTCAGTTCTTCACATCAGGTGGCCAAAGTATTGGAGTTTCAGTTTCAGCATCAGTCCTTCCAATGAATATTCAGGACTGATTTCCTTTAGGATGGACTGGTTTGATCTCTTTGCAGTACAAGGGACTCTCAAGAGTATTCTCCAACACCACAGTTCAAAAGCATCAAGTCTTCAGTGCTTAGCTTTCTTTATAGTCCAACTCTCACATCCATACATGACTACTGGAAAAACCATAGCTTTGACTAGATGGACCTTTGTTGACAAAGTAATGTCTCTGCTTTTAATATGCTGTCTAGGTTGGTCATAGGTCTTCTTCCAAGGAGCAAGCGTCTTTTAATTTCATGGGTGCAGTCACCATCTGTAGTGATTTTGGAGCCCCCCCAAAATAAAGTCTGTCACTGTTTCCATTGTTTCCCCATCTGTTTGCCATGAAGTGATGGGACTGGATGCCATGATCTTAGTTTTCTGAATGTTGAGTTTTAAGCCAACTTTCCTCTTTCACTCTCCTCTTTCACTTTCATCAGAGGAAATAATATACCTCATAGAATAGTTGGCAGATATAGTAGCTCAATAAGTACTAACCATCATCTAAAGAAGATATGGTACATGTATACAATGGAATATTACTCAGCCGTAAAAAGAATGAAATAATGCCATTTGCAGCAACATGGATGGAACTGGAGATTACCATACTAAGTGAAATGAAGTTCAGAGAAAGATACCATATGCTGTCACTTATACGTGGAAGCTGAAATATGACACAAATGAATTTATCTACAAAACAAAAACAGACTCACAGACATAGAGAAAAGACTTGTGGTTGCCGAGGCGGAGGAGAGATGTGGGAGTATGGACTGGGAATCAGGTTAGCAGATGCAAACTAGTTAGTAAACATAGAATGAATAACGGTAAAATCCTCCTGTATTGCAGTGTTAGTCAGTCAGTGGTATCTGACTCTTTGGGACCCCAGGAACTGTGGCCCGCCAGGCTCCTCTGTCCATAGGATTTCCTAGGCAAGAATACTGGAGTGCGTTGCCATTGCCTCCTCCAGGGGATCTTCCCCACCTAGGGATCAAGTCCATGTCTTTTCTGTCTCCTGCTTTAACAGAGGGGTTCTTTACCACTAGCGCCAGCTGGAAGCCCTGCTGTATAGCACAGGGAGCTAGATGGTCTCAAGTCACTGAGGTTTTAGACTTCTTTGTTGCAGCCATTAGTCTACCCTGCCTCATATGTTCACTAGTGGGTCTTGTACTTCAGCTGGGAAGTGAAATTAAGTTGGAGCCAAAGGAGTCTTGTCTGCGCCATGGGTCACGGCGGGCAAGGAAAGCCAGGCTTTCTAGGGCAGCAGGAGGCTGAAAAAGACCTCTATAAGTCTAAATGAAAAGAAAATCAAGCTATGGAAATAGGGAGGGGGCAACCTAGGTGCCCAGTTTTTGTTTTTTTTGCAGTCCTCAATTTCATTTCTTTGTGAGACTGTCTGAAACACACATATTGGGTTGCCTGCTCAAATCCGTCTTCCTATATCTTTCTCTGTTTTTACCTGGATAATTCACCCTCCACTATACAGTCATTCCTCCTGCCAGTCTTTGGTTTATGCACATGATGCAATTCTGACCAATGTGATGTGAGTGAAATTTTAGGGACAAGCAGCTCCTTTGAAAGCTTCTCTCACTCGCTTTTTAAAAAATATTTGTTTATTTATTTGACAGTGCCGGGTCTTAGTTGTGGTACATGGGATCTTCACTTCCGGCCTGTGAACTCTTAGCTACAGCGTGTGGGCTCTAGTCCCCTGACCAGGGGTCAAACCTGAGCCCCCTGCATTCGGAGTGTGGAGTCTTAGCCACTGGGCTGCCAGGGAAGCCCCTTCCCTCACTCTTCAAAAATAAACACCTTAGAAAGAAACACGGCCTTTTCCATTGCTGGACATATACTCATTGAAACCAATAGGGAAGCTAAATTAGGACAAACCTGAAAAATTGGGTGGCAGAGCAGGTAAAAGAAAGAATCCAGATCCTTAATGATGTCATTGAGCCACTGAATTAACCAACCTTGGAGCTGCCCTACTTAGTGGCTTAGTGTAATTGTCGGCATATACATTTCATTACTGCTTAACACGTATGGCTTGGGGCCTTTTGATTTTGTTTTCAGTCACCAAAAGCATCCCAGCGGATACACTTACCTGCCTGTATTTTCTGCCAATGAGTCTTTGACATTGCCCTGTGTCCCTTCACTAAAACCCTCTCTGTGTCTTGTTTCTTGAAACCAAGTAACCCCAGACTCAGTCACAGCTTCTCTAAGACACTTCTAAATGTGAATTTTAAGGCAGGTGTCTTTGTTTCTGATCCAGGGAAGAAAGGGGCAGGAAGGAGGAAGGAAAGTTGGGTGCAAGTCTCTTCTGGACCATGGGAGAAACATGTGGGAGAGGAGGAAGGTAATGGTAGCCATTTCCCCAGTCTTGTACCTCCAAACCAGGCTGACTCACTCACACATCAGAGAGCCCTTGGATAGTGAGTATTTACCCTGCACTTCCTTTGAGCCAGGCACTGTTCGAGGTCCTAGAAAGTGCGGAAAACAATGCCCAAACCAACAATAAATTTGTGTCCTCATGAAAGTGATATTCTGTGGGGCAAACAGAAGATGAAGAAGAGATATAAGTTAAAAAACAACAACTGTGTATAGTGTTTAGGGACTTCCCTGGCAGCTCAGTGGTAAAGAATTCACCTGCAATGCAGTAGCCACAGGAGACATGGGTTTGATCCCTGAGTGGAGAAGGTCCCTTGGAGGAGGGCATGGCAACCCACTCCAGTATTCTTGCCTGGAGAAGCCCATGGACAGAGGAGCCTGGTGGGCTACAGTCCATGGGGTCACAAAGAGCTGGACACAACTAAAGTGACTTAGCACACACACATAGTGTTTAGATGGTAGAAAGTGATGTTGAAAAAAAAAGTATATCAAGTAGAGAAGGAGGACTGGGGGTGTCTGGAGACAGATTTATAGCATTATGCAGGATGGCCAAAGAAGCATCATGAAAAGGTGACATTTGAGCAAGACCTGAAGAGGTAACTCAAGCGGATAACCAGAGAAAGAGTGTTACAGGCAGAGGCAATAGCAAGTGCAAAGGCCCTGAGCAGGAAGAGTGCCTGGTATGTTAGAGAAAAGAAAAGGAGGCTGATGCGGATGAATGAAAGGGAAGGTGGTACAACATGTGGTTGGAGAGGCAATGATAGAGAGGAATGGGAAGATGGTCTAGGCCTCCTTGATTTGTGCAATAGGTGTAAGCCACAAATATTACTATTTTATTCTATTCCTTAAATTAACTTACTTTTTGTTTGCCGCTGCGAAGACGCTTCAGTTGTGTCCGGCTCTGTGCAATCCCAGAGACGGCAGCCCACCAGGCTCCCCCGTCCCTGGGATTCTCCAGGCAAGAACACTGGAGTGGGTTGCCATTTCCTTCTCCAATGCATGAAAGTGAAAAGTGAAAGTGAAGTCACTCAGTCGTGTCCGACTCTTAGCGACCCCATGGACTGCAGCCTACCAGGCTCCTCTGTCCATGGGATTTTCCAGGCAAGAGTACTGGAGGGGGGTGCCATTGCCTTCTCTGTATTTTTTGTTTAGGTACATTTATTTGAGATGAAAATTTTATACTACTGCTATAGAATAAGAACCAGTATTATGCCATAAAAATAGAAGGTGACCGAATAAATAAATAGAACACAACTGAAACAGTATTAAATTATAGGGAGATACTGTGGCCTGCAAGGAGATCCAACCAGTCAATCCTAAAGGAAATCAACCCTGAATATTCATTGGAAGGACTGATGCTGAAGCTGAAGCTCCAATACTTTGGCCACCTGATGCAAAGAGCTGACTCATTGGAAAAGATCCTGATGCTGGGAAAGACTGAGGGTGGTGGCAGGGCGACAGAGGATGAGATGGTTGGATGGTATCACCCACTCAATGGACATGAGTTTGAGTAAACTCCAGGAGATAGTGAAGGACAGGTAAGACTGGCATGCTGCAGTCCGTGGGGTCACAGCGAGTTGGACACATCTTGGCAACTGAACAGCAACTGTGGCTTGCAGAAGGCTTGAGTCTGAAGTCAGCAATCTCTTTGATAAAAGGCTGATTGACAACCTAGATAAGTGAAGAGACACAGTAGCACAGAAAGAAGACTTTCTCAGTAAAATGCAGGCCACCTAAAATCATTTTGTGTTCTACCAGGTAGGGCGACCAACAGTTCTGGCTTCCCCAGGACTGAGGTTTCCCCGGATGTACTTTCATTATTAAGGGCTTCCCCTGTGGCTCACTGGTAAAGAACCCGCCTGCCAGTGCAGGAGATGCAAGAGACATGGGTTGGATCCCTGAGTGGGCAAGATCCCCTGGAGAAGGAAATGGCAACCCACTCCAGGATTCTTGCCTGGAGAATCCCATGGACAGAGGAGCCTAGCAGGCTACAGTCCATGGGGTCACAAAGAGACATGACTGAGCGACTAATGCACACACACACACACACACATATATGTATTTTCATATTTGGGACTGTTCTAAACAAACCAGGATGATTGATCACCCTACCACCAGGGATCCCCATTGCACTCTTTAGTCTCAGACTGTCTTGCTTTGACTTGTCTTCTCTGAGTTACCCTTTACGACGGGCTGACTCTAAGATGATATTGCCTCCTGGATTCATACCCAGGCACAGAGAACCCGCAAACACCCTTGCCCATGATAAGAAATTTAGGGGAAAAATAAGCACGAAGGAAAATTGAAAAAAAATACTACCCAGATACCTATTTTTAAATCTGTTTTCTTCCTTTTTTTTTTTTTCCATCTAAGTGCATTTCAATGCCTGTGTTTTGTTTTGTTTTTTCCCACTTAACTTTCTGTTGTAAACATTTTCCCACGGCAATAAATATACCTCGGACTTCCCTGGTGGTCCAGTGGTTAAGACTCTGCGCTTCCAGTGCGGGGTGGGTGGTAAGGATTTGATCCATGGTCGGGGGGGAAAAAAATCCCACAAGCTGCTTGGTGTGGCGAAGGAAGAAAGAACGCGCCCCCCCACCCCGCCTAGTTAAATTGGTGACACATCCGTAGTGAGTTCACTTGAAGTGGAACCTCTGGGTCAAAAGGATGCGTGTTTTCAAAGCTTTTAATAAACATTGACAAATCTGCCCTAACAATATTGGAACATTCTTCACTCTTTCCAGGAACAGGTACACTCTTCCTCATTCTCTCTAACCGGTTCGTCTTTGTGGTTTTGTTGCTGCCGTTGTGTGCCATCACAATGCCATGATTTCACAGCTCCCACCGTCACCAGACACCCGCCCACTCTGATGTGTCACATGTATAAACTTAAACAATCCACCCTCAAAACCTTTCTTTACATGTATGTGTATCCACAAATAATACACAGTATTGCTTTGGGAGGGCATTTTTTAAACCTCATGTAAATTCTAGCGTGTCGTATATTTTATTCCATTGTCCCTTTTTGTTCAATCAATATGGTATTTGAGATTTGTGTTAACTCTAATTTATGGAACTACTGTTGAATGTTTGTCTTCATTTTTTTATAAATTCATTTTCAGACCGATGTGTTTGCCATCACTTTACTGTTATAAGCAATGCTGTGATGGATATATTTATATTGAGTTGGCCAAAAAGTTCATTCAGGATTTTCCATCAAGGCTTGTGGAAAAACCCAAATGAACTTTTTGGCCAACCCGATACCTATCTTTTTGTCTTTGCTAGAGCATCTAAGCAGAGGAGGTATTCCTGGATGGTAGGGTTGAAGGGTCTTTCAAATTTACTTGACTGTGACTCACAATTAGAAATACATTTTATATCATAATCTGGTAAGGCCACCTACACACACACACAAGTAAAACAAAAATTTCGTAAAATAATACCTATCTTTATCATGAGAAAAGCATTCTGATGTGTTTTATTCTAGTTAAGTCTATTTTATTCTATTTTGATCACAACCTACTAAACAGATTATTTAGCATATTAATGGGCCATGACTCACAATTTGAAAAATAATAGATTAAAATGTCTTTGGTCTCACTACATGCTTTGAAATTACTCTTCAGAATAGCTATGCTAATTTACAAGGCATTAGGTTTTTTTCTCTACATCCTACTCAGCACTTGGAATTATCTCTTTTTTTTTTCCCCCAGTCTGATGAATGTAAAGCAGTATGTCATTGTTGTTTTACTTTTTCTTTCTTTAGTTACTAAGTTGAGTTTCTCTTCATCTGTTTATTCACTACTTGATTTCCTCGGAAAGTGCGTTTGCCTATTTTTCTGCTGGGTTGCTAGATTTTTTTTCTTGCTGAATTACTCCTGAGTTTCTTGAGCAGCTTAGGTTTTCATTGTTTAATGATTGTTGTTGCAAATAGGCTGCAGATACCTTTTCCCAATCTGTTAGTCATTTGTTAACTCTGTCTGTGATGTCATTTATTGAACAGAATCAGTCATTTTCTTTATGTGTTTTATTTAAGAAATACTTTCTTCACTTCATATCATAATGATTTGCCTTGAATTTTTTATAGCTGCTTAAACCATCTGAGGTTTGTCCCACTGTGGTATGAGATAGGATATAATTCTGTTTATTCCATACAGTGGATCCACTTTCCCCAATACCATGAAAATAATGTAGCCTTTCCCCTACTGACTTCTGTTGCCACCTCTATTGCATACCAAATATCCATACATGTGAGTCTGCTTCTGGGTTCTTCCATCCCATTGGTCAAGCACTAATAGCACACTTTGAAAATGAGAATTTATGTTTTAATATCTGGTAGGGGAAGTTTCCGCCCTTTGAGTTAAATGTTTTAATTTTTTATTTTATGTTGGAGTATAGCTAACAGTGTTGTGATGGTTTCAGGTGTGCAGCAGAGACTTAGCCATTCTCCCCCAAACCCCCCTCCCGCCCAGGCTGCCGCAGAACATTGAGCAGAGTTCCCTGTGCTTTTATTTTTGAGATGACTTGTCTTAGCTATTTGTGAAAATTTATTCTTCCATGCACATTTTCAAATTGGCTTATCCAGTTCCTCTCCCTCAAATATTAGTGAGAATACCATGAATTGATACCATTACAATGTTATGCCTTTCTTTCCACACACATAGTATATTTCTCTATTGATCCAGGAGATAAAAATCTCCTTTTGTAGGTTTTACCTGGCATGCTTGACTAAATTAAATTCTAGATAATTAATTTTCTTGTTTTCTAAAAAAATACTCTGCGATCTAACAAATGGGAATGGTATCTTCTTTCAGGGGAGCCAAGTTTTTCTGTACACTTCCCTTTATAACCTTGTATCCTGGATCACCTCATTGGCAAGGAACAACCTTAAACATCTTGGAAACCCAGGGCCCTATAGGGACTAAGCAAAACCAGTAATGCACTAGTTAAATGGGAAATTGCCAAGAGTATCAATCTATAGCAGGTGCTAAGCATCCCTGGGGTGCTAAAATCACCTCCAGATATGAAATGAGGTTTACAGTATTACATTGACCTGAATTCCTCTCAGGTGTGTCACTATACCTATTGGAAGGTGATACTTTCAAAAACTACTTGGGGTGTTGGGGGAAAGAGATGCTTTGAACCATTAAACTGCCTTCTAAGGAAGATGTGGATGTGTGTGCTTGACTGCAGGGTGCCAGTTTCATTAAGAGATATGCAAATTTGGGGCCAGAACTGAATTGCTTGTCACCACAAGGAGTCTTTCATCTCAGCTCTTCCTTCATTCATCACTCTCGTTTCTAAACAAACCTTGAACAGGCACGTATTTAAAGAAAAAACAGGCACTGAATGATTGGTTGCTCTGGGCACCTACACATTGCAGGCTGCCAAGGGGTGGGAAAAAGGGATCACCAGATATCTGGGGGTCCTAGCAAGCATGAAGCAGAAGCTTATACATAGAAGAACCAAGAAATCAGATAGACCACCCAGATGGAAACTGGGAACAGGGACCAAGGCCAAAGTCCTCTTACAGGGACTGCAGCTCATTAGGATGGAATAAGACTTCCTGAATGGAAACACCAGCATGTTCCCCAGCAGAAAAAAAAAAAAAAAAAAGGCAAAAGGCCTGACCAGGTAAATTTCCAAATGAAGAAAAACAAATGGCTAATAACCAAAAAATTTTTTTCAACTTCACTAGAAAGCAAAACAAAAATAAGGAATTTCTTCCCCCCTATCTGATTGGCAAGGTTTCCTTCTTTTTCCTTCCTTTTGCTTCTTGTTTTTTCTTACTTTCTTTTTTAATGATGATACTCATCGTTGAGAGACCAGGGAAAGGGCACTCTCACACACAGCTGGTAGTCCTGTGAATTGGCACAGCTTATCTGGAGGGCAATTTGGCAGACTGTACTCAAAACCCTACAGACAAGCATGTTTTTTGATCCAGCACTTCTAGGAATTTTTCCTGCGGAAATAATTAGAAATGAACACAGGATGAATAATAGCAGTTTAGCATTTACTTGGTGTTCGCTCTGTGCCAGGCAATATGCTAAGAACTTGACACTTTACTCACTTAGCCTTCACAGCAACATACGATGAGTATTATCGTGTCTATTTTCCAGGTGGGAAAACTGAGGCTCAAAGAGGTGTAGTAAGTTGCTCAAGTTCAAGCGACTGGTAAATGATAGATTGGGGGTGAACCCTGATCTCTAACTCCAAAACACATACTCTGAACCACTTTGCTATACACCCTCTGAAAAACTATAGAAAAATGATGCTCTGCCTGGTACTCTTTTAAAATAGCAAAAATTCAGAAATCATTTTATTGTGTAGGAATTGGGGGGTACTTACATAAATCATGTAGAATCATATGATAAAATACTTAACCATTAAAAATAAGTCGCGAGAAAATGAGGACATGGGGAACTAGAAATGGCAAATACTAAGTGAAAAAAAGAGGTAAAACAGTTATGTCCCATTTTCATTTTTAAGATCCATTTCATTTTTATGAAGTTCAAAAATAGGAAAGACTAGTCTATGGTGATCAAGATTTGAGGGGGATTATCAGTTGGGAAGCATGCTGAGAGCACTGGGGATGTTCTAGAATTTGAACTGCATTGTGGTCAGCTTGGTGTATTTATACATAAAAATTCAGTGTATAGTTAAAACATGCGCTTTATGAAAATTTATACATCCCATCTCACTAAAAAGGAAAACAAGGCATAAATGCATAGAAAAAATCCTGGAGGGAAAGAACAGAAAAATGTTAGTAGTGATTGTTGCTAATTTTCCTTTTATTCTCTTTTTTAAAATTTATTTGGCCTTGCCACACACACAGTTTGTGGGATTTTAGTCCCTGACCAGGGTTTGAACCTCTCCCTTAGCAGTGAAACCACAGAGTCCTAACCACTAGTCCGCCAGGGAATTCCCTCATTTTATTCTTTATACTATTCTTTTTTTCCTTTCTTTTTTTTTTTTAAATAATAAGCCTGTATTACATTATAACCAGAAAAAAAATAATACCCAGTTTATTATTGGAGAGGTGTAGGGGAAAAGGACATGCATATGAAAACCATTTGAGGTTCAGACCTGGGATTCTTGAAGTGGACGGAACTCCTCAAGGGTTTCCAGTCCTGGGCACCCTCCTGAGTCTGGTCTTGTAGGCAGGATGCCCAGCTTCCAAAGACAGAAGAGAGGAGAGAAGCCCAGTGCCCAGCCTGGCTTGATGGGTAAAGCTGAGGGACAAGCCCTGAAGAGCCAGGGATGGACGAGAAAAAATACCCTTAAGACAAATCCCATCAGCTTTAAAATCAGATGAGATTGGGTGTGTTCAGGTGGTATAGACCCCCCAGCTTTAAAATCTTGCTGGGTGGGTACTGCACTCTTGCTCCCATACCAGTCACAGCAATAGCTCATCATTGCGCTGCCAGTTAGATGCCTTGTTGCTGACTGGCGATGACATCGGGCCTCCAGGGAGCCCACTGGTTGTCAATCAAAAGTCTTTCTGGCAGCAGTAAGTTGTCACTCTGTTTCAAAGGGACAGCTTCTGCCTAGATTAG